>NC_059358.1:47465093-47822593 GCF_019703515.2 Myxocyprinus asiaticus
GTGAAGCTGTTTCTCCGGCCTCAGATGGGAAACTGTCCATGTGTTTGGGAAGTTTGCACTCCACTAAACACCTGAGTTTTATTCCATCCTGATTATTACTTTTATTAGAATTCTCTGCATAAATATTGGGCGAATTTCAAAAAGATGGGCACAGAGGAGGGCGCTAGTCGTAGATCTGTTTTAAATGAAAGTGTGCAACTAAATCCCTTCATGAAGGGCACTTTCACAAGGCTGTTACTGAAGTGTAGGCCAGATCAGAGTGGACATTGTACCTGGCCATCACCTTCCTGAGGTAACAGCTGAATTTCTAAGACTGGAAAAATAAAAGGATTTAAAGATCATGATGATTATTTTTTTTTTTTTTTTTTTTTGAGGTAATAAAGTATTGGTTCCATCCTAACAACAGCACTCTTTCTCCTTCCCTGCTGAAAAGACTTTCTTAGTTTATGCTAATTAGAGCTGGTTTGGTGCTGGTGGACTAGTTTAGCCATGCTGCAGCACTTAGTGGTGAACACTGCAATTTCTCATTCATTCTCTTTTTCCAGAAAACAAATATAACCATCCTTAAAACAAGATTGAATTACTAAAAAGCTAAATGAAATAAAAATTAAGTCTAACTAAGTCTAAGTTTACAGACAAATCTAACAAAATTAGTTTTATGCCTACAACAAGAAAAAAACTATTTGCCAGTGAGGAAAGAAAAAAAAAATTATTCAAAGGGAAAACAATTTCATTTCCCTTACACTATTGGCAGAATTAAAAAAAATATATTTTTATCTTGTTTTAAGCTAAGTTCAAAAAAATTGAAGTTCACAGAATTGTGCTAGATTTCTCTGAAAACAAGACTAATTATCTTATGTCATTTTACATCTCAGCTAAATATATACAGTATATATATATATATCTTGTTTTAAGGATGTTTAGATATTTTGTTACTGGAAAACAAGACAAAAAGGTATTTGAGTAAGTTGACCAGCATGGTTTTTCTGGTGAAGCTGGTTGACCAAGGGGAATTCTTGCTGGTTACAGTATAAAAAGCCTCGCGGGGGAACAAGCACTGCCTCCAAAACACAACATACTGTATGGTGCTGAATGGCTAATCTAGTCTTTTCAACAGGGTTGATACTAGGGCTAAGCTGTAGATCTCTACTTTAATTTGAAGTATATGAATTTGAGAATTTAATATAAACATTTGAGACATGGCACAAACATTACAGATTTACAAACATTTCACAAGTTCACTGGTTCATATAGTCCTGGACAGGGTTGGGGAGTAACGAAATACATATAACGTATTTAAATCATTGGTATTTAGAATACAGTTACATTCAAAAAGTATTTTGATTACTGAAGAGATTACTTTGCATTTTTTTGTCATTTGTTTCATTTAATATTTAGTCCTTTCAGATGGAAAACATTTATACATATAAATGATGTGATCCAAAGTGTATTTGAAGAGCGGTGAAACACTTTCTTATGATGTGTTACATTCATACAAACAGACAGAGAAGTAAGTTTGAAGTAAGTTTGGAGCAGAAGAAATAGAAATAAAACTTGTGTAAATTGTCAGCTTTACGCTAAGCTAAAATGCTATTTCTAGCCATTTTACATGCACATGTTACCAGACACGATCATATTTTTTATCAAGAAAATTCACGTTGGATCATAATTTCTTTTGTTCTAGTAAGACCTTTGATATTTGGGCAAAAATCTTATTCTTAATAATAATATTTGTATTGTTTTCCTGTAAAAATAATTAAAAATCCTTAAAACAAGCTCAATTAGATGTATCTTGTTTTAGAAACAACACTGAATAAGATATTTAGGTTTTTCAGATAATGTATTTTTAACGTGTATTTTGTCTTACTGTACTGGCAGAGTTTTTATAGTCAAAACAAGTGAAAAAATCTACCAGTGCTGAAGAAGTAATCCAAAGTATTTAGAATACATTACTGACCTTGAGGCTTGAGTAATCTAACGGAATACGTTACAAATTACATTTTACAGCATGTGTTCTGTAATCTGTAGTGGAATACATTTAAAAAGTAACCCTCCCAACCCTGGTCCTGGAATGTGCTGGTGTGCTGTTCATAACGGAGGGGCTTGACCACAGGACTGGCTCTGAGATCGCCCTGGTCTATCGGACTAAATATGAACAGAAAGAGAATTTTGAAATAGTACATGATATACAGTAGGCACATCATTTCAATTCACAATGAAGTGACAGTAACGTGTCTTCTTATAGGGTGTACCAAGTGATGCCCTGCACCCTTTAGAGTGCTCACTTCAAGTGAGTATGGGGAGAGAGAGAGAGAGAGGGAAGTATGGCTGTGGATATATGCATCACTTCCTGATGTGTTTATACTTCTCAAACACTTTTCTTCCTGTGCTGGCTGTATTTAGACTTCCTCTTTCACTGAATCTATTCTGAGGCTGTTTGTCTTCTGACAACATGCACATTCACATTTTGATTTTGAGCGAAAGAGCGCCGAAAGACAATCAAATGGAATTAGAAAGGCACTGATATTCAAAAAATTATACTGGCAGTGGAGATGTTTCTTTATGAAAGAGTGTTTGGATTCAAATAGACAAGTGTGAAACTGACTGTTGTACCTGGCAACTGAATGTATGTAGCCTGTGGATCTCATATATCACTACATGCACTTTTTCTTATTGCATAATTAAAATATTTTAAATTCAGATCAACTTTTACATGACCATTTATTTATGTATTTAGTAAGTAACAGCGTAATTAGCTGGATTTTCACTATGATCCATACATCTCTTTTCCTGTTTATCAGAGTAAGTGTGAACTAACATTTAATCATCATCAGTCTTTCTGTCTGACTCACTGCAGTTTATTTAGTACAATGACAGCAGCACTTGATCAAATGGTGAACATTCGAAACCTATTACAAACAAAGGTACAATACTGGTTAGTTACAGTAGATTTAACTGGCACAGGAATCTGTACTGACAGGAGCAAAAAAAAAAAAAAAACATTGAATGTACATGTTTGCATTAGGGCTGTCAATTGTTTAAAATGTACATGACATGCCCATTAATGTGCATACAGTATATCAATATTTTTTGGAAAAGCCCCCCAAATAAAGATAATATAAATAATGCATAATAATTCAAATTATTATTTATAATAAACATAAGAATTTAGATATTCAGAGTAAAATATTGCATTATTTTGGCAAACAAGTAAAGCATTGATTAGACAGTGGACTCTTTTCACAGAATGTGATGGCACGCCTTATTTAACAGCGTAAATCAAACTTTTTAATATTTTCAGTTTTTAATGATTTGGTGTAAATTTATAACATTATACATTGTATTTTGTTTCTATGCATGCACACTAGGGCTGTCAATTGGGCAGAAATCTAAATTTGAAGTTTTACCTTAAATATTTTCAAAATTCAAATTATATTCAAATTTTAAAGTCAGCTGATTCCTTATAAAGTTTCCTTAGTCCACAAGAGGGCGCATTAAATACATAAACCATACGGCACCATTATATTTTTGTAAAGAAAATTTCTGGCTGTTAAAAAAGAGCATTTCATTTTCAATGAATGTGCATAAAATAAATAAATAAAAACTTTTAGTTGGTCCATATTCTCAAATGTTAAGTCAAAAGTAAAATGGGGGGAGCGGGGGGACGTTTCAATAGACAGTTCACATGGTGTTAACACTGGCAATGATTCCTACTACTCCAGACTCAAGCTTCATAATAACAGTGAAATACCACATTGTTTTTTATTCAGTACAGTTGAATGTAGAGTAGCAATATTCCCAGATAGCAGTGGTATTCGGCTGAACTCTGTGGTGAAGCGGCTCAGACTATGAGCCCAGGCCAGGGGCTGTTCAAACAGACGGAACACAACAGACTGGAACAGAACGCGAGGATCTCGAGACACACATTTCCAAGTTGAACATCTTCCCTGATATAGTGTTTAAAAAACTCACTGCTTAATCTGAGAAACGCTTATGAGAGAGCAAGACGCAATGGACATGTACCTCCACCAACTGTAAGGGGCTGTTCACACTGAACGATTTTGCAACCATCCATTTGATTTTCTATGTAGGCTGTGCTAGACGAACGTCTTAGTTTCACTTTGTTTTTGTTTATTCAGCATCTCGTGCAGGAGCGCTATTTTTTAGATGCTGTTTCTAATTAAAAAGAACTTTAAAAAGCATCTTGAGACATCTTCTTTCTGTTAAACTGTATTTGTTGCGCTGTGTCTAGCTTTTTCGACCTGAAGTCATCGTCAGTGCTTGGCACACAACCAAAATTCGAATGCAGAGTTTTTGCATTCTAATGTGCAATTTTTTTCTTAAATTCAACGAATATTCGAATTTCACATTTTAATTTGACAGCCCTAATGCATACGTGTCAGTTGTTGGCATTTGGAGCATCTTACTGCTTTTCAGCGACATGCATTTTTTGGACACTGTATCAAGTTAAAAGAAGCTATTTGAAAATCACATCTGGAGATCCTTGCATTCTGTTGTGCTTCGTCCAGCTGTCAAGAACACATCCTGTATGAATGATTAATTGCATTCATGTTTTAATATAATGAATCACACTAAATATGTGTTAAACAGTCCTAGTTTACAAATATTGGTGGTCCTTATGAGCACATACACAGTAAAAGATTTTTATTTTATTTTGTATTTTTTTATTGTTTTACCTCATTGGGAAAGATTAGACTTATGCTTAAAAATAAATAAATAAATAAATAAATAAATACATTTAAAAATCGCCAACTGGGGAGAAATGTAATCTGAATTCAACATATATTATCTGAAAACAATGTATAATATATTATGCAATTTTGCTTCTGTAAAACTCTTTTGTTTAAAATAGGTTTAGATATTTTTACTGGAAAACAAAATTAGTGTTGGGTCTAAACCTAATTGAGAAATGAATTTTTGGAATGTAACTGCAAGAGTTAAAGGCTTTAACCTTTCCTCACTACAAAGTGTAGGGCATTGGGTTTGATGATAGCGGACAGTCTGGACAGATGTTTGTGTCAACTATTTTCTACATCATTTAAGGGCATGCATTCTTTATTCCAGAACATTTGTGGCAGACCCCAACAAATGAAAGCATGACCCACTAAACCCACTTAATATATGACACCACTAAAATGGTGCATTTTTCACTCTTTTCCGTGACTGTTCAGTTCCCTTTGCGCCCAACAACTCCTCACCCACTAAACAGACACTAATTACTGGCCTACATGTTTGTGTGTCTGCAGGATTTTCTGACGACAAAACAAAAAACCACAACAAACATTTTCCACTGTTTTTACACAGCTCTGATGTTATTTATAGGCATGTTTATTAGTCACTATGAGACAGTGTGAGAGAGAGAGAGAGAGAGAGCAACAGAAACTGACAGAGCTCGAAAATGATGTACATGTGGACATAATCGCTGTCATTGTTGTATGCATTTGTTTGTATGATATGCTGTGGTTTTATTAACATGTTCACAATGTGTGTTAAAAGTCTTGTTTTAGTGGTGTTTGCTAGGCAAGCATCAATATTACTTTTGTTCATATTTAGGGTTAGGGATTTGAACAAACCCCTAAAATACTTCCTGCACCTATTCTGCTACAGACTCATATAATACTGCAATAATGCAACTTTTTCAGGAAGCGTAATTAATGTAATTTCGTCCCCATAGGTAAACCTGAAACCACACCCACACTTGACACTTGTGGATGAACATACTGTTTGTGCATATATATTATGGGCCAAACAGGAAATAATTATATAAATTGAGAACATTTCTCAATTCTGAATATATAGTTGTAAATCTGATATATATATATATATATATATATATACACACTACCGGTCAAAAGTTTTGAAACGCTTACTCAATCTTTATTATAATTTTTCACATTTTAGAATAATAGTGACGTCAACAAAACTATGGAATAACATAAATGGAACTATGGGAATTATGTTGTGACTAAACAAAATCCAAAATAAATCAAAACTGTGTTCTATTTTAGCATCTTCAAAGTAGTCACCCTTTGTCTAGAATTTGCAGACATGTACTCTTGACATTTTATCAACCAACTTCTTGAGGTATCACCCTGGGATGCTTTTTAAACAGTATTGAAGGAGTTCCCATCTATGTTGGGCACTTATTGGCTGCTTTTCTTTATTATTTAGTCCAAGTCATCAATTTCAAAAAAGTACATTATGTTTTTAAAATTACATTTTAGTTTTATAATGAAATAAAATAATATGGTGGCACAATTATATTTTTGTCTACAAAACTAATTTCAAACATTTATGCATACACCTTCAGATCAAAAGATTTTTAAGATCATGAGAAACATTTCAGTCAAGTGTTTCAAAACTTTTGACCGGTAGTGTATATATACACTGGCGGCCAAATGTTTGGAATAATGTACAGATTTAGCTCTTATGGAAAGAAATTGGTACTTTTATTCAACAAAGTGGCATTCAGCTGATCACAATGTATAGTCAGGATATTAATAATATGAAAATTACTATTACAATTTGAAAAAATTAAACTACTTCAGAGTTCTCATCAAAAAATCCTCCACGTGCAGTAATGACAGCTTTGCAGATCCTTGGCATTCTAGCTGTCAGTTTGTCCAGATACTCAGGTGACATTTCACCCCACACTTCCTGTAGCACTTGCCATAGATGTGGCTGTCTTGTCAGGCACTTCTCACGTACCTTACAGTCTAGCTGATCCCACAAAAGCTCAATGGGGTTAAGATCCATAACACTCTTTTCCAATTATCTGTTGTCCAATGTCTGTGTTTCTTTGCCCACTCGAACCTTTTCTTTTTGTTTTTCTGTTTCAAAAGTGGCTTTTTCTTTGCAATTCTTCCCATAAGGCCTGCACCCCTGAGTCTTCTCTTTACTGTTATACATGAAACTGGTGTTGAGTGGTAGAATTCAATGAAGTTGTCAGCTGAGGACATGTGAGGCGTCTATTTCTCAAACTAGAGACTCTGATGTACTTATCCTCTTGTTTAGTTACATCTGGCCTTCCTCATCTCTTTCTGTCTTTGTTAGAGTCAGTTGTCCTTTGTCTTTGAAGACTGTAGTGTACACCTTTGTGAATGAAATCTTCAGTTTTTTGGCAATTTCAAGCATTGTAAAGCCTTCATTCTACAAAACAATGATTGACTGATGAGTTTCTAGAGAAAGCTGTTACTTTTTTTGTTTGCTATTTTTGACCTAATATTGACCTTAAGACATGCCAGTCTATTGCATGCTGTGGCAACTCAAAAACAAACACAAAGTCAATGTTAAGCTTCATTTAATGAACCAAATAGCTTTCAACTGTGATTGATATAATGGCAAGTGATTTTCTAGTACCAAATTAGCAATTTATCGTGATTACTCAAGGATAAGGTGTTGGAGTGATGGCTGCTGTCTAGATTTGCTCAAAAATGACTTTTTTTCAAATAGTGATGGTGCGGTGTTATATATCAGTAATATCCTGACTATATTTTGTGATCAGTTGAATGCCACTTTGGTGAATTAAAGTAGCAATTTCCTTCCGAAACAGCAAAATCTGTACATTATTCCAAACGTTTGACCGCCAGTGTATACTACATATATATATAATTGTCAACCTTAACAGTCACAAACCCAAATATATAGTTGTAAATGTGATTATAAAGTTATAGTTTTTAATATAATTGTAAATTCAAATATGTAGTTATAAATCTGAATATATAATTGTAACTGTGAATATACAATATATTAATAAATCTAAATATATACATGTAAATATTGAATACATAAATGCAACTCTGAAAAGTATTATTACTATTATGCTACTATTTTGGATTTAATTTTTTTTTCAGATTTAACCCTACATATTCACGATTTATAACGATATTTTTAGATTTGCAAATATATATTCTGATTTACAACTATACATTCAGATTTTCAAATATTTATTCAGAATTTATAACATATTGAAATTTACAATTATATTTTCTGATTTATAACTATATATTCAGATTTACAGCTACACATTTTCAGATTTGTAACTATATATTTGGATGTACAACTATACATTCAGATTTATAACTATGTTTGAATTTATAACTATATTCAGTTTTTAAATTATATATTCTGATTTACAACTATATATTCGGATTTATTACTATATATTCAAATTTAAAATTATATATTCAGATTTACAATGATATATTTAGATTTATAACTATTTGGATTTTTAACTATATATTCAGATATAAAATTATATATTCAGATTTAAAATTAATCAGATTTACAATAATATAAACTCAGCAAAAAAAAAAAAAGAAACGTCCCTTTTTCAGGACTCTGTATTTTAAAGATAATTTTGTAAAAATCCAAATAACTTTACAGATCTTTATTGTAAAGGGTTTAAACAATGTTTTACATGCTTGTTCAATGAACCATAAACAATTAATGAACATGCACCTGTGGAACGGCCGTTAAGACACTAACAGCTTACAGATGGTAGGCAATTATGGTCACAGTTATAAAAACTTAGGCCACTAATGAGACCTTTCTACTGACTCTGAAAAACCCCAAAAGAAAGATGCCCAGGGTTCCTGCTCATCTACATTAATGTGTCTTAGGCATGCTGCATGGAGGCATGAGGACTGCAGATGTGGCCAGGGCAATAAATTGCAATGTTCGTACTGTGAGACACCTAAGACAGTGCTACAGGGAGACAGGAGGGACAGCTGATCTTCCTCGCAGTGGCAGACCACATGTAACAACACTTGCACAGGATCGGAACATCCGAATATCATACCTGCGGGACAGGTACAGGATGGCAACAACAACAGCCCGACATTAGTGTACAGACTGTCCGCAGTAGGCTGAGAGAGGCTGGACTGAGGGCTTGTAGGCCTGTTGTAAGGCAGGTCCTTACCAGACATCACCTGCAACAACGTCGCCTATGGGCACTAACCCACCTTCGCTGGACCAGAAAGGACTGGGAAAAAGTGCTCTTCACTGATGAGTCGCGGTTTTGTCTCACCAGGGACGATGATCGGACTCACATTTATTGTCGAAGGAATGAGCATTACACCGAGGCCTGTACTCTGGTGTGGGATCGATTTGGAGGTGGAGGGTCCGTCAAGCTCTGGGGTGGTGTGTCACACCAATTTTAAATCAATTGCACCATAATACCACCAACACATCAGTTTTAACACACGAGGGGACCGGGTTTTGGACCATTGCTATTCTCCCTTCCGGGATGGCTACAAATCCCTACCCCGCCCACCATTTGGCAAATCGGACAACTCTTCCATTCTGCTTCTGCCCACTTACAGGCAGAAACTGAAACAGGATGCACCCACCCTCAGAACGATCCAGTGCTGGTCGGACCAATCAGATTCTACGCTACAAGACTGTTTTGATCACGCGGACTGGGAGATGTTCCGGTCCGCCTCTGATGACGACATCGAGGTTTACGCTGATAGCGTAACGTGTTTCATCAGAAAGTGCGTAGAGGATGTTGTTCCATCCAAAACTATATGGATCTACCCGAACCAGGAAACCTTGGATTAATAGCGATGTTCGAGCAGCACTTAATGTACAGACCTCCACTTTTAATTCTGGGAACGTGGAGGATCATAAACAAGCCAGTTATGCCCTCCGAAATACTATCAGAGGAGCAAAACGCCAGTACAGGAACAAGATTGAAGGACAGTTTAACACCACCAACTCTAGAAGCTTGTGGCAGGGATTTAATATCATCACAGACTTTAAAGGGAATAAAAACTCCCGGATGAGCTAAATACTTTTTATGCACGGTTCGAGGGAAATAACAATGCCCTTGCTGAGAGAGCTCTCGCGGCTGAACCTACAGAGGTTAGTTCACTCTCCGTCTCTGTAGTGTATGTAACCCGATCCTTCCGATGGGTGAATATCCGTAAAGCTGCAGGTCCAGACGGCATTCCGGGCCGCGTCATCAGAGCGTGCGCGAACCAACTGTCTGGTGTTTTTATGGACATTTTCAACCTTTCCCTCTCTTTGTCTGTAGTCCCCACATGCTTTAAAACGTCCACCATTGTGCCTGTACCAAAGCAATCCAAAATCACTTGCTTAAATGACTGGCGTCCTGTTGCTCTGACCCCCATCATCAGCAAATGCTTTGGGAGACTAATCAGAGATTACATCTGCTCTGTGCTGCCTCCATCACTGGACCCATTGCAGTTTGCTTACCACAACAACCGCTCCACTGATGATGCCATTGCATCTACAATACACACTGCTCTCTCCCACCTGGAAAAAAGGAACACTTATGTGAGAATGCTGTTTGTAGACTACAGCTCAGCATTCAAGACCATAGTGCCCTCCAAGCTTGATGAGAAACCCTGGGCTCAAACAGCTCGCTGTGCAGCTGGATCCTGGACTTCCTATCAAGCAGAAGCCAGGTGGTTAGAATGGGCAGTAACATCTCCTCATCACTGACCCTCAACACTGGAGCCACACAAGGCTGTGTTCTTAGCCCACTCCTGTATTCCCTGTACACACATGACTGTGTGGCAACACATAGCTCCAATGCCATCATTAAGTTTGCTGATGATACGACGGTGGTAGGTCTGATCACTGACAATGATTAAACAGCCTACAGAGAGCAGGTGCACACTCTGACACACTGGTGTCAGGAGCACAACATCTCCCTCAACGTCAGTAAGACAAAGGAGCTTGTGGTGGACTTCAGGAGAAGAGAAAGAGAACACAGCCCCATCACCATCAATGGAGCACCAGTGGAGAGAGTCAGCAGCTTCAAGTTCCTGGGTGTCCACATCACTGAGGAACTCACATGGTCCGTCCACACTGAGGCCGTTGTGAAGAAGGCTCACCGGTGCCTCTTCTTCCTGAGACGGCTGAGGAAGTTTGGAATGAACCGCCACATCCTCACACAGTTCTACACCAGCACTGTAGAGAGCATCCTGACTGGCTGCATCTCTGCCTGTTACGGCAATAGCACCGCCCACAACCGCAAAGCCCTGCAAAGGGTGGTGCGAACTGCCAGACACATCATCGGAGGTGAGCTTCCCTCCCTCCAGGACATATACACCAGGCGATGTGTGAAAAAAGCTTAGAGGATCATCAGAGACTCCAGCCACCCGAGCCATGGGCTGCTCTCACTGCTACCATCAGGCAGGCGGTATTGCAGCATCAGGACCCGCACCAGCCGACTTCATGACAGCTTCTTCCCCCAAGCAATCAGACTTTTGAACTCTTGATCTCTCATGATCAATATACATCAGCACTGCACTTTATTAATCTTATTATCTCACACTGGACTGTCATAAATTATATTCTCTTAACAACACACTGGCAACTGAATATCAACCGACAGCCTGAATGTCAATACAGTACAATACAACATACTGTACATTTTATAATTCTATATATACTATTTTTTTTATTGTATAATGTGTATTTTATATTGTGTGTATTGTATAATGTACATTGTATGTTATTATTTGTATATTGTGTTGTGTGTAATTATGTGTATATTAGATTTTAAATTGTGTTGTGTAAATTTGATGTTTATTGTAGATTGGTATATGTCTCATCACTGTCACAACTGCTATGTTGCTTGGAACTGCACCCAGGAATTTCACACACTATTGCACTTGTGTATATGGTTGTGTGACAATAAAAGTGATTTGATTTGATTTGATTTGATTTGATTTGATTTGCAGGCTCATCCTGACATGACCCTCCAGCATGACAATGCCACCAGCCATACTGCTTGTTCTGTGCATGATTTCCTGCAAGACAGGAATGTCAGTGTTCTGCCATTGCCAGCGAAGAACCCAGATCTCAATCCCATTGAGCACGTCTGGGACCTGTTGGATCGGAGGGTGAGGGCTAGGGCCATTCCCCCCAGAAATGTCCAGCAACTTGCAAGTGCCTTGGTGGAAGAGTGGGGTAACATCTCACAGCAATAACTGGCAAATCTGGCGCAGTCTATGAGGAGGAGATGCACTGCAGTACTTAATGCAGCTGGTGGTCACACCAGATACTGACTTTTACTTTTTAATTTTGACCCCCCCTTTGTTCAGGGACACATTATTCCATATCTGTTAATCACATGTATGTGAAACTTGTTCAGTTTATGTCTTTGTTGTTGAATCCTTTTATGTTCATACAAATATTTACACATGTTAAGTTTGCTGAAAATAAAAGCAGTTGAAAGTGAGAGGACGTTACTTTTTTTTGCTGAGTTTATTTGAATTTATAAGTATGTATTCAGATTTAAAATGATATATTCCGATTTACAATTATATATTCGGATTTATAACTATATATTCCAATTTAAAATGATATATTCAGATTTACAATTATATATTCGGATTTATAACTATATATTCCAATTTAAAATGATATATTCAGATTTATAACTATATTTCAGACTTAAAATTATATATTCAGATTTTAAATTCTATATTTGGATTTATAGCTATATATTTGGATTTATAAGTATATATTCAGATTTAAAATTATACATGCAGATTTACAATAATATATTCAGATTTCTAATGATATATTCAGATTTATAACTGTATTTCAGACTTAAAATTATATATTCAGATTAACAATAATTTATTTGGATTTATAACTATATATTCAGATTTATATTAATATATTCAGATTTACAACTATATATTCAGATTTAAAATTATATATTTAGATTTACTATTATATATTTGGATTTATAAGTATATATTCAGATTTAAAATTATATATTCAGGTTTATAACTTAATATATTCAGCTCTTTTTTCTCACTCATATTTCTCCACAATTATACAACACTCTTACTATTGTAATCATGTCTCAGCTCAAATCAATATCAAACTAATGCAATTGAATGCAGTTATTACATAAAATATTCCATATTTTTCAAACTGCTTCAGATCTTAAGTCTTTTTTCACCCACAGTATTTGATTATTTTTTAGTTTAAAAGTGAATAATTTTAATAAGGTCCATTGTAATAAAATAATGATGCTGTAAGTGATATTCATTATAATATGAGTGAAGAAGAACACATTTGTGCCCTGGAGTTGATGAAGGGGTACTTTACTCAACTCAACTCTCAACTCAACTCACTTCATTTATTTAGCACATTTAAAACAACAGAGTTGAGCAAAGTGCTTCACAATTAAAAAAGAATATATAATGAGCGGTCTTATGGGCGCCATGCGAGGGTCAGACGTGTGAATGGTGAGTGCTGCGCACTTTGCTAGTTTTAATAATATTTGTGTCACAAACCGGTGATAATTCGATAAACCCTGATCCTTAATTGTTTTAGGAAGACAATAAGTCGAAGAATTCAAAATCCTCGGTCTCTGGAGATATTAAAAGACACTTACGTGCTCGGGCTGATTCCCCTTAGAAACAGGCTGGAAGCCCCGGACTCAATTCGGATGGTGAACTGAAAGAAATGCGCCATGAATTGATGAATGTGTCGGCAATGCTGACAAAGGTTGTTACTGACTTGGAGGATCTGGCTGTAATATGTCGATCGATCACGGCCATGGAGACGAAATGGTTGGTTACAAGAGTTGCGGATGTTGAGAAACGGATCGATTATCTGGAGTCATCGGCGAGAGAATTAGCTGCTAATCCGCTAGCGACAAGATAGATTTGGAGCGCATCTGGGAAAAACTGGAGGACTTGGAGGATCGTAATCGACGAAACAACGTCTGAATTGTTAGAATTCCTGAGGACGAAGAAGGCCAAAATATGATGAATTCCTAGACGAGCTCTTCCCGAGTCTGCTCGACATAACAGGCTATAAGCTGGAAATTGAGCGAGCTCACAGAGTTCCAGGTCGGAGATCTGCGGAGGGAGACATGCCCCGATCAATTCTGGCCAAATTTCTGAGATCATCCGATAAAGATCTCATGTTACGCGAGGCGATGAGTAAAGGAAGGCTTTCTTGGAAGAACCACAGTGTTTTCTTGTTCCCAGACTTTGCGAATTCAACAAGAGGGAAATGTTATCGATTCAAGGAATGCAAGAAACTCTTACATCAACGGAAGGTCACTTTTGCTCTGATGTTTCCAGCCAAACTGAGAATAGATGCTAAGGATGGCCGCAAAATATTTACATGCCCACAGCAAGCTATATCCTTCATAAAGACAATCGAGTGAGTAAGCTATTTGGTGATTTGCATGTTGATGCCTAGTGGGCTTGACTCACTGAACATTCACTTGACTGTCCGAGGAAGCTGAGCGCCTTTTTTGTTTCTTTTTGTGTTGGTTCCGCCTAGCGGCTGGAGTCGGGACAGTTGTGGATGAATCTGCATGTTCTTTGTGCTTATGCCTCCTATCGGCTGGAGTTTTTTGGAATATTTCTTGCAGGACATTGGAGTGATTAGGGCATGTGTTGCACTCGTGTAACGACTGAATGGGCCGGCTTACTGAACATTAATTTGACTGCCCGAGGAACTGAATGGCCCCCTTTTTTTTCTTTTTTTTCTTTTGTGTGTGTGCTGGTTCTGCTAGCGGCTGGAGTTTGTTTTGTGGAGGAACACACCTTCAGGGCAGTCTACACGTTTTTTGTGTTTTTTCCGCTTATTGGCTGGAGTTTGTTTTATAGATTATTTTCTGTTATGTAATTCTGTCTCACAAAATTTGTATAGAAACACTAGACTTGAGCAATCCAATGGCAAAGTTGTGGTGGGGGCTTTCGTAGGCATACATAGACCGTTTGAGTTTGGAGGGTTGGACGCCAGTTGGCGCTGTCGTGCGTGGGGTTAATGCACACGTTTTTCTTTTTTCTGTTTGTGTGGTTCTGGGGGAAGTTCGGGGTTTGACTGTTGCATTAATGTTGGACTGTGGTCGTTATAATTTTATTTTTGTTATACAATATATTTTTTATAATATGTCAAAATGTCAAATGTTAGTATGAGTGGATTGTCTCTCTCCATGTGGAATGTGAAGGGGTTGGGACACCCTATAAAAAGAAAGAAGGTTATTTCTTTTCTTAAGCTTAAGAAATATGATATAGTGTTTCTTCAAGAAATGCATCTTTCCTCGCAGGAAGCTGAAGAATTTGGGAGGATATGGGGTGGGCATGTTTTCTTTAGTGCTGGCTCAAGTAAGAGCAAGGGAGTCATTACACTGATAAGTAAACATCTACAATATAAATGTCTCAAATAAATGTATTAATTTATTAAAGAAAAATTAGGAAGAGTCATTATTGTTTAAGCAGAAATTCAGGGACAAAGGTTGATTTTGGATAATATCTACGCACCTAACGCTGATGATCAGGGCTTTTTTATAGATCTTGAAGGGATGTTACAAGCTGCTGGCACCCCTCATGATATAATATTGGGAGGAGACTTTAATCTTTTGATGGACTCAGTCCTTGATCATAGTGTATCAAAAGTTTGCAAGCCCCCTAGAGCAACAGTGATGCTTCACAGGATGTGTAAAAATCTTGGTCTTACAGATATTTGGAGACTTTTGAACCCATCTGGGAGGGACTACACATTATTTTCACCAGTCCTTAAGATTTATTCCAGAATAGATTTTTTTTTAATATATATCTAAGTCACTCATTCCATCTGTTGTTGACTGCTCAATTGGAAAGATCTTAGTCTCAGATCACGCCCTGGTGAGTTTAGAGGTGTTGCCACATACGGAGAAAAGGAAATCATATAGTTGGCGCTTTAATGTATCCCTTTTGAAAAATCCTTATTTCCAACAAATGTTAAAGGCTGAAATCAGTGTTTATATGGAGACCAACTGGTCCTCAGTATCCTCTGTGGGTGTGGCTTGGGAGGCATTGTTCTTAGGGGTTGGATCATACAGTATGCCTCATTCACCAAAAAATCCAAAGCATGAGAACTCGTGGAGTTGGAAGGGAATATTAAAAGTGCTGAGGCAGAGCTGAAGTGCCAAATGTCATCTGATGGCCTCAGAGAATTGACCTGATTGAATACAGATATAATACTATTTTGTCATGTAAGGTGAAGTTTTGGCTATTCAGGGCAAGACAGTGATACTTTGAGTCAGGGGACAAAGCAGGGAAGCTTTTGGCTAGATATATAAAGCAGAGAGTGTCTTTTTCTGCCATTCCTTCAGTGAAATCTGCTAGTGGTGAAATATTTACATGGTGATATTAATAATACTTTTAAAGAATTCTTGTTTTGATCTCTATAGTTCCACGTCCAAACTTTGTGGAACCATTAGAACTTCCTAAACTGACGACTAAGCAAAGAAATTCTCTTGATTCTGAGATAACCTTGGAGGATCTTGGTGAGGTAATCAAGGCCTTGCCTACAGGCAAGGCTACAGGGCCAGATGGATTTGCCACTGAATTTTTTAGATCTTATGCTACAGAACTGGCTCCACTTTTGTTCGAAGTTTATACGGAATCATTAAAGAATGGAAAGCTTCTGCCAACCATGACACAAGCTCAGATCAGTCTGATTCTTAAAAAGGACAAAGATCCAAGTGTAAGAGTGTAAAAGTTACCGTCCAATTTCCCTGATCCAGCTAGATGTAAAAAACATTTTCAAAAATATTAGCTAACTGATTAAGTAAAGTTATGACTTCTCTTATACATATAGATCAGGTGGGGTTTATTCGGGGCCGCAGCTCTTCTGATAACATTAGGCGTTTCATCAATATCATGTGGTCAGTGGCAAATGATCAGACTCTGGTCACTGCCATCTCACTTGATGCCGAAAAGGATTAAGTTACTTTATAGACACCCAGTAGTCGTGGTACAAACAAATGGATTAATTTCAGATTATTTTACTCTGGATAGGGGCACCTGGCAGGGTTGCCCTCTTTCCCCATTATTGTTCTGTCTTGCCCTAGAACCATTATCAGTCACGATAAGAAAGGAGGATGATTTTCCAGGGGTGGTGGCCGGAGGCATGGCGCATAAGCTTTTGTTTTACGCAGATTATATTTTATTATTCATCTCCAACCCTAGATCTATGCCTTGCCTCTCAGGATTATCAATTCCTTCTCTAAGTTCTCAGGATACAGAGTCAGTTGGTCTAAATCCGAAGCTTTGGCTCTGACAGCGTACTGCCCAGTAATGGCTTTTCAGCTGGGCACCTTCCATTGGCCCAAACAGGGCATTAAGTATTTGGGTATTTTATTTCCAGCAAATTTGTCTGATTTAGTTAGAGTTAATTTTGACCCTTTAATAAAAAGGTTTTCGAGTGATGTGTGCGGGTGGGCTTTATTACATTTATCTATGATTGGGAAGGTTAATGTTATTAAAATGAATTGTATTCCAAAATTCAACTACCTGTTCCAATATCTCCCTGTAGATGTCCTCCTCTCTTATTTCAAGCAATTTGATAGCATAGCGCAGTCCTTCATTTGGAATGGTAAACGTCCCAGATTACATTTCAATAAATTACATAGGCCATTTGACAAAGGTGGGCTAGGCCTACCCAATATTTTGTTTTATTATTATGCATTTGGTCTCAGACATTTGGCTCATTGGTTGCTTCCACCTGAGAGAGCCCCTCACAAGTTTTGTATTGAACAGGAAGTCCTTGTCCCTATTTCGCCATTGCAAAGCCTTTCTATTAAACTATCCGGAGAAGTTAAGTCATACTCCATTATCTCGCATTTGCATGCGGTATGGACAAAAGTGCCCAGAGTGTTTAATTCAGACATATATAATTAAGTATTAATAAGTCCCCTTTCTGTTGGTCAGAGTGCAGTAACTCCCTCACAATCCACTCTGTGACCTATATGAGAGTGGAGTGTTGAGATCTTTTGAAAATTTGGTTCAACATTTTAATATTCCTGTATCTCAGTTCTTTAAGTATTTTCAGCTGCGCCACCTGCTCTGTACTATTTTTGGGAGTAGCATACACCCCCCTAAAGTGGCAGATACTCTGGCAGTGGTGATTACTGCTTTTGGAAAAGATCATGATGCATCAGTGTATTAATCCCTGTTAATTCAGAGTCTGGGGGACGGAGCTTCAACTTCTCTCAAGAGATTATGGGAGCAAGATTTAAACTTGGTATTGGAGGAGGGAGTGTGGGCTAGGATTCTAAAAAGCATCAAGTCTACATCTAGAGATGCAAGGGTCCGTCTGATGCAATTTAAGATTTTTCATCGATTCTGTTGGACACCCTCTAGACTGTGTAAGCTTGGTCTTAAAGACACACTCACCTGGCAGTGCCAGTCAGAAGACGGGGACACAACATGTTTTTTGCGGATGTGTTAAGATCCAAGTATTTTGATTGAGGGTTCAGAGCTTTATGTGTGAGGTATTAGACACTCAATTTTCATTTTGTCCCAGACTCTGCATCCTGGGCGCTTGGTCAGTAATAAACATTGGGGATGGATATTTAAAAAGTTGAGTCCTAGCCGGAGTCATGATTGGCAGACAAATTATTCTCAGGGGATGGATTTCGGCTGGGGCACCCTCGTTTAGGGAGTGGTGTGGGGAGATGGGCAGAGTTTGAGGAGGTGATTTTTAGAGAGCTGGGAAAGTGGGATTTGTTTGTCAGGAAGTGGGGTGGATATTTGGCTTTTTTGGAGGGTTCTCAGGGAGGGGCAGTGGAAAGGGATTTGTAGTTTAGTTTGATGTGTGTATTCTTGATGTTGTTTGAAAGCATATATTTTTTTAATGTTTTTATTTTTTATTTTATTTTATTTTATTTATTTTTTATGTTCTAATTGTTGGTGACCACTGTGCGTGTTTGTGTCGGGTGGGGGGGTGGGGGAATGTTCGGGGGGAGGGGTTTAATGTATATAATTGATTCTGTATATTGTTGTGTTTGTATGATATATGTAAGGAATCAATAAAAACTGTTAATAGTAATAATATATATATATATATATATATATATATATATATATATATATATATAAAGAGCAAATTGACAAACACTACCAAGACACATACACACAACCAGTTTATACTCTCTGATAAAAGGCTGGATATACAGTGTGCAACCAATAGCAGAGCAAACATCCGCAAAACTCAAGATTCCCCAGATTCACAAGCCAGTGTAAAAAGGTATGTTTTCAGCTGAGACTTAAAAGACTCATGTAAAGGGGGAGATTATTCCATAGCTTCAGGGCAATTACAGAGAATGCCCAGTCACCCTTTGACATTTGCTTGGACTGAGGGTGTAACGATGTTGCTGATGTTGGCAATGACAAGGCAATGACGATGGTGTGAAGAACCCAAGTGAAATTTTATTCCAAACATGATATCCAGAAACCCTAACAACAAACGTGAATAAAACAAAACACATAACTTGACTTGACATAAACTTCACAATCCAACAAAGTTACATTCACAAACAATATCTGACAATGGACAATGGCAAACATGAGGCTTAAATACATGGACAAGTGTAACAAGACAAACAAGTTAACCAATGAAAAGACAGAACTGATAACAAGATAACTAGACAATAAACCAATGAAAACAAGACACATGAACATGGAGGGAAACAGGAAATACATTTTCAAAATAAAAGACATGATAAACATGAACCAACAGAATAAACATGACATATCCCTTCCACTAGAGGCGGCTCCCGACGCCCCAACACATTAACAAACATGGCATAATCCCAAAATTCTGTATGGAGCTTGGGGGGGGGTCTTGAGGCATGGCTCGGCAAAACAGGCCATGGAGCATGGGATCAGGGCAAAGTCTGTGGAAGGTGGAGCCATGAGAGACTCGAGGGGCGGAGCCTTGAGAGACTTGAGGGGTGGAGCCATGGAAGGCAGAGCCGTGAGAGACTTGAAGGGTGACACCAGGGAACTTAGTACCCAGAGATTAGCCGAAGACTCGAAGGGCCAGGCTGGAGCCGGAGGCAGGGAGGACCAAGGTGGCGCCAGAGGCTCGGAGGAGCAAGGCAGAGCTGGGGGATCAGAAGACTGAGGTGGAGCCGGTGGGGCTGAGGACCAAGGCGGAGCCGTAGGGATGGAGGTCCCTGGTGGAGCTGAAGGATCGTAGAGCAAGGCGGAGCTGGAGGCACGAGGGACCCCAGTAAAGCCAACAGGCTGAAGGACCACAGTGGAGCCGAGGGAATGTAGAGCTGAGGTGATGTCGAGGGATCGACAGGCCAAGGTGGAGTCCAGGGCTCAGAGGGTCTAGGCAGGGTCGGAGGGTCGAAAGTTCCCCTTGCCTGATCAGGAGCACTATGGGTGGGCACAAGGGCGGGAACCAATTCCAGCTCAAATAGCCCAGTGAAAAATGGCTCTGGAATGAACAAGGCCTGCAACGCTGGTTTGTTGGCCAGAGATAAGCCTGAGACCTTGCATGGAACAGACTGAAGCTTGGCTGTGATGTGGCATGGAGCACATTGAGGCGTGGCTGTGACGTGGCATGGAGCAGATTCAGGCGTGGCTATGACATGGCACGGAGCAGGCTCAGGCGTGGCTGTGACGTGGCATGGAGCAGGCTCGGGCGTGGCTGTGACGTGGCATGGAGCAGGCTCGGGCATGGCTGTGAAATGGCATGGAGCCGGCTCGGGCATGGCTGTGACTTGGCATGGAGCAGGCTCGGGCGTGGCTGTGACATGGCATGGATCAGGCTCTGGCGTGGCTGTGACATGGCATGGAGCAGGCTCGGGCGTGGCTGTGACATGGCATGGAGCAGGTTGAGGCGTTGCTGTGACATGGCATGGAGCAGGCTGATGCGTTGCTGTGACATGGCATGGAGCAGGCTGAGGCGTTGCTGTGACATGGCATGGGGCAGACTCAGGATCCGGGGCAAAAGATGGTGCTAGCTCAGCAACCATGATGTGGAACTCTGGCTCGGCGGCCATGACATGGAACTCTGGCTCCCCCACAGTGAACATAGAACCAATAATCTGCAGGGCAAGGTCGATACACTGAGCAAGGCCATCAGCACACCGACCTTCAGGCATCAGAGTGGAAATCGGCTCATGCAGCTAAAACGGAAACGGTCCTTGAGGGCCACCACATTAAAATCCACCCTGCAGGCCAGAGTGCAGAATTCCTCCATATAATCCTCCAGGGGATGTGACGGAGGCGCTGAACTGCTGGGTTTATCTTGTGTTGGTCAGATATTCTGTAACGATGTTGCTGGCGCTGGCAATGACAAAGACGATGACGATGGAGTGAAGAACCCAAGTACAATTTTATTCCAAACGTGATATCCAGAAACCCTATCTACAAACATGAATAAAACATAAACACATAAACTTGACTATAACTTGACATAAACTTGACTTAAGAAACTTGAACAATCCAACAAAGTTACATTCACAAACAATACCTGACAATGGACAATGGCAAACATGAGGCTTAAATACCTGGACAAGGGTAACAAGACAAACAAGTTAACCAATGAGAAGAAGAACTGATAAAAAGATAACTAGACAATAAACCAGTGAAAACAAGACACATGAACATGGAGGGAAACATGAAATCACATGACCAGGGGACCACATGACATGAAACAGAAACTAGGTTTTCAAAATAAAAGACATGAAAAACATGAACCAACAGAATAAACATGACAGAGGGACAACCAGGAGCATTTGATTTTGCAGCTTTCAGTCACCTAGAAGTATAAAGACTTAGGAGGTCTGCAGTGTAACAGGGAGATAATGTAGATTGTGTAATGCTTTAAAAACAAGTAAAACAATTTTGAATTCAATCCTGTACTGAACTGGAAGCTAATGAAGAGAGGATAACACAGGAGTAATGTGCTCCCTTTTTTAGTGCCAGTCAATAACCTCCCTGCGACATGTTGCACTAACTGTAGGTGGTATAAGTGCCACTGACAAATTCCCACATAGAAGGAGGTTACAATAGTCCAGTCTAGAAGTAATAAAAGCATGAATGACTATCTCTAAATTTCTAAAATTGAGTAAAGCTTTAGCCTTATTGATGGGGCTGTGGGGGTACAAAAGACAAAATATTTGGGAAACACTGCTTCATTGCATGCTATATATTGAATTTAGCAACCTCTGTCCTCATTAGATGATTTTTCTCTTTAAAGTTGATCATGAGGATGCCCTAATTTCTTGTCTGTTTTCTTCAAGTGCACAAGTGTGTTTGTTTTTATGAGACTGCATCATGAGTATATGTGTGGTTTTATGTTTATTATCCCACAACAATCAGTCTGAAACAGTAATGAGCCACTTATTTGACATTCTTTGAATTTATTAATCTTGCGTTTACATGTTTCAACATTCCTGGAAGCGTGGATTACTCAGCATCACGCACTACTGCCGGACCCTGGGTGGCTCCTTTCCCTCCAAATGCACAAACATGTGACCACAAACACAAGTGTAGACCAAACATCAGATGAGCTGCACAGCATCAGTGTTTACGCTGTCAGAGAGAGTGATGTCGTTCTGGAAGTGTTTACTGATGATGTTGAAAACAGGTTGTTCATCAGCCCTGCATTGCTCCATGCTTGTTATTATTTATTGAAATGTGCCTTCAGATTGTCTTCCTGTTAATCAAGGGCCCCGTCTCTGTCGGAGAGCTGGACAGAAGTCTGATTGGCCAACACAGTTTATTTAGAGAGTTTGAGGTCACGACAGCTCCAGTGAATCTTATTTGGCTGGAGAAAGTTTTTTGACGTGGTCCATTCCCCTTGGGTCTTTTCTGGTTGCATAGAAACATATACAAACTACTATAGAAATATTTCAGATCATTATATGAGGCAGTCGATTAGTGCTTTCAAGGTTTATATGGTATTCGTGACCATCAATGAGAAGCAGCTGAACAAGCAGCACTATTACTATTGCTCATACTGAGGGTTAGTAATTTGAACAAATATCTAACCCTAACTCATCCTGCATCGTTTGTGTTATGGACATAAATGAAACCTTAAGTTGTGCAGATTGTTGAGGAGAGGTGTGCTATATCTCTTCTAAGCAATAGGGCCATTTTCAGGGCATGAACATTTGCCGCATGGTGGCTCTTGTGTTCTCTGAACTAACACGCCAATTTCCCATGTGATCATGTGCGATAAAACAGGTGAAAATATCCCATAGATCAGTGATTCCCAAATAGGGTACATGTACCCTTGGGGTAAGAAAGCAGGTTCTCAGGGGGACTTGGAAAGATTAACATTTTGCTTTATCAAAACTAGTCAAAATATTAGGGCTGTCAATAGATTAAAATAAGTAATTGTGTATTATCTCATATTTTTTTCTTGTTCTTTTTTAACGAGAGGGAAAAAATATGTGTCCTTTTGTCCAACAAAAACATACATGCATAGACAGTATATGAAGACACGGAACAAAGGTACTTTAGATTTCTGCAATAATGCTCTTTACTAATCATATACACTCAATATTGCTCATAGGTGATATTTCATAATTTTTGAGCATTAATCATAATTGCAGTTTTTCTGAATTGCTAAAACACTAAACCCCATTCTCTAAACCAAATGCTCAGTTGCCTAAACCCATTTGTCGAATCAATCACTCTTTTTGCAAAACTCTAAACACATTCTCACTCACTAAAACACATTTCGCACTGTGATGCACTTGTGTTGCAAAATGGTAAACGCGGGCAGCAGAAGTTAAAAACAACTACAACACAGTTGTCATCATTTACACATAATGACTCAAAATTGTTCACACTTGTTTCTAATGGTGTGAAAAAGTGATACTTAAGCAGAATGAATCTCTCATTGTCTGTGATTTTGCAGTTGCACAAACATTTTTAGTGTACTATAATGTGTTTTTCATTTAGTTTTCTTTGTTCTTTGGGGTTTTGCAGTTGGACTACTGTATTTTTACAGTATGCAAGTGCTGAATATACAGACATTCAATACTGTATTACTTGCAGTACTTACTTTTTAATATATACAATATATTCACTGTACTACTGTAAGTTGTGATTACTATACTTTTTGACAGTAATTGCAAAATGTGCTTACTATATACAATAAACATTTTTTTTCTGTAACTACATGCCCTGGACACTGTGTTCTCCATTATCTGATGTCAAATGAATGCTCTGTAGCGCTTACAGTATATGTTGACTTGCTGTGTATATGATCTGAAAGCATTGTTTGATTTGGATCACAGATGAAATGGTTTTGAGGTGATTGTTTGATTTTGCCAGAAGAGTCAGGGGTTTTGTGAATTTTCTAGCCGAAACGACTTGAGTAAAACATAATACAGTACTCACTAAGACCTTGTTTATAGCTGGTATTTGTTTTGTTCAGTGATTCAAAATAAAATGACTCGCATATCAACATGTCTCTGTTTATTTACTGATCGCACATTACGTGTTGGTCTTGCACGTCTGTTTCTCAAACCATTTGTAACATTTGCTAACACAGTGCCATCTATTGGATTCTTGAAGAACAATGGGTATTGGTAATTAATGCATCACAGTATTAAGATCTCGGGTGATCCGATCACATGTGGTCAGGCAAGACACATCGCTGTTGGTCGCACAAATGCATCTACTGTGAGCACTTGTGACATATAGCATCACTACATCATAAATGAATAAACCAGAAAAAATGTCACAAAAGACAAAGAAGCTTGGGAAAATGGTGCACCAGGTACAGCTGAAATGTCATCTAATGTAAGTGCACATGAAGACACTGAAGAAAATCCGTAAAGATCTCGTACATGTAAGCTCTTTTTAAATTTTTCCGATAGGACAGTTATTTCCTTTTAAAGCCATGTGTCACCAGAGTCATGAACAGTTTAAACTCTTGATTTAGCACAGCGGTTGATTGACAGACAATGAGTGTCACTTCACTGCATCCCGGACGGTGTTACAGGGTTTCAAATGTGTTTTTGAATACCTCCGTATGTGTTTTTTGTGATTCAATCACAAAAGGTTTTGCACCCCATTTACACCTATATATAGTGCTGATCATCTGTCATCAGATCATCCGAATCACATCGTAATACCAGCTGAAAACGGGTTCCAAATGACCGCTGCCTACATTAGCGAATGCTACAGAATGACTTCCGGCAGAAGTTCATCCCACATCCGTTTCCCCAGTAAGACCGCCAGGAATAAGGTGGATAAATAGGCCACAGTTGTATGGCCAGACCCACAAAGAAGGTGAGATGTAATTTTTTTTCCGTTTTTTTTTTTTTTTTTCTAGCAAAAATGTTGTTTTATTCTGCTGTGCTTTTGTTGTTTGAGGAGTGTTAGAACATTGAGAAAACAAATACAGTAAATAACTTTTTACCCTTATTTGTATTGATAGTGTGTTATGTTCAGAATACACATCCATACTTCACACATTTGGATGCCTGTGTGTATGTGTGTTTACTACATGTATGACAAAACTTTATAGCAAACTGCTATGCCCTGCACACAGAAAAAGCAAAAGCCACAAGCGTTTTTCATTTATACTATCAGTGCGTAGTTGGAGCTTCGTGTGCTTATTCAAATGATGGTTTGTGTGTACAGTATTGATGCAAAAACACAATTTTTTAAAAATAGTTTGAAGAGTTTTGCAAGAACTGTTTGCTGTTGCAAGAGATGTATAATGTTTTGCTGGGTTGGTGTAAGGTTTTGTGGTTAGTGTGTAGAGGTTTGCAAAAGTAGCCTATAGTTTCAAAGATAGTGCCTAAGCAATCATAAAAAACTGTAATAGTTTTAAAGTGACCATTTCAGTATACAGTAAACTCTCAGTTTCGAGGTGAAATGTCCATTCTGTGGCACTAATAGCAAGTTAAATGTTCTCCCAAACAGATCAGGTTTTGAAGGTTAATGCTCTATCGTTTTTTTAAAATCAACACAACTGACCTCGCTACCCTAAACCTTAATCCTTAACCTAAGCGATAGTGTCAGAAAAGCAATTTTAGGCTGAAAAATACAATTGCTGAAGCAACATCATTTTGTGGTGCTTCTATGACACTTTCGGTTTAAATGTCGACTCTCATGCTCTCCAGGACTTGTATCCCGGTTCTTTACACTGCTAGTGCAGTGCTCTATCAGTTGAGTTGCAGTGCAATTTTATTACACTTGAACAAGCTTGTAAATGTGGGTTGTTAATAAATGCAAATATTAAAATGTATCACCTTACTGTTCTTTAACCCACTCTGAGCTTCACTCAAATGGGACCCTGTAGACCTGTTTCATCCGGATTCGTTTGTGCTGTAATATATTGTCCATTGTAGACAAGCCCACCTGGTGAATGTTATTGAATATTGTGTTGTCTGCAATTATGTGGTTCTGGATTTCTCATAGTCTAGTTTGCCACCACCATATTCACAATAGCGGTCTCCTATTCTGGTCTGAACATGGTCTTCCACCATGGCCTGGCCATCTCTCAATCCACAGAAGATCCACAAATATGTTTGGTTACAGTAAGGTAAAATTATCTCTTTTCTTTCAATATGAAATGACATTACTGTAACATTGGCCAACAATCACTTAGTAACATAGGCCTACTGATTTGGACTGCAGTATACTACAGTATACATACATAAAGAGCATAGTGTAGATTGTAGGTAACTTACCGGTTCTCATTTCTGAATGAACGGATGATAGCTGCAACCGTGTAGCAGCTCAGTTTGGGCTGAACTCTCTGCCCAGCCTCCCTCATACTCAATCTGTGGTTGAGCACATGGTCAACCAATGTGGCCCTGATCTCATCTGAGACAACTGTCCTTCCTCGTCTTCATCCTCTTCTTCCTCTCACTCCTGCACCTCTAGCTCTTGCTTCACCATTGACTGTGTGGTGTGGGTGTTGCTAATTGGTGTATAGAGCTTGGCATTCTGATTTGCGTTGCTTTCCAAAGGGACTAAAGAGATTTTAATTTTGAATGTTGTGCCTAATGTTGAGAACTGTGTGTAGTGTTTTGCAAAAAGTGTGATATAGAATTGAAAACTGAGTGTAAAGCTGGAATTGTGCTTGCAATTTTGCATACTTGGTTTAGGGATTTGGTACATGAGTTTCAGGTTTAGGTGATTGCATTTCAAGTTCCAATTTTAGTGTGTAAACAACTGGGAAAAACTGTAAAGATGGAACGGCTATCTGTATATAGTCCTTATTAAGCTCTGTCAGGCTGTGCTTACACATCTAGAAGTATGAATGGATGATCAACACAGCAACAAAAAAACGAATGAACGTACAATGCAACTACAACTGCGTTTACTTCTTGGCGGAAGTACCTCCCACATAACGTGCAAAGCATCACGGGGCGTAGGAATAAGGTAGATAGTGCTCAAGCTCTGATTTGTAAGTGAACTCATTATCTAAAAGTGTTTTCACATGTCAGTGTGGAAAGGCAATTGGTGAAATAGTGGAGCAATGTAGAGACAAATGTTTACAGTTTTGCTAGAAGTGTGTTATTAAATTGCAAACTGAGTGTAAAGCAGTGAGTTGTGTTTACAGTTCTGCAAAAAGTGTATTATAAAATTACAAACTGAGTGTAAAGCAGAGAATGTGCATTCAGTTTGGCACACTTGGTAAATGTATTGGCTACAAGTGTTAAGGGTTTCAGAGATAGTTCTTCAAGAATCACTGTTAGTGTTTAAGCATTCAGAAAAAAAACTGTAATGTTTATTTCAAATTATATGCTATGAGTTCAAAGGAACACATTTGTGGTTCGATGTTGATAAAGCACTGATTCTTGAGAGAAGGGACAAAACATGTATTACATAAAAATGCCCTCATTATGTTAAAAATAAAAACAAATCATAATAACATGAAATCACTGACATTATATTTATCTTTTTTAAATAAGCAGATGCTTTTACCCAAAGCATCAAGAGAGGCATACACATTGTCAGGAGACAGTAGAATTGAACATGACATCAGAACTGCATCCTGCAAAGATTAAGTGAGTTAAGACTCACCCACAGAAACGTGTGCCACTTCTGTTCTGAGGTTTTGTGTTTATGACACAGGTAACTGTGCTATGTGAACAGGGCAGACAATGCCAGTCATAATATTTGCATGGTAATACCACTGTACAACTAAAATACAGATGGGAATTTCCTCCAAAACCTTGTCACAGGCATCTGTGAGCATGCACACAGACACACAAAGCCTTTCCCGAGCTCATTGTGTATAAAAATGTCACTCCATTTGTTTCCTGTAAGTGCATTATTATTGATTTCCTTTGCCTGCACCGGTTTCACATCTATAAATATATTTGGTACCATTTTGAAGCACTTTGGGCCAGTAGTGTAGTCTAGGGCATACGCAGACATATGCCCACCTATCTTTCTTAGGATTTTGTGTATGCCCACCTGAAATAAGTGATGATACGTATGGCCGGCGGAACAATGAGTAGGCTTTTGACCCTGAACTTTCAATCTACTAACACGATGCCACAGCACCATTGAGTGAAATGTATATATATATATATATATATATATATATATATATATATATATATATATATATATATATATATACACACACACACAGTATATATTTAAAGTGTACAGAGATTCTCTGTAAATGTGCACGGAGCTGCGGGGGCGCAACTGATGGCACTGGCAAGACTTTCATAAATTCACAGTATGCCCACCTCTTCAGACACTACTAAACCACTGCTTTGGGCATTGTACCTATCACACACAGTAAAGCACACACTGAAAACCTTATAAATTGGCTCTACTCAATTGATTGAGTAAACTCATTCTCCATTCTCTTGAGTCTCCAACATATGTGTAATGGAGTTCACTTAATTTGGTGTTCATAGTAGTTTTAACTCTGATTTGATATTTTAATGTTGTTGTTTCAACTTAAAGGGATAGTTCATACAAAAATGAAAATTCTATCTTCATTTACTCACCCTCAGCCTCATGCCATCCCAGACGTGTATGATTTTCTTTCTTCTGCTGAACACAAACTGAGATTTTTAGAAGAGTATCTCGGCTCTGTAGGTCCATACAATGCAAGTGGACCACCATATGTTCCCTTTGACCAGTGAAAACATAATTAAATAATTCAAGTGCAAGAGATATGGGTATTCCCCATAGCCTCAGTTTTGTACTTAAGTTTGAGTTATTAACAAGTCTCCGGTTACACATGTAACCTCAGTTCCCTGAGATGAAGGGAACGAGACATTGCCATAAGCACTATGAGGAAGTCCTTCTAGATTACATTGTTGAAACCCTTATACAATCACACCATTCCTCTGACTGGCAATGGTGTCTAAGCCCCGCCCATTCAGGCACACAGTTGGCCTATATAAGCGGGCGCTCAGTCACCATTTCTTCAGAATTGGACTGAGGGACAAGATTGAGTCACTTAGGCACGTAGCCATTTCTTGGTTTAATAGTTGCTTTTGACAGATCTGGACCAAACTCCAGGTATGAGCTGTCAGTCGACAGCACCTGCAAGTCACCCACCTGTTTAAATGAGCCCAAAGCCTATAGGAGTGTGGTCTTTAAGAAAAGCACCCACAGCTCAACAGATTCCAATGGCTCGAACAGGCAGTTTGTGAGTACCTTCAGCACCAAATTTAAGTCCCAAGTCAGCACCATAGCAGGGCAAGGGGGGTTCAAATGCCTCACTCCCCTCAGGAACTTTATGACTAGATTATGTTTGCCTATTGATGAGCCAGCCTCCAGGGCGTGGTATGCTGAGATAGTCGCTACATAAACCTTGAGCATTGATGGGGTAAGACCAGTATCCAGCCATTCTTGAAGGAATGCCAAAATCTTAGCTATGGGGCAATTCACCGGGTCTTTACCACATGAAGAGCACCGCCTTGCAAACACACGCCATTTAAGTGTATAGAGGCGTCTCGTGGATGGTGCTCTAGCTTGTAATATGGTTTTCATCACTGAGTGAGCCAATTCTGGCTCGTCCGTTGTGCTCCGTTCAGAGGTCACACATGTAGGCTCCACAGCTCTGACTGGAGATGCCAAATCATGCGTTATGGTTGACAGAGAAGGTCTAGGTCATGGGTTAGCTCGCACTGCATTCGAACGGGAGAACCCCCTGCTGCAGTCCGAATGGGAGAGCCCTTGAGTGTTTGATGTGTGCCCGTCCAGCAATTTGAGAAGGGGGGGCTCCTGGACTGGCTGGGAGGGCCCCCGCAGCGTCTAAATGATGGGGCCAGCCTATTGCACAGACGAGGATGAAGCAAGCATCCCCCTGACCCCAATTGTGAATGCTGTGATTAGTGAACGCTTGATGTACTTTCCTGATATGGAGTGGTTGGTGCGGATGTAGCTGAGATATGCGTCGGATGGCCATGGCCCAGTAATCGTATTTGGTGCTCGGGCAGGCCTTTGTGGGCTGCTGTTGTTGTGGCACAGATGTGAAAGGAATGGCTTGAGTATAGTTTATCTGAGATGCTGGAATTGAGCAGGACGGATTTGAAGTGTTTTTGGAACCAGAATCGGGAAACTGCTTGGTTTTTGTCATCTACGAAAAGTGGATAGAGAGGGGTTCTGGTTAGGGACCCTCTGTAATGGAGATAGTGTGCTAATGATTGAAAGGGCTGGATGGGAGTTGGCAGATTGAAAATGAAAATTGAATGCCCTTTTGTGGTCAGATTTGTTTTGCTTTATTTGATATCTGATTGTCTCATTGTCTATAATATGGAGGTCCAGAATGGTGGGTTGGATTCTTGGGTCAAATATAGCCGTGGTAGTGAGTTCTGAAAAGCGAAGGAAGCTGAAGAAGGTGAGGATGAACATTGCTTCTAGTGTTTTTGAGGTGTTTGGAGAAATCTAGCCCTGACGGAGAGTATTTAAGCATCGGATTAGCAGATCAATGGTGGGGGGAAGCCTGGTATTGGTTCTGGTAGGTAGGGATTTGTGGATACCTTTAATGAGAAGTGAGATCTGGGGTGGCTTATTGAGGAGGGGTTTTTGCAAAAAATTAATTTATAGAAGAAATGGATGCCACTTAGGTAAACTTTGATCGTTCCTGGATGGAGGTTTTTGGATTGATTGTGGTGTGAGACGAAGGAGGATGTGGGGAGGAGAGAAAAATAGGGAAATAGAAGAGCCTGTGTTTTTTGTGTGGAAAGTTACGCTGCATATGAGAATGAATGAATTGCATAATATGGGTTATAGAGCCATGTTAGCTTAGACGCATGGCCTGAAAAACGTGCCGCTGCTGTGGCGTGTGAACGCGCATTGTGCTGTTTGCGATGTAGTGGGAGTTTGTCACATGGCCCGAAAGACGCCACAGTTGGTGCGCTTGGACATCGAATTGCGCTGTTTGCTGTGTAGGGTGAACTAGATTGAAATGCTGGGGAGCACTGGAATGATGCTTGAATTAAATAGTTAATCTTTTGTTTCCCTTGTGTTCAAATTAATCTGTGATAAAGCTCAAGTGGTATGAAGCCAGAGCAGCGCCCGTTCATGGAGACAGGCTTACGCAATGGACCATGCGATGGGAAGTTTAGATAGGAGAATATATGAACAGTCATAGGGAGCTGTTTCACATGTGTATGGCGCCGAAGCGGTCGGCGTGCGGAAGCAGCTTTGCTCAACGGACCGCTCCGGGTGGAAAGTTTAGATCAGAGAACAAATGAGCAGTCATAGAGAGATGTTTCACATGTATACAGTGCCAAAGCAGCCAGTTTGTGGAAGCAACTTCACGCTATAATCTGCTTCAGCGAATAGAGAATAAAAATAAAGACAGAATAAAATATAACACTTAACGTGGTAGCAGTCAATACTGCAAAAACAAATGAGCTGCAGAGCTGTTCTGACTAATGTGAATGCTTTGCAGCGTAGTTACATCCGATGATCCGAGTCACTTGCAAAGGTCTGTTCATGGGCAATGGGCGGGGCCGAATGCCTGAAGACTCGGTGCTACATAGAGGTAAGCAGCTGTTTATATACTCTTACTCTGGCAGTGTGATTGGGTGGATTAAATGACTTGCTCCTTCCTAACCTTGTTAAATGAATCTCAATTTTACTGGCTGGGGAAAAGTGTGTTTTTCGCCCAGTTGACATTCAGACCCAGATTTTTCAAATGGCAAAGCAGCAGGTCTCTCTGTTCGCTCAGAAGTGCCTCTGATTGGGCTAGTAATAACCAATCATCTAGGTAATTCAAAACATGCACACCATTCATTTTCAGTGTGGCGAGCACCGCATTGATACATTTCGTATCCGAAAGGAAGGAATTTGAATTGATACGCAGTTCCATCGAATACGAATATCAAAAACCATCTGTGACGTGGTGCAATTGGTACATTTGCATTCGCGCAGCAGGACAGCAGGCTTATTGATTTGCTTGCAATATGAGATAGAGCGCCACTCACCATAGGGAAGCGGTTGAGCATAATGTGTGCAGTGCATGATACGTGAAGAGGAAATGGCCCTATTTCTGAGAATGTGTGTGCGTCCCTTGTTTGTACAATGGCCGTTTTTTCTCCTTTATGAGAACAATCTCTGTTTGAGTAATACACACAAGCAACATTTTGAACAATGTCCAATTCCAGATGAACAGTACTAGGGAAAAGGGGCGGAACACTGTGTGCCTCGAATCGAGCCTTCTTCGGCTCTGGGCCATGAATAACGGTGAGCTCTGGGCTCCTCTTCACGGGGCTGGGCATGTCAGGAACGTTTCTGTTGTCCGGCCGGTGTTTTTCAGTCGGCACATTTTTCACGCTGAGACGGCGGGTGCTTACCCCTGGGCCACGGTTCGCGTGGCTTCAATGATGGCTCGGTAGTAGCTTTCTGCTGCACTGGGACATCAAGAGATGGATTCTTTGCCAGGCGCTGACCGGAATTAGATCGGGAGTGTGCCGGGAAAGGGGAAGTGCTACTTCTCTTTGGCAGAAAGTGTTTCATTGCTTGAGACTGTTTTGCGCCGCAATGAAGCGTTCTGAAAAGCCTTCTACGCCATTGCCAAAGAGGGCGTCGGCCAACACTGGAGTGTCAAGGAGGGTGGCTTTCTCTGCATCACGCATCTCCGTGAGAGTTAGCCAAATATGCCAATCCAGAACCACCAGGTTGCTCATCGCTTTGCCGATGGCCTGAGCGGTAGCTTTTGTGGCTCGCAGCGCCAAATCTGTAGCGGTTCGGAGCTCTTTGAACAGCTCTGGATCTGCACCTTGCTCATTCATTTGTTTAAGGAGCTTACCTTGAAAAACCTGGCGCATCGACCTGCTGTGGAGTGCTCAACCAGCTTGGCCTGCTGCTGTACAAGCTCTTCCAGCCAGTGTGGGCATGAGAGTCTGGATCTTCCCTCAGAACGAGGTCGATCCTAGAGTGCAATGTCCGGAGATTCATGCCCTCGCAGTGAGGGCAGTCTGTCTCCATGAGAGCTGCTTATAAACACAGCTCTTGTGCTCATCAGGCGGCGGGATGTGTGGTTCACATAGGAAACACTTGCAGAACGACATCTTTAAAAAGACGCATGAAAGCAAAGTTGAAAAAGAAATTTGACATTTCAACTAATGTTTAATAAAGACAACTTGACTTTTCCAGTAATGACAACATTAGGGTTTACAGTGCACCAAATTTGCAATAATTACCCAACAAATACTCCAAAATATGATGCTCAGACTGTTACAACACAACATGTCTAACCCAACCTAAGACCATGATTAACTGGAAACTGGAAAAAGTGAAACAAAAGCCTTAAAACTAGTTTCAGGCAAACAGTGTAATCATTTGCCAAACACACTCCCCACATTCACAGTTGCTGGGTGTGTATTTGCCAAAGCATTACACAGTGAACATTCATACTGTTTCTCAGTGATGGTGTAAATAACAGGTAAATAAAAGTGTTTGAGGGAGTTTGTGAGGGCGAGTCTGGAAGACACAGAGGAGAGAGAGAGAAAGAGTTTCTAAATAAGAGCATTTACCCAGTACTACTAATACAAAATGCAGATGTGTACATTTTCTGATTAAAATGTTAATAAGAAAACTCAATTTAAGACTGACCTGCACATTTAGATTAACTAGAGCCCAGAGAGCTCCATCCAACACATTTACATGAGAAAGGGTGACAAGAGATAAGGTGTTTTTGGTGGGAGTAGCGGAGACCTTTAATTTACTGGTGTAATACTCACGGGAGAGGGACATTAAAGGTCAGTATAATGACAGGACAGACTCTAATAGTCCTGCTACAAGAAAAGGAATCCAAAGATTGCTATGTGTCTGCATCAGGTCAGACTCTGTGGCTCTCTACAATGTCGATGTGCACTGAGTCACCTTAATAATTCACCCTCATGAATGTGCTTTTAAAGAAGCAGCCTCAGGATGTGTTGCATTAGACCAATGAGAACATATCAGTCAACGTTATCTCTAAAAGATCAGTTCTCATCACTTTATATTTGGCTTTGACTTTCAGGAAGCAATTTATGTGAAGGAACAATGGCCAGAGGGGTGTTTGAGAGTGAGTGTGTGCACTTAACACAGCTGACATTCATTTAATAACAGCCTCTGACACAACTCCATTGAAACTGTACTGAGATGTCAACATGTTAGCAAAGGAACGGTTAGTCTGGTCGGACACTTGACGCTTGTCTAGACATGTGATTTCTCTCCGTGCAGGAAGAGCACCTAATAAACACAAACATCCACATTTCCACAGCAGACATTGAGGAGCAGTGTAACATGAACATGAGTTTCTGTTCTTTGCGGTTTCTGAGCATATACAACAAGCCTGCAACTCTCACGTAATGCAGAGATCTGACTGTAACATGATATAGTGATAAGTGAATATAAACTTAGGATTTTTGGATATGGAATAAACTTTTGCAGTTTATTACTGTTCAGGAACACACTTACATAGTCAGTGATGTTTGTCGTCATGCGTCACAGGAGACGCATTTAAGCGAAAACGTTTAAACAGTGATGTGTCTCACCTGACCACATGTGATTGGATCACTCAAGACTTGGTCATGTCTCAAGTTAGTCACTTCATATGTGATTATTGATCGAATAGCCTTACGGTCATGAAAAGACAAAGTATAAATGCCTCCTAAAATGGATTCGAGACGGAAATAAATCTCCAGAGGTGGTTTAACCTCCTGAGACCCGAGTGCGACTCCTTTGTACCTTTTCCATTTCCCTTTTTGATTTGTATCTAGTACCCACTAATAAACATGCAAAAAAAAAAAAAAAAATATATATATATATATATATATATATATATATAACTATTTATTATGTTTCGAGGCGTGTTGGTTATTCATTTTTTTGAGACGTTACAGACATTATAGCTGATTTTCTGTACAGCTGCTTTGGAACAATATGTCTTGGGAAATGCACAAATAAAAATGAATGATTTGACTTGATTGGACTTTTACGGTACTTTGTTTTGTTTTTTTCTACTTTGGCAACAAAATCTCAATGTTCTCTGTTTGCACTGTCAAACAAACAATTGATAGCCAGTGCTGAAGCATTTTACCAATCAGAAATTAGCCTAATTAATTCAGATTCAAAGTAATGGCAGCATCATCCAATCACTGCAAACCATGTTAAAATAACATTATACATTATAAATTCTGAATCTATGTACAGGGGCCGGTTGCACCAGCTATACACGAAAGTTACAACTTAGCCTAGTTTTGGCATCAATGGCACTAAGTCACAATTTATGCACTACTAAATATGTGAGGGTTGCACCATTAAACTTAGGTAGAACATAATCCTACGTATAAACAAAATATTTACGGAAGCCTGCGACTAGGAGTAATGGATGGAATAAAAAAGCAGACTGATATTTTATGACATCAATGAGACATGTATATGATGATGTTGCCATTTACACTTGTTTACATTTATGGGAGAAAACATTATGTAAAAAACGTATTTCAGCATGAAACTGATCTAACGGTGCACTTTCCTGTGTACGCCGTCAGGCGTCAAGTTTCAACATACAAAATATATAAGATATTAAAATGAATAAATGTCTATTTTTCCAGCCTCTTTTATTAGTATTTATTTATATATTACCCCTTATTCATTTTAGATACAGTTATTTAATATTGTTATTTATATATGCTAAATATACCATCAGTGAAATCTTGTCTTTTTACGTATCGTAGTTCATTGGGGATATAATTTATTACAGCTGACAGTTACGGGAGCAAACAAGGTTTGAACATCAACTGTAACATGATCAAACTGAAAATTACGGCTTTTTAACACTTCTGTGTATAAATTTGAAGGCTGCTTATTGGATCAATACAAGTAAATGTCATATTATGTGACTACGCATTACTTTACGGAAAGTTTACAACCTACTAGTTAAGTCTTGCCTTAAGAACAGGTGGTGCAGCCAAATTAAGCACTGACTTAGTTACAAACTAACTAGTAGTTACTAAGCCCTTGGTGTGAACTTTACGTCTCAACTGAAGTGAGACCATACGCACAGCTGGTGCAACCCTACCCTGATGATTACGATTGTCCCATGTCTGCCAAACATGTTGAGTGGTCCAAATATCATCTGCAGCCCAAAACTGAACTTTTGACTGGAAGTTTAGAGTGAATGCACTTAGCTGCATAGGAAAGATATAGGATGCTCCCTTGCACCCTATTTAGTTAATTATTTAAAGGGATAGTTCAACCAATAATGAAAATTCTCTCATCATTTACTCACCCCCTTACCATCACATATGTGTATGACCTTTTCTTCTGCTGAACACAAATGAAGATTTTTAGAAGAATATTTCAGCTCTGTAGGTCCATACCATGCAAGTGAATGGGTGCCAAAATTTGAAGCTAAAAAATACACATAAATGCAGCATAAAGTAATCCATAAGATTTCAGTGGTTAAGTCCATATCATCTGAAGCAATATAATAGATGTGGGTAAGAAACAGATCAATATTTAAGTCCTTCTTCTTTTGTGTTTGGTGATTTGCATTCTTCATGCATATCGCCTCCTGCTGGGCAGTGAGGAAAATTCATGGTAAAAACTGACTTAAATATTGATCTGTTTCTCACCTACACCTATCATATCACTTCAGAAGATATCGATTTAACCATTGGTGTCTTATAGATTACTTTTATGCTGTGTAATCTTAATTTGTGTTCTGCAGAAGACAGTCAGTCATACACATCTGGGATGGCATGAGGGGGAATAAATGATGGGAGAATTTTCATTTTTGGGTGAACTATCCCTTTAACTGCCAGTGTGCTGTCTGTCTGCACTGGTCTCAGAACAGTTTGAAATGCGAGTGTGTGTGTGTGTGTGTGTGTGCGTGTGTGCGTGCGTGATATCAGACTCATCTGTGTCTACAGCATGTGTGTTTCTGTTGTAGTATGAGGGAAGTAATCTGAGGTCAATTATATTTTGTCTGTGTGTGTTGTCTAGTGTTTGTGGGGTGTTTGATGTGTGGACGGAAGTGTTTTGGACACAGAGGCGGGAGGAGGGTGTTAGGCGGCTGCAGTGTGACAACACTGGCAATTTAAAGTACAGGTGTGCCCCGTGCACTCGAGAAGACAGCAACTTCAAAAACACTTCTTCCTCTCTGGATGAAAGAGGGCTTCATTCTAATTGTACACCAAAGAGGAGACAAAACAAATAAAGGAAATACAACTTTCTAGTGGCTTGTCCCAATAACCACAACAGAGCTTCACAGAAACTACTACTGTGAGCTGAAGACTTACTGCTTCACCTGGAACACACATTATTCACTCTAGTTTTATTATTGGCTAAACTAAATACAATTAATCGAAACATTTTTTTGGTAACTTGTGGTAATTGAACATTGAGTCACTAAAAGTTTCTTTTGTCTGAAACCCCCAAAAGTAATTTCATAGCACCATACAGTATATTACACTTTATCTGTGAAGCAATTCAAATAATTACATATATGTAGTTTCATTAACAATGTTCGGGAGGATTAAGTACATTTAGTCCGACCAATCACACAGCCAAAACTAGAGTACACTACTGGTCAAAAGTTTTGAAACACTTGACTGAAATGTTTCTCATGATCTTAAAAATCTTTTGATCTGAAGGCGTATGCTTAAATGTTTGAAATTAGTTTTGTAGACAAAAATATAATTGTGCCACCATATTAATTTATTTAATTATAAAACTAAAATGTAATAAAAAAAAAATAAATTTTTTTTGAAATTGATGACTTGGACCAAATAATAAAGAAAAGCAGCCATTAAGTGCCCAACATAGATGGGAACTCCTTCAATACTGTTTAAAAAGCATCCCAGTGTGATACCTCAAGAAGTTGGTTGAGAAAATGTCAAGAGTACATGTCTGCATATTCTAGACAAAGGGTGACTACTTTGAAGATGCTAAAATACTGTATAACACAGTTTTGATTTATTTTGGATTTTGTTTAGTCACAACATAATTCCCATAGTTCCATTTATGTTATTCCACAGTTTTGATGACTTCACTATTATTCTAAAATGTGAAGAAAAAATTATAATAAAGAATGAGTAAGTGTTTCAAAACTTTTGACTGGTAGTGTATATAAACAGCTGCTTACCTCTACGTGGCACTGAAAGTTTTCGCCATTCGGCCCCGCCCATTGCCCACGAAAAGATCCATGCAAGTGACTCGGATCATCGGATGCAACTTCGCTGCAAAGCATTCGCCTTCATCAGAACAGCTCTTCCGTCTAAATCATCCTGTTTTTCAACAGAAGTTGCCGCAGCAGCTCATTCGTTTTACAGCATTGATGGCTACCAATTTAAGTGTTATTTTTACTCTGTCTTTCTTCCTAATCTCTATTCACCAAAGTAGATTATTGCATGAAGCTGCTTCCACTAACTGGCTGCTTTGGTGCTGTATACATATAAAACAGCTCTCTATGACTGCTCATATGTTATCTTATCTAAACTTGTGAGCTGCCTCCATGAACGGGCGCCGTTCCGGCTTCATGCCATTCGAGTTCCATTACAACTTTATTCAAAAGCGAGAGAAAAAGATTAACTATTTAATTCAACCACCATTTCAACCCCCTCAGCATTTTAATCTGGTTCTTCCACACAGGTGATTCCTGTCAGCCTCATTACCTCGCTGTGAGCTCGTTTAGGGTGTGCTCTATCCAGTGATTTAGTTTCTTCCAACATGACTATCACGATTGTTTCTCCCTCAAAAGTGCCCTTTGGAGTGCAATTTATTCCATTCGGAACACAGGGGCAATCATGCAACAAGCGAATTCCCTTCCAAACGACTGCTTCTCTAATTACAACATCTTTTTGATCAACGCAGACATTTTAGTGTGAGCACGCTGCCGCAGCAGCACCCTGCTCCAACCATGCTACAGCTCACTACAGCTATATACAGTTTCTGTCCGAACAGACACAAGCCGAATGCGGCTCTGTAAGAGGTGGACCACGCACCGCATCACAACTCATTCATAATCATTCCGCAAACATGTCTCACCTCCTCACAGCATCAGAGTTCGTGTAGCCTGATAACCATGAAGCAAGCGATTCGATCAACTTCTACTCATCTTTAGACTATAACATGACTTTCCTCCGCTCTGGATAAATGCTTCACGCAGATAAACCATTAATTATTTTTATTCTTACAGACAAGTCTTCTCTACTTTTGCTCAAATCATTGGCTTACAAACAATTAACAAGTTCGACCATAGAACCTAATTGCTACATGACTTTAAAATCGTTTAACAATCTGTCAATCTTACACTCCACCCAAGTTTAAAAATAATGGGTTTAATCGACGCTGGATGATTCTGCTTTGCACTTTGCTTCATACTCACAATATTTAAGTTTTTCTGTAGAATTTATTACAGGTCATCAATATAAACAAGACTTTTTATTCATCTCACTGCTGCAAATGGTGCCCATATGGCATTTGTTAAATCCAACTCCCAGATACAAATTCCAAATTATTTCATATGAGACGAGTCACCCTGTGCCAGTAATACAGAGTTATGAAATTACTCACCTCACATTGGAAAACAATCTACAAAGGACCAAACTATAAGTTTAAGTTAAATAAACATCAGACTAATGTATTTATCTGGATATGTTGTTTCAGGTGCCTTTTAATTTCATGATAAACCAACCTTAAATTACATTGTATGTATGCACATGCAAGCATATTTCCTGACGTTGCTTCACATATGTCCCCGACATTTAATCTAGCAACCAGTTATATTCAGGCATCCGCAGATGCTATGTTTACCACGTTACCATGTTTACCATTGGCTCAATAAATCCCTAAGCAGCACAAACATGCCGTCCAGGTGCTGCAACTGTGGCGTCTTTCGGGCCGTGTGACTAAACCTTCCACTACATTGCAAACAGCGCAAATGCGCCGTCCAAGCACAGCAACTCTGGCATCTTTTGGGCCATGCGACAAACTTCCACTAAACTACAAACAGCGCAACGCGCTGTCCAAGCATACGCCGTCCAAGTGCCGCAACTGTGGTGTCTTCGGGCCATGCGACAAACTCCTACTATTCTGCCAACAGCACAATGTGCCATTCACGGGCCACCTACGGCACATCTTTCAAGCCATGCGTCTAAGCATCCACAGCCCCTCCGCCTCCTTCTCATCCTCTCCAAGCTACCACAACAAATCTCCACTCAATAACAGATCTCTCAGCAATCCCATTTCCCTACATGCTGCAAACCCACCATCCATTTCCACCGTTCACACGAGCCATTTCCCTTGGTCTCCATTGACAACCATTCCAAATGCCTCTGTTGTTCCAACACAATCCATTCCTCATTCCTCACTGGAGCGGATTCCCGCATCAGGCTGCCTCTGCCGGTGAACTCCGCCCCAAACCCATTCCCCTTCTCACTTTACCCCCCTCCTTTCTACCATCCTATTCTCCCCTACCCTGGAACTGTTCCTTGCGCAAGGCTGACTCAGCAAACATATCCATTCCAGACTCCTTTTTCAGCCAGCCTAGAATTTCCATCAAACCTACAACCTGTCATTTCTCGATTTTTCTCTCCTCTCCATATCCTCCTTTGCCTCACATCTCAACCAATCCAAAAACCTCCATCCGGGAACCATCAAGGGGTACCTAAGCAGCATCCATTTCTTCTATAAACTTATCTTTGGCAAAAACTCCTCCTCAATAAACCATCCACAGATCTCACTTCTCATCAAGGGTATCCACAAATCTCAATCCACCAGAACCGATACTAGGCTACCCCTCACCATCGACCTGCTCATCTGATGTCTAAATCAGGGCTACAAATCTCCAAACACCTCAAAAACACTAGACGCAACGTTCATCCTCGCTTTCTTCAGCTTCCTCCAATGTTCAGAACTCACTACCACAGCAAAATTCGACCCAAGAATCCACCCCACCATTTCGGACCTCCATATAATAGACAACAAGACAATCAAATACTTTATCAAACAAAGCAAAACAGATCAGACCAAAAAAGGGCATTCAATGTTCATTTTCAATCTGCCAACTCCCATTCAGCCCTTTCAATTGCTAGCACCCTATCTTCATTAAAGGAAATCCCTAACCAGAACCCCTCTCGATCCACTTTTATAGATGACAAAAATCATGCAGTTTCCCGATTCTGGTTCCAAAAACACCTTAAATCCTTCTTGATTAAATCCGGCATCCCTGAAAAACTATACTCAAGCCATTCCTTCTGCATCGTCGCCGCAACCACAGCAGCCCAAAAATGCCTGCCCGAGCACCATATACGTCTACTAGGCCGTTGGTCATCTGATTCTTACCTCAGCTACATCCGTACTAACCGTCTCCATATCAGAAACACACAACAAGCCCTCATCAGCTAACCACGAGGCGTTCATGACCAGGGCGGGGGGGGGGGGGGGGGGGGCGTTTGCTTATCCTTGTCAACCAGGCTGGCCCCACCGTTTGGATGTCACAGAGGTCTCTCCGGCCACTACGCTCAAGGGCCCTCCCGTTCGAATCGCAGCAGGGGGTTCTCCCATTCAAAAGCACGCGAGCTAACAACAGCTCTTCACAGAGCTAATTACCCTGCAGGTACCCTGCAATTACCGCCACTGTCCCTTCAGTGTTTCAACTTGCATTCACTCTCCAATCTTTCTATCCTACACCTGCCAGTTTCCTATACCCAGACACTGACCCTAGCGTGAGGCTGCCTCAGCTAGCAGCCCAGCTCGATTATATCTTGTATAATCCCCCCGCATTATGTTCGTTTCCGGTTTGTCTTTTGGGGGTCAGAGGTTCCATATAATTCATATCCTTCTAAAATCAAGGCTCTGTATTTAAAGACTCGCTGTCCTGCTTATAAGCTTCTTTTGGGGGGTATTTAAACTTGGATGCCACATATGTTTACACTATCCTTAATACAGGATTACATTAACTTACAAACTACTGAAATGTAATGTTGTGAAAAAAAATTATCCCAGTTTTGGCTGTAAGTGACTGACAGCTGACAGTTACAATGACCTTACAGTAAGATGCTCAATTCTCAGGGCATAAACCACATCTGTGACAAATTTGTTTCAGGCTACATCTAACAAATAAAACAACATATGCAATGTTCAGATCAAACAAATATGTTATGATACTGGAAAGTAAGTCATTTTATTTCTAATCAAAAGAAAAAATAAAACTTCACAGGTCCAAGCCATCTCTCCGTCCATCCTACCTGCACTCACAAACATACAATTAACACACAATTAACACATCTCTACTTCCAGGCATTTTTCCCACTACATTTAAGCAGGCTCGAGTAACCCCGCTGCTTAAAAAACCTGCACTTAACCCCATACAAGTTGAACACTATAGACCAGTCTCTCTCATTCCTTTCATGTTAAAACACTTTTCCATGAGCACTTAATCATTCACTCATTAAATATATATAAACAAATATATTCTTGTTGCACTCTCATCTGTCCAGGATTCTACTATTTTGATGCTCGTGAAACTTTGTAATGCAGCACTCATACCATGAATCGCTTATGATTTATTATTCCAATTTTGTAAGTCACTTTGGATAAAAGCATCTGCCAAATGAATAAATGTAAATGTAATACAGATAGCAAACTAGTACAGCACAACAGCCGAGTTCTGGTAAAAATACCAATCAGTTTCTCTACAGGCGAACTGATTTTAATAACCTATAAACCTTTTAAAGGTCATGAAACACTAGACTACATTTTCTGAGATGTTAACAGATATGAAATTGTTGCACATGATAGAAGACAGATTTTATTTTTAAGTAAAATTTTATTGGTTAATTTAGGGATTTTTGCACTATTTTCATAAGACTGTGTGGCCTTATGCAGTGAGAAGGCACTGTCTCATGATTATTCATGACACCACGTGATATTCTCATGAGATGAGTGCTTCAAACTCTCAAGCGGCGCTTCAGTGAGTGAGTTGATCCTGGTCTGCGAGTGTTCAAGACTGGACAACTTCTCCGCGATACTGACGGGGGTACAGGCTTTCAATCAATGGTAAAACTATCTAAATGTTCGCACAACATGCATATATTATTGTGAGAGTTTCGAGATATGCGGTGAGGTGGACTGGAGCTCATTTGAGGAGGGGGTTAACATTGATAGTCTTGGACACAAATGCTATCGATCCATCTTAATGTGAGTGTGTTAACCAATCTAAGTGATTATATTTCTGATCCAATGTATATATATAAGTCTCAAAAGTTATCAAAAAATATTCACATACTTTTAATACAGAGTACATGCCTTGGCATTCTTTTGCGCATTAAATTACAGATATAAAATGACCAGTTTGTTTATGTGTGATGCATTATGAGCTTATAAACAGTGTGTAAGTTATTTGTGCATTTTGTCACAAGCAATTGTGAGAATCTGTGATGTTGTTAACTGCATTAGTGAAATAAAGCTGAGTGACTCGATCAGACAGTTGTGTCCTCCCCTCCACTGCTAACCATGCCCACTCTCCCTGGCATTTTTTTAAATTGTGGTGAGAACTCAACTGTCCTAAAGCAGGAGGTTTCATGACCCGATAAGGACAGACCTACCATGAGCTCTGAGGTTGTTAATCGTTGAAACTTTATTTGTAAAAATACTGTTTAATAGTGGAATTCCTGGTGAAGAACTACACCCATGATCCTGAAGAGAAACGATCGACCAATCAGAGTCATGTCCAATAAATCGCACCAAAAGAGCTCTGCACACTGTGAATGATGCAATCAAGTCGCTCTCCCTACCCAGCCGGCATTTCAACATTTATTCACAGGCGAATCAACGTCATGGATCAAGGTCGAATCACTGTTGAATTTAGTTTCGATTTTGCAAATTGAATCAACATTGATATCACGACTTTGTTTCAACATCTTTTCAACGTAGGTGAATTAAGGTCTTGCATCAACGTTAAATTAACATTGAATTAAGTATTGATTTTGCAAACTGAATCAACGTTGAAATTGCAACTTTGTTTCAACGTCTTTTCAACACTGAATAAAGTATAGATTGAGTTTCCTTTTCATTCTACACTGTACACAAATGTGCATTCAATTATATTATAACCTAGTTTGCAATTGGATCAAGATATGACAATACTGACTGAATCAGTGATTTACTGTACATATTCCATGTTTTCAATGCAATTGTTATATATATATGCGCAACTTGCTGTGCATAACATGCAATACTACTATCCCTACACCATATACACAAAAATGAACACCTCTAGATAAGTCAGTGGTAAAGCTTGAATGTGATCAAATGAGACTCCCTGGAAAAAGATTATTATTATGGCACCTTCCTGAATAAATATGAGGGAAAGCAGCTGTTAAAATTTATCTTCTATAGATGGAAAGATGTTCTTTCATAGACAGTCATTATATATATATTATTCCTCTGAATAAAAAAAACAATAAAATAATAATAACACATTTTATTCAGGGAGTAACTGCTCAGGCGACAACGGTAAAACATTAAACTATAACGAAACAAACAAAAAAAGTTCCACTCCAGAAATATGGGTCTTATGGGTCAGTGGTGTGGGTCTTAAAGGGAGAGTCTACAGCCACAACCTCCCATCCTCTCCGGTGCATACTTCAAGTATTTTGACATGGTCTCCATTACTTTTGTTTGTGTCATTTTGTATGTGCTGATGACAGCATCTAAAAAGGATAAATAAACCACAGGTTAGATCATCATCAAAAATTTTGTACATTTCAACCCATGTATGAAATATCTTGTGTGTTGTTGCCAACCATTTTCCAAAGCTATACCAAAGTTGTTTAAGTAGGATCACATATAGGTCACACTTTGTATTTTAAGAAACACAAAGTGCGCAAGTTGCTAGGTAACCACACTCCACTCAAGTATGTCACTTGGCTAGCATCTTCAACAGCATTTTTAGTCAATTTCATGAAAACTTTGATCTATTATTCATCCAAAACTTGGATGGGCAGAGGACACTTGTGTGACAAGTTCAAAAGTAAATATAGCTGCAAGCAGCAATGCGGATTCCTCCTCAAAATGGCAAATCATTTAAAAATTGATCAGTGGAGGGTTGGGATTAACCCTTTCCCACGTACCATAACACTGGTTTGATCATTCCAGAGTGGTCCCTGGGGAGTACCATCAAACTGGTTCGATTAGAACGTTCGTGTCTGATGTCATCAACAGGAAGGATTGGTTAAGCAATGCCATTTACATGCCTAACACAGCTGCTTGAACAATCTTTTTAACCACAGGATGTTTATTTTATGTTACAGGCATTCAAACTAACGCAGCAGACTACACATTTATTGCTCAATCCACCCAGTGTATAACCGTACAAAACTAACTGAAACTCACCATAAAAGCGGTTGTACTGTTTAGCAGCTACATAGAAAGAGACTGGCTAAGCACTTGTCATTTAAATATCTAAAACAGCTGCTAGAATGGTCTTTTTAAACCATAGAATATGTTTATTTTATGTTACGAACATTCAAACAAACACAGAATACAAGTTTACTGTCCATATACATACACTGTGTACTCGCGGAAAAATCGAAAAACTCACCAAACCTGCTGTCGTGCTGCTGCTGCTATGGAGAGAGAGACTGGCTAAGTGCTTGTCATTTATGTCTAAAATAACTGCTCAGTCTTTTCAAACACATGATAAAATAAATGTATGTAACGGGCATTCAAATAAACACAGAGGTATTAGAATACAAGTTTATAGCGCAAATCATATGACAGCAGCAAAAATAATATTATGTTGACATGCTCTGGACACTGAAGTCTGCATTGCAATGTAAACAAACATGGCCATGGTCACAACCTATCAATAATTACATTTATCTCGATAATAATACGATCATCATAAAAGTTATATAAACACACGTTTGACATATTTGAGAATCTAATAACACATTTTTAATGTAAATAAGATGTTTTGTATAAAAACTAAGAATCTGAAATAAAGAGTTGACATCAGTAATGCTTCATAGTTTTCGTTTTCTTTTTTTTTTCTTTTTTTTATGCTTTGTTGTCTTCCCTTTCCCCCAGTGACAAGCGTCACAGCATGTCACTTTTACCTCAGATTCCCAAATCGTCACAGATTTTACACAAATTCTTTCGCTAATTGCATTTACAGTTTTATTTACACAATTGCCACAGAAAAAGAGGTCTGCTTTTAAAAGAAAATAATTAACAGATGAGATCAGAGAAATATATATTTTTTTAATTCTGAAGATGTCTCAGCTACTGCTTCATCGCCTGCACACACCACACCAAAGAAGGTGGAGGAGGTAAGCTCTTCCTGCTGGAGGGTTACCAGCAATTTTACCCCTCCTGGACCACAAAGTCAGACCCCACCTGCTTCTCCCACAGAGGTCTAATGCTGAGGAGATCAGGAAACAAACCACTATTCTGCATAACAGCTGGAGAAAACACCACCTGGAGTGAAAGGAAAGCTGGCAAAGTGAGTTCTGACTAATGTAAATGAGATGAATGTAATTGAGCTTATATTGTAGTTTTGTGTAATGTACTCACTGGTTACACTGGATCCACCACTGACATCCACCACTATGAGGGACTTGGGATCTCTGGGTTCGTCGTCATGTCCTTACTGGCCCCTTACAATTGATAGGGCACTCCACTGTTTCCCTGCAATTCAGGATCAGCCTGATGAGAGGGCTGCTTGAGGAGCACAGTTCATAGGATGAGAATGACCATGTTCACCTGAAAAATGAGTAAAGAGAAAGCAGAGAAGTAGTAGTAAGTAGTAAGGTACCCACCGAGTACATGAGAGCTGTGCAACACTCCCTTTTGTGTTAGCCCATGTTTTGAGTACCACACACTGAAGCATTACTGAGAATTGAGAACTGTGAAATAAAATAAGCAAATGTTAGTTATGGTTATATTTCAATTGTTATGTATTGTAAATTGTGTATTTTGTCCTTGTAATTGGTTTATAATCTATGAAATGTGTGCATTGTGAGCTTTTGTTTACCACAAATGCAATGTAATTGAATGTTATGAATGCTATTTAGTAGCTGTTATTGTTATGTTGCTTTTATTTGTTAAAATAGTTATTAATTAAATTGATGTTTATAAAAAAAAAAAAAAAAAAAAACTTTTATTATCTACAAACAAATGCATATAAAAAGCATAGATCAATCGATAAAATTAAATAAAATCTAATTTTAAGAATAATGGTAATACGAAACTTATCTCTTGTCTCTCACAGAGCAAAGATACATGTTTTTTGACATCATGTGGCTATTTCTCTATATTCCCTATATACTCTAGTAACACATTTGAGCATCTAATGGTGATGGAAGGAAACGGTGTGACTATACTGCATTACAAAAGTCAAAAATAGTAACTATGCCAACACAGAAACAAAAACAAAAACAAAAATGGCTTCGAACTTTATTTTAATTGTCCAGCCAACTGTCATACTCTGTTTGTTGGAATATGAGCATAGTTGAGCGAAACCCATCTGACACAAGACAGATCATAATCCAAGAGACCCGATTTCAGTCATAACTCAGTTTTGTAAAATGTGTATTTTGCCTTTGCATTGGAGTTTATTGCTGATGAATTACATATCATGCTACTTTCAATTGCAACCCATTCCTAATATTAGCATTAGAATATAGACTATACCTCACACAATAGCATTTGATCAAAGTGAACACGATGAAACGTCCTGGTTACTTGCGTAACCTCCGTTCCCTGATGGAGGGAACGAGACGTTGTGTCCCTCCTGCCACAGTGCTGAACTACCCGCTGAAATGGCCGGGACCTTGTCTCGGCTCCTCAGCATAAAACCTGAATGAGTGGTTGCATACCAGCTCCTTTTATATCTGTATGTCTGGGGGAGTGGTTTGCAAATACCACTCACCAATTTTCATTGGAGGTGTCTCGGGCTCCCAAGAGTGACCCCTAGTGTCACTACATCGACACAATGTCTCGTTCCCTCCATCAGGGAACAGAGGTCCCTATCTGTCACTCACTCGATGTTGTGTCGATGTAGTGACACTAGGGGTTTAAGTATTGATTTTTTTGATAATTGATCATTATCTTTGATGATTGTTGAATTTGAAGGATCAATAAGTTAGTGTTAATTTTAATTAATGCTTCATCGATGTTAACAATTAACGATTATCTTTGATAATTGTTGATTTAAAGGATTAAAAAAAGCTAACATTGATTCTCATCAATGTTCTCTTGATTTTAATAATTAATAATTATCTTTGATAATTATTAATTATTGCTAATAACCAAACCCGCTCCTTAACATAGCGCAGTACATTTACTGGAGCCCCATATGAGGTTTTAATGAGTTAGATTCAATTAATTAATTTAAATATTAATTAATAAGTAAAGAAATAATTACCAATTATTTCTAATAGTAACACTGATCTAAACAACAAGTAAAGCCCTACACATACCTAAATAAAATAAAGGCAATTCTCCCTACAATCTTACCCATTTAACATACAGGGAAGATGTTTATTCCATTAGCGACCCTGCTGTATAAACACTTCATAGCGATTTGTATGCATGCCTAGATATAATAAAGGCAATTCTCCCTACATTCTTCTCCGTTCAACATGCCAGAGAAGTTGTTTTATTCCATGAGCGTCCCTGTTGTAGGCACTTCAGGGCATTTTTTAACATGCCTGGATATAATACAGGCAAAACATTATTTACTCTCATTCAATCAGTCACAGCAGCGAAGGCACAGGGGTCTCCTTCCGCTGTTCCACTGATTGTAGAACAGTCGGCAAAAGTAAGCCAAGAGCACCATCTAGTAGTTACACTTTGCACTACAGGAGAAAGCCATGCAGTAATTCCTCTGTCTGCCCATCTAGCGGCTTGGCAGCAGTTGCAAAAAGTTTTGAAATAGGTAATTCGAATGATAGAGCATGGTTATATCACGGTGGCTAGCGTCCCATTCTGGATTTGAGACGTTTGAATTTCACTCTAATGAAATGTCAATTCAGAATGTTGACGCAGAAACAAATAATGTCACAAGCACAGCCGGGGGACTGGTTTGTGACAATAGATTTGAAGGATGCTTATTTCCATATCCAGATTGTGCCGAAGCACAGGCGCTTTCTCAGATTCACTTTTGGGGGCAAAGCGAACCAATTTTGTGCCCTTCCGCTTGGACTTACTCTGGCACCATGCACTTTCACGAAATGCATGGATGCAGCTCTGACACCCTTGAGGCTTTCTCTCCTCCCCCATTTGAGTCAGAGGAGCATGAAATGTTACATATGCTTTGACCAGTTTGGGTGCTGCGAGTTTATGTTGACCGTACTAGCCAGTGACGTTAGACAGAACAGTTGTTTGTGTGCTTGTGTGGCCGCAACAGAGGTGTTCCAGTGTCCAAGCAAAGACTGTCTCATTGGCTTATTGATGCAATTTCGAGTTCTTAAGAAGCGCACGGTTTACCTTTTGCCTTTGGGTATTCAAGCCCATTCTACGAGGAGCATGGCATCCTCATGGGCTTTGGTTAGAGGTGCGTCCATGGAAGACATTTGTATGGCAGCAAGGTGGTCCTCTCCGCATCCAATTGTTAGATTTTATAATTTGGATGAGGGTTTGACTCCTGCTTCCCAGGTTCTCTCTGTTGGAACAGGAGTAAAATTCAAAATTCCTTTCATTTAGATGCTTTAGCTCGCTTGTACGCCGCTGTATGCTTGCCACATGGGCTTAGACAGTTGGCAGCTACTGTTCACATGGCGTGAATGTATTTCATTCCCATAGTGATCATACACTGCTAGAGTTCCACGAAAAGGAACGTCTCAGTTACATATGCAACCTTGGTTCCCTGAGGGGAACGAGATGCTGCGTAGCTGGCCATACTCTCTTGCAACTGTATAGGCTCATGCCTTTTGCAGAAAATCTGACTTGATGGCCTGAAGCAAGCGCCTTTATGGAGCCTGTGATGTAGCTCCCTAGAGGGCGTCGCTTAAGCGCCATCAGCCAATAAATTGGCGTGATTGTATAAGGTCTTCACAACACGTGACACTTGGACGGTGTCCCATAGCGATCATATGCAGCATCTTGTTCTCCTCAGGGAAGCAAGGTTATGTAAGTAACAACTGATTGTTGTTCATTCCCTCATTAAAGACATTAAGTACACAGTTTAGTATCTTTGTGTTTTTGTCCGATTTTCAAATCCTTTTTTTTTTTTTTTGCTTCAAATCAAAGTTTGTGATGTTGTGATTCACATCAGAACTGGTTGGTTTGGTTCATTGCTTAGAACTATTTATGGAGACTTTTATGAAATCCCCATGAAAAAAATGAAAAAAGAAAAGAAATGTACAAATACTTCCAGAACCCAGACGAAGTAAGTGGGCAGTCACTGTTGCGCTCTGTTTGCTCAGCATCTTTTGAATCTGTGATGTGTGTCTATAAATAAAAGTTGTTAAAACATTCTTACATGATGCATAACTTGGTTAAAATTAAAGCTAAAAGTAGGCCACATATTTAGTCACTTTAGGTCCTGCATCTGATTATGTCAGTATGATTCAATAAAATAAAAACAGTAGTCTAAACAAAAATATATATAATAAATAATAAAATACAATGAATATGTAATTGAATTAATTGAAGCAAAACCACCGAACAAACAAAGAAAAAAATATCTCCTCTCTTTTATGTACATTAAATTGGCAGCTGTTATTACAAGCACAAAGAGAATGATTACAAATGAACACATCATCAGCACCCAGATCCACAGCAGAATCTAATCTCTGCAAACAGACTTAACAACACCCATTTTTTTTTATTTATTTATTTTTTTTTATTAATTATATTTAGAAGAATCATTTGCAGAAAACAATGAAAAATGTGTGTAAACAATGTTTCTAAAATACTGACAGATGTTTTGGGTGAAATAAATAAAATATTCATCTTGTTCTTGTTTAAGTTCTGAGGTTGTCAATAATAGCTAATAATTTTTTATTTATTTTTTAAGTAAATATCAAAGTTAATTTGTTTTTAACATCAATGATGATTGGGAAAATATCTTCAAACAATGACAAATAAGTCCTTTTGTAAACAAATCTGTTATTCTACAGTTTGATGACCTGGCTGACCTGTGAAGATAATGAACTTAAAGGAATAGTTCACCCAAAAATATATATTTTTCATAATTTACTCCCCCCTCATGCCAACCCATATGTGAATGACTTTCTTACTTCTGCTGATTTTTTAGAAGAATGTTTCAGCTCTGTAGGTTCCAACAGTGCAAGTGAATATTGACCAAAACTTTGAAGCTCCAAAAAGCACATTAAGACAGCATCTCCTCCCTGACCAATAGGTGGCGATTGGCACGAAGAATACGAAATGCCAAAAACAAAGAAGAAGAATGTGGAAGTGAAAGTGGAGATTTTTTTTAGTAAAAAAGGATTTTCTTTAAAAATAAAACAGGGTAAAAATCGAGATTACAGTGAGGCACTTACAATGGATGTGAATGGGGCCAATTTTTGGAGGGTTTAAAGGCAGAAATGTGAAGCTAATAATTTTATAAAAAACATTAATTCTCCTGTTAAAACCTGTGTAATGGAATATTTGAGCTGTAACATTGTTAAAATAATTGTTTTAACAGTCATTTTAGTGTTTGAGGCTTTACTTCATCATAGCAACAAAGTTGTAAAATCAGGTATAACTTTACACAGAAAAGCTAAAATCATGTTAACACACATACAGTTTACGTCTTGTGGCTATACTTTTGAAATAGTATTTAAACGTTTACGGATTGACCCCAGAGATAAACAGATAAAGTATAAAAAGTTCAGCATGTATCATCATGTATCTAAAAACCGCTTATATACTGTATAGGTACCTGGCAAATTTACATGCTGCAGGCAAGATGCATTAAATACACAGTAATCAAGAACTGACTTTCATTTGAATTTCACAAGACATCCTGATAAGATTTCAGGATGATTACATTTGATAAACAGATATGTCTAACAGATTATTGATATTTTCTTTGTTGTTTTACGGATTACTATGCAATAAATACACTTATATCACTTCATATCACCCAGATATTCTGCAAACTAAAACAACACTTCAAAAAAGATGGCTTTTATAACTCCCAAAAGACAACAAATTAAGGTAAAAGAGCACGAACTCTTGTATCCATGTGGTAATATTCAAGATTTACCAATGTAGTGGAAATGACTACGATAAAACCATGAAATGAGACAACCCATTCCTCCCCCCTCAAGTCTTCATGTCCCAAAGTCAACTGACCCTTTATCAGATCCATGATGCCTCGGTGACTCATGGCTCAGGGCTGGAAATAGTGTCAGCGAGCGGAACCAATGATCCGGTAACATGTTTTGGGACTTTCCAGTTTTCTCATCTGTTCGTCCTGGATAAATTGACCCACTAAGGAACAGAGAGAAGGGGTAAAACCTGACAAAAACAACTGAGCTCTTGTCATCTGACAGCATATGCAAACTCTGCTTGTTATATTGCTTCAACATCCAACAATTTCATGTTTTTATAAATGCAGTATATGTCATGCAGTTGTGTATTATGCAGTACAAGAGTAATTGATTTAAAGCTAATGATTTCGATTTCAGACATATGCTTTATTGGCTCATTTGAGAGCATTGTATTTCAGTTTGAAATCTGTCATAGCGTCTGTCTCACTAATGTGCACACTATAAAAGCACTGACGAAGGGCAAACATAGATGAAAATGGCTACAGTCTATGCCATTTTGTTGCAGACTAGCCGACAACATCAAAATCAGCGAGCTTTGTGGTGTGTGATTGGCTTCAGACTGGCCTATTGGTAGTGTGTGTGAGCTTTAGACTGGCCTACAGTTACTTTCCACTAGCAGAAAAAAGTGTTTTGAGTAATCTGTGCAAAGGACTGACTGATCTCACAGTGAAATCGGAAACATTAGGTTGACTTTTCTTTAGCTAAAATCAGTCTGTGCTTATTGAAATTTGAAACACTGCCCCAATGGAAAAAAGCAATAAGCGTTGTTGGCCGTATGAGCACATGTGAGCTCTATTTTGCAGGTGAATTGTCCAAAGAGGGGCGCCAAAAACGAGTTGTATTGTGAGTTGTTTTCAGCTATACAGGCTGTAATACAGTGAAGATGAATGCATATTTTTTAAACTAACCCCCCCAACCCAAACCCAACCTAACCATCAGTGGAGGAAAAAAGTAATGGAAAAATGCAACCTCTGAATCGAGCTCATAAATGATTATGTGGAAACGAATACTTCCTTAGTTTGCCAGAACTCTAGATTTTGTAAGGGTAAGCAAAAACCGATCACGTAATTTTTTTGGCCTCTTTCCCAGGTTTCATATTGCATGCAAACTTTACCGCCGTTATTACTGTTATTACTCTTTTTGTGAGGCTCTTTTTGTTAGTAATAAAGAATGGATTACATTTTCTTCCACTTTGTACTTTTATGTTAAAATCATTATCCTACTCATAAAATAAAATAGAATTAGGTTGAAAGTAATCCAAAAGTAATCAGATTCGATTACCCCAAAAATGTAATTTACAAGATTGTTACTGAATGCATTTTTTGTTATGTAATTTGTAATCAGTACCTGATTACAATTCACAAGTAATCTGCCCAACACTGCACATACCATATGATAAAAATAGCACACAGATTAGTCTGCCCCTTAAACATTACACAAAAAAGAGCAAACTGCGGTTGTTTTTTGTCAGTCAGACGGTCTCTTCCTGTTTAGGTAGACGGCTCACCTAGAATTAACTCCAGTATGGACCAGATTTGATGCTGATGTCTTTGTGACACAAGACTTTAGAGGACACAACCTTTTTTGACTACTGAACTTTCTCTGTGATGTATCATTGCTGTGGATAACTATCTAAGGTAGTTTCTGAGTCTTCTGTTGTTGCTTGTCACTTGCATTGCACAAGTGAATATCATCCAATTTGCCATGCCTGTTACAAATACAGGTCATAAAGTTGTGGCTTCCAACCTTCAACAGCTCATCAAAGATTCACAAATCATTCAAAAGATAATCAACCAATGAAGCATTGCATTAGGCAGATCAAGTGACACCATTAATTTGTCTGCGTGTGTATGAACTGTAGGAAAAGAGGGGCATTTCTGATGGAAGACATGGCCACCGCAGGTCAGGATGACAGGGTTCTTTCACTGCTCTTCATTCCCCACATCACTTAAGAGGCAAGTTTGGTTTTCTCAGATGCCAAGCAGCCTTTAATCAAGGGTGTTTCTTTAATTCATGTGCCCCACCAACCCAGTAATACACACAAAGTTTCTCAACACTCTATTTCCTCTAGCTTTCCTTCCCTACCTGTGTATTCCTACCTCACAATCCTGGTTCTGGGTGGTCTTTGCTGGTGTTTCTTGGCTTCAGCGAGCTTCTGGGGGAAGTTACAGGACTTCCTCCTCTGCCTCTGAGCTTCCTGTGGCATTATGCTTCAAAAGGCCTCATAACACCCACACATGAGACGCACACAAGGAATGTTTCTTCCGTCAACGTTTGGGGTTAACCGCTACTCCTAAGTGCACCCCTTCTCCTGCAAATCTTTGGGCCGCCACTCCAAACCTGTACACATGGCGGTCACAGGACGATTGCTAACCAAACACACATGCATCCTTTTGTCCCTTTCCATTGTGCTCCTGTTTTAGCTCCCACAAGCATTGCAGCAACAATTTCAAATAATGCTGTTGATTTTTGATGACTGACACCACCTGTAAAGAAAAATCAATAATGACTCTTTGATAAATCAGTAGAGAGTGAGACGAAGAGCAAATGGAGACTGTTTCAAGATACATCTCAACAATGTCTCAGACTATGCTCAGATTTGTAAAGATACCAAAGTCTGCAAGCAAGATCAAAGATTTCAATATGATCTTGTGTCTTTTTGGGTCCTTCAAAAGAATTTTAGGAGAAACATCTGAGAAAAAGTTGATACACTACATCATTGAATTTGACTGAGCTGGCATCTGAGGGGTGAATTCCAATATGATCACATGATCGCTCAGATTACTACTACACTATACCTGGGAACAGCTTCAGCATTATGGTTTATCACAGCTAAGAGACACATCCGACGGAGTAATTACACATACTCAGGGCATTTACCTGATACCAGAGTTTCCGCGTTGTGATATGTTATCAACATGGATGAAGAGAGAATGGTTTCTATAGTGAATGACTTTTGCGCACTGGCTACCATGAAATACTCAGGTAAGACCCCTGCTCAGACAGCTATTTTTACACAAAGAAAATAGGATGTATTTGAAAAAATTACATTATCTTCAACAAGCTGACTAACACTACACTACTGCTTGGGAGTCGCGACAGACTCAGGTAATCGCACAATATCTCTCTCTCTCTCTCTCTCTCTCTCTCTCTCTCTCTCTCTCTCAAATACACATACACATCCTTGTTTCTTCAGTTACTTGTTAGAAAAAGTCCAAGCCATCGTTACTAGTTCTAAAGTGAGGTTTTTGAATTAGTAACGGAGCCTTGTGCGCATCTTTTGAACTAGCTACAGCAGATTTTTTTTTATTTACATGTTCTTTGAACTGTTGTATAAAAGCAATATCACTCTCAAACTCTTGCTCGTGTGATATTTCTCGAATACTTGCTCATTTACAATTACACCAGAAAGCTGTTTATTGCTCGAAAGCTGCTTAAGACATGAAAACGCATGGACTGTGTAATGCGACAGATGCATTGTGCTGCAATAGTGGGGTTTTCCTCTACATCAGAATTCGGGATTCCCTCAACACACGTAAAGGGATAGTTCACCCAAAAATTACAATTCTCTTATGCCATCCCAGATGTGTATGACTTTCTGTCATCTGCAGAACACAAATTAAGATTAAGAATATTAGAATAAAATCATATTAATTCAAATAATTAATAACAATATTAAGATATTAATATTTTAGCTCTGTAGGTCCATACAATGCAAGTGAGTGGGTGTCAAAATAATGAAGCTCTAAAATCCACATAAAGGGGGCATAAAAGTAATCCAGATTACTCCAGTGGTTAAATCCATGTGTTCAGGCATGATATGATAGGTATGGGTGAGAAACAGATCAATTGTAAAGTAACTTTTATCATAAATTATCCTCCCTGCCCAGTAAGTGGCAATATACATTAAGACTGAATTACCATAAACAGAAGAAGAAGAATGAGAAAGTGAAACTGAAGTGGAGATTGACTGAGCAGGGAGGATAATTTATAGTAAAAACTTTTCTGTTTACTGTTTCTCTCCCACACCTATCTTATTGCTTCAGAAGACATGGATTAAACCACTGGAGTCTTATGGATTACTTTTATGCTGCCTTTATGTGCTTTTTGGAGTATCAAAGTTCTGGTCACCATTCACTTGCATTTTATAGACCTACAGAGCTGAAATATTCTTCTAAAAAAGTCATATACATCTGGGATGGCATGAGGGTGAGGAAATGATGAGAGAATTTTCATTTTTGGGTGAACTATTCCTTTAAGCCCTTACGCACTCTACAAAAAACTATAAGAATGCAAATTATGGACACATAAGCAGTGTTCTCTGACAAAAACCATGTGTTAAAAGCATGTTCTTCTAACAGCCTTTTCATCCCATAAACTGCGTGAGGAAGGCTGTATTCGTTTTAACATTAAGTTTTAGAAAGGCACTTTCTGCAAAACCCCAGAATAAAGTCTTGACAGAATGAAAGATGTAGATTATATGGAATGAAAGATATAGGAGCCTCAACCTAGAGAAATGATGTCCACACAGCAAATTAATAAGGAACTATGCTTGTAACCATAGGTGAAGAGTGGTAGTTCCAACCACACAACTTTGTGATGCTGTTTGCGAATGTTCATTGGAACTATGGTTTCAGGAAACACCAAATCGTTGAACTATGTCGGTAATGCTGGAACTTGCAACAATTGTTGGCTAACGATACTTTTGGGAAGTGCACCCCAGGGCAGTAGCGTTCACTGGGGCAGCAAGGGATGGGTCACTGCATCCACACACATGAGAGGCGCACAGCATAAACCAGTGAACCAGTACAATTACATCAGTGTCTCTGCACTGGTTCACCTGTTGACAGCAGACTCACTGATTCACAGTTTTCTTAGAATTTTTTTTATTATTTTTTATTATTATTATTATTAACATATTCGGAGCAGTTTAGTTCTCCTTTCCACACGCCCCTCTCATTTAAAATAAATTGTGAACATGAATAACTTTTTTTGTGCATCTTCCTGTGCTTTATTTTGCCGTGCGCTCTCACTTCGGCTGCTATCTGATCAGAAAACCTACTAATATGAATAACTCAGATACATACTGTGTAATTTGAAAATATGTCTTTTAATACACATTTAATTGTTCTTTCATGTACGGTACCCCAAGCGAGTTTCAATCACTGCATAAATGCCAGAGGAGGCTGACAGTATACAGGCTAAACGTAATTTGGTTCCAACCAAAATGTGGTCAAAAAAGGCCAAATTAAATTTGCCACTTTCCACATTTATTACCAATCATTTAATCACATTAGTGCACTGTCAAGCCTGTAATGCCGAGTTTACACTGCACGATTTTAGGCCCGATTTTCACTCGCCGACAGTTTTGTGGAGATTGCCGACAAAAGCCTGAAATCATAGGCAAATCAGAGCTCGCTCCCGTGAGTGACAAACGCAATGTATGAATTATCAAAGACACGATCTGAGAGAAGCGCCAATGCGTCGCCGATGTCAGCGAGATATCTAGCATGTTAAATATCTGGACCTGTCTGTGATTCAAAATCGCGCAATGTGAAATGTGTTTTGACTGAATACAACTGCAGCGTTGAACTACAGCCAATGAGAGAGCAAGAAACGGGGTACGGGAAGTTTCAGTGGGAGGACTCCTGATGTACCTGCAACAGAACATCAACTAGCATGGCTGCAGTATCAAGTCTCATTGGACCGAAGAAATGGAGGAAAAATTAGTGGAACATTGGCAGGAACACCAGTGCCTATTTGATGTTTCCTCTGAACTGTACCACAACCGGGTGGAGAAAGAGAAGTGTTGGAGAGAAATTGCCAATTCTTGGACAGCCAGGTAAGCAAATAGGTAGATTTTTCAGTAGGAGGTACTTTTTCATATTGTAGCCAATAAAATATATGATGCCTTTACACATTATGTAAAGGCATTTAAAAACATACACATCATATACTGAAATGCATAACATATGATCATGCGTTTGTTTTCGTATCTCGTATCACTTCTCACGTGTACTCTGTTGTGAAATGTTATTTGGAGTCCAGGCAGAGTCGTCGGGGATTCGTCAATAGTGAAATGTTTTGTAATGTGTTCACCCCTGTCACCGATTTCTTGTGAAATTTGAAAACCCTACGACTTCCATGACAAGACAGACAGCTGTGTAATATGAACGGTACCACAATCCGACGTCTTTGAAAGTCGTGTAGAATGTAGGAGGCATAAGTTGTTTAATATGACAGGTGAAGAAAGTCAAATTTAGCTTTAACACTGAGGAAATTAAAACTGTTTAAGAATCTCAGTGAAAGACTGAACAACATATATTCTACTCAATGGAGGAGTGGAGGATGGAGTTGCTATACAAATTGGTTAGTAGAAGGAATGGGGATATCCATTCAATTATAAACTGTGTCAGTCTGTAGATGGCACTTTGTGATTGACTTGATCCTTTCATTTACTACTGTATATTGACAAATATTGGGTTGGTGATCGGAAAGATTGTAACTCATCATTAATTATCAAGTCAAAATAAGATATCAGAAAAAAAAAAAAAAAATGTTATAAAACCTTCTGCAACCTCCTGCAATCCTTTTCTGCAATCTATTGATTTGACCAATAAATACTGAATTACAGTACATACATCAGCAAAACTGGAATATTCTGTCACAGACCACCACTTGTGTTATATCTCAGTTTCTTACATTTTCTTAACAATCTATGTTTTAGCAGAGAAGAAAGGTGTGAACATTATTTTTAGTGTTTGGTATTTTTGGGGGGGTTATGCATGCATGTATGGTAAATTTGTCCTGACGGTGGAGTTTTGGGTACTTTTGCCACAGTCGACTTAGTCTTGCTCACTGTGGGCATAAATACAAATAATTTTTAAGGTATGATTTTCAGTGGTGTATTCCAATGAAATTGCTCAATGAGTATTATTTATATCAATCAGTATTAGTTTTAAGGTAGTAAAGTTTATGTAATTATTCCAAAAAAAAAAAAAAAAAAAAAAACTTTTTGTTGGAGCTGAGTAAATAAACCAAATGTATTTTTAATATACAAGTCCTGTATTGTTTGTATTGTCTATTCTTTCTTATGTGTGTCAAATTTAATATAAGTCTGGAAGATGACCAGATTTTTTGGGTGACCATTCTAAGATCTGTAAGAAGTCTCTGTGTCAGTGTCTGACAAAATTTTATTTTTCACATCTGTGTATATGATAATCAACATTAACCACTAAACCAGAGAATGTTAGCTTATTATAATGTTTGCAGACATATTTTAAAGTTTTGAAGTATTTCAAGTGGTTGTAACAGCACTTTGATGGGGACATGTCCGTCCAATATTCAGATGAGAGGTGGACTGATATGGGATTTTCAATGGTTGATTCTTCAATTATTACATGTGGTCCTGAGTATAATGTGTATCGATACTGTAAAATAACCGATAAAGCTGAAATTGATGCTAGTGCCAGATCAGAGGTGTCCAAACTTTTTCTACTGTAGGCCAGATGCAGAAAGAAATAAGATGTTGCGGGCCGCATCATTGTAATAATAATAAAATAAAATAAAAATAAATTAAAAAAAGCTAGATGCAACTAGATTGATACTATGGCATTATATTTATATTCTATGCTTAATATTATGCAAGTTTTAATCACATTTTGTATTAATAAAGGATATTTCTCTCGCCAAGAACACTTGCAATAGAACAGTAATGCAGGGTCAGAAATTAAGGGGGGCTCAGGCAAAAATACCCCCAAAAGTGTCAAAAAAGGCTCTGAAGTTCAAAACGTTGGTTTTGGCTATCTGCTATAGTCCTTAAAATTCTACTTTAAGAGTAGCATTACATATTATGACATAAAATATGTTTTTAATAAAAGAATGGCACAGTACATTTTTATATGTTTAGAAAAAATGCCCTCATAAACATAAAAAATGACCCTGAAAATTAAATCCAGTCTGCAATTATTGGCCCCTTTTTAGAAAAGTTGATTTCTGACAATGCAGTAATGTAACATTATTATAAGAAATATTAAACTGGGTAATAGCTTGTTATTTTCAATGCCCTTGGATTTTGTGCTTTTATTTTTTAAAGTCCATTCAGTGTCACTGCAAAGCACATAGAGCTGCTTCTGAGCAGTTTTGGGTGTGACACATCATAATAATCAGAATATTTTCCTGCTATGACAAGAAGGAATTACTCTCTAATTACTGTATATTAGTAATTCAATCATAGTTTCTGTTCTGTTGTTACTTCTGTTACAAATACAACTGTAATTTATGATTTTAATTTGATCAAAATGATTGCGCTCCCTATAACTCCCAAGCTGAGCGCACGCAGTACTGGGAGAGATGCATGAGTTTCTCGCGCTCTCTCTTATGTTCTCACTCTCAAATGGCAGTGGGAAGTCTGTGAATAATTTTTCATGTTTCAGTGAAACATCAGAACAAACCAAATCACTGCAATGAATTCAACTTCCCAGTGCTACAGAGGACATTATAGGAAAGTGTGCTCGGCTCGCACGTCTCTGTGCGCACTCAATAAACTCGGTGCGGCCACTCGCGCTGCACAACAACTGCTCTACTCAGTTGCATGATAAGTACATGAGCAAAGTATCTAACCTAATAGCAATCCTTTCACAAATGCATCATTCTTTTTGTGTGGCGCTTCATCCATTCATTCCAAACTCCTGAACACTTCCAGTGGATAAAGCTGATGGAACCTAAAGAGAACGCACTAGTAGAGACGATGTGCTGTGAAATGTGGCTGCACTTGATAGCGGCACCCAGCGTTCAGAATATTAATTTAAACATTTCTCAATAGTGGGCAAAAATCTGTTCTATTTCTAAAATCTCTCACGGCCCACATCAGAGCATTCGGCAGGCCGTAGTTTGGACACCCTTGGCCTAGATTATTTGAGCGGTTTTCTTCAAACCTCCATCTTTTGATAGATTACTATATTCACATTGATATAAATAAATGCAAAACTTGATTTATTAAACATTTATTTACTTATTTATAAAGCTATATTTAAAAAAATCTTGATAATTTTAATGTGTGTTTTTTTAAGTGTTTCTTAACAATAACAGTAGTGTCTCTGCACTGGTTTACCTGTTGCTAACAGACTCATTGAGTCAGAGTTTTCTAAGAAAAAACTTCTGCTTTTCTCCAAGCTGAGGGAAGGACTGAGGGGCTTGTGGGAAAAATAATATAAAGCAAGTCTATTTGAGGCACTGAAGTATTTTGATGTCAGAAATCAGAAGTATACTTCCTTCTTTTTCACACGCACAGCCCACATTTCTTGAAGGTTATGACATGGATCGTCTTCGTTGTAATCACAGCATTACTAACCGAAAGCTTTCTGAGTGTGTTCATGTGTGTTTCAAGGAAGAAATTCCACTTCATTGCTTCATAAATCCACATTTCGGAAAATTCTCCCAATCTCAGTTATACAGTCCATTGCTGCATCCAGGCCCATTGACATCCAAAACAAACATCAACTCTCCCGTGATGATGTAGATTTAAATAAAATGTGAAGTGAAAGTGTGAGAGTGAATGTAGAGCTTCGTCCAGGCATCACACTGCAATAAAGTAATTGGAATTGTGGTTTGATTTGCAGAAGTGAGAGTCATTGTTTGTCACTTAAGATCTAATGGGGAAACGATTTTCTGCTTAATTCAGACGTTTGGATGTGAATTAGGTCGAAGATTTCCCAGCACACATTTGCTCCTCTTTCTCTTTCAGATTTCACTGAGCACATATTGAAAACGAACACATTGTCAATAGGTGACTGTGATTTTGTAGAGTAGGACATGTTCCTGAACCAACATCTTTTGTTTGACATTCCTCTCAAACAAATATTCTCCTAACACTTAACCATAACCAATAACTACTCCTTAAACCTTAGGGAAATGATTGGTTGATAAGAATGTTGTTCAAGCCAGAAACCCCAGCCCCTATCCCTTGAAAAGACCAGCATGTGTTTTGGATGCTGGTCACCGGTATGGGATGCTGGTATGCTGGTGTCACTAACAGGCTTTTTTACTAGATTAACCAGCAAAACTTTCTTTGTATTTTCACATGGCAATGCTGTTCCATCACCTAGACCAGCACCTAACCAGCACTTACCATCATGGAAACTCTGACCTGTTGGAGCTGGTCTTTTCAGAAGGCTAACCCTAAACCTTTCTTCCAGGATCAATAGGGATGTTGATCCAGGAATGTATACTTCATGGAATCACTGTGTGCTTGTCGATAGGTTATGATTGTGATAAACATTGTGTGTGTCTGTCCCTTGTGTTTATATTTGCACACCTAAGAAACTTTAATAAAGAAAATTTTAATAAAGAATTATGTTTTTGAGTATTTATGGCCCACATTTCAGACTTGAAGACATTCTTGGACACACACAGGAGATAAACAAAATAACACAAGAAACTAATTATATATTAATATCATAGGCCTAATTAGATCTGGTTATTGGGGAGGCTGTGGAAGGTGTTTGACCACTCTTGAATGTTCTTTAACTTTCATCATAATGGCGCCGCGGATGGCTGCCTCGGTGTGGAGCGCTCCTATTGTTTTGTTGTTTTTGATTGTTTGTCCTGTGTTTAGTAATCTTTTTCCAGTCAGTTTTACCAGAGGTGAACTGCTGAACATTCGACAGTATATACCAGACAATCTATTCCTGGTTTTCGAATATTCAGATGTTTTGCTGGACATTTTAGTTGGAGGCGCAGCTCTGCTGTTCAAGAGACGCAGGCGTGGGAGACGAGCCGGTGCGCTGGTCAAACTCCGTCGGCACGGATTTCGAACAGCGCTGCCGAGTATTCACTTAGCGAATCTCTGCTCTCTTCCTAACAAAACGGATGAACTACATCTCCTCACCCACACAAACAAGGACTTTTCAACCTCTGCTGCCTTGTGCTTCACAGAAACCTGGCTGAGTGAAGCCATTCTGGTCAGCGCGTTACATCTGCCGGGCTTTCAGCTGTTCAGAGCGGATTGCATCGCGGAGTTAACGGGGAAAACGAGAGGCGGTGGAACATGCTTTTCCATCAATGAAAGTTAGTGTACAGATGTTACTACATTAAAGAGGATGTGCTGTCCTAATTTGGAAGCGCTCTTTATTAACTGTGAGCCTTTCTACTCGCCGTGGGAGTTTTCCTTGTTTATTCTGGTGAGTGTGTATATCGTGCCAAACGTGTGTTTGAACACAGCACTGCAACAGCTGGCTGATCAAATCACAGACACAGAACAACAATACCCGGTCTCAGTTATTATTATTCTTGGGGATTTTAACAAAGCAAATCTCACACGTGAACAGCCCAAATACAAACAGCACATTACATGCCCCACCAGAGACAGGAACATACTGGATCATTGTTACACAACAATAAAGGATGCATATCGCTCTGTCCCTAGAGCAGCTTTGGGACTCTCTGATCACTGTCTGGTTCATCTTCTTCCAACCTACAGGCAGAAATTAAAATCAACCAAGCCAGTAGTAAGGACTGTAAAGAGATGGACCAATGAAGCAGAGCAAGAACTACAAGCCTGCTTCGATTGCATGGCTTGGAGTGTTTTTGAGGCTGCAGACACAGACCTGGACGAGCTCACAGATACTGTTACATCATATATCAGTTTCTGTGAGGATATGTGCATTCCTACTAGGACTTATTTAAAGTTCAACAATGACAAACCGTGGTTTACAGCAGAGCTCAGGCAGCTTCGTCAGGCCAAAGAGGATGCTTACAGAGGTGGGGATAAAGTCTTGTACAATCAGGCCAGGAACACACTGAACAAGGAAATCAGAGTGGCTAAAAGAAGATACTCTGAGAAGCTGAAAAAAAGTTTTCAGCTAATGACCCTGCATCAGTGTGGAGTGGCATGAAACAACTCCTACCCCCAACCCTGTAGGGAACCAACAACTGGCTGACGACCTGAATGTGTTCTACTGCAGATTTGAAAGGCCCAATCTCACACCCCATGCCCACTCTGACATTCATACAAACACCAACACCTCCTGCAACCCCCCTCCTCCCCCCTCCTGCTACTCAACCTGCACTTAAGATCTGTGAAGATGATGTGAGCCACGTCTTTCGGAAACAAAAGACGAGGAAAGCTTCAGGCCCAGATGGCGTCTCACCAGCGTGTCTTTGATACTGTGCTAACCAGCTGGCCCCCATCTTCACACAGATCTTCAATAGATCACTGGAGCAGTGTGAAGTCCCATGCTGCTTCAAATGCTCAATCATTATTCCTGTCCCAAAGAAACCAAAAATCACAGGACTTAATGACTACAGACCTGTTGCCCTGACGTCTGTGATCATGAAATCATTTGAGAGACTTGTGTTGGCCCACCTGAAGAACACTGGACCCTTTCTAGATCCCCTTCAATTTGCTTATTGAGCAAACAGGTCTGTGGATGATGCAGTCAACATGGGATTGTATCATATCCTGCAACATCTGGACAAGCCAGGGACATATGCAAGGATCCTTTTTGTGGACTTCAGTTCAGCTTTCAAACCATCATCCCAGCTATACTCTAGAATAAATTACACCAACTCTCTGTTCCCATGTCTATCTGTCAGTGGATTACCAGCTTTCTGATGGACAGGCAGCAGCTTGTAAGACAGGGGAAACTCACTTCTAGCACCTGTACAATCAGCACTGGTGCCCCCCAGGGATGTGTGCTCTCCCCATTACTCTTCTCCCTCTACACCAATGACTGCATCACCAAGGACCCCTCTGTCAAGCTGCTGAAGTTTGCAGACGACACCACTGTCATCGGCCTCATCTGAGATGACGATGAGTCTGCATACAGAAGGGAGGTTGAACAGCTGGCTGTCTGGTGCAGTCAAAACAACCTTGAGCTGAACACGCTCAAAATGGTGGAGATGATTGTGGACTTTAGGAGGAACACCCCAACACTGACCCCCCTCACCATTCTAAATAGCACTGTGACAGCAGTGGAGTCATTCAGGTTCCTGGGCACTACCATCTCACAGGTCCTGAAGTGGGAGACACACACTGACTCCATTGCGAAAAAGGCCCAGCAGAGGTTGTACTTCCTTTGCCAGCTGAGGAAATTCAACCTGCCACAGGTGCTGCTGATACAGTTTTACTCAGCAGTCATTGAGTCTGTCCTCTGCACTTCAGTAACTGTCTGGTTTGGTTCAGCTATGAAATCAGACATCAGAAGACTACAAAGGACAGTTCGGACTGCTGAGAGGATTATTGGTTGCCCCCTGCCCCCCCTTCAAGAACTATACACTTACAGATTGAGGAAAAAGGCTGGAAAAATCACTCTGGACCCCACTCACCCTGCCCACTACCTTTCTGAACTTTTGCCTTCTGGCCAACGCTTCAGAGCTCTGAGCACCAGAACCGTCAGACACAGGAACAGTTTTTTCCCTCAGGCTATCCATCTCATGAATGGTTAAATTGCCCCATTGAGCAATAACTATGTGCAATAGACAGTTTAGTCTTTTTTATATTTATCCAACACATCCAACCTCTTTTGCCATTTCATTCCTATGAAGAAAAAAAAACACATTCGCACTGTACGTAACAGATTTGTATTTGCACTGTACATAACAGATAACAGATTGTATTAGATTTGCACTACCTATGTGTATGTGTGTATGTATGTGTGTGTCTGTACGTATGTGTATAAATAGTTTTTATTTTTTATTATTATATTTGTCTTGCTTTTTTTGTATTGTTTTTGTATTGTTGTACACTGGAAGCTCCTGTCACCAAGACAAATTCCTTGTATGTGTAAGCATACTTGGCAATAAAGATGATTCTGATTCTGAACTTTGTGTATGGTGTATGCTATCAAAATGGGCAACATAGTAACATCATGCCTTATAGAAACAACTTGCAAAAGACTTATAGATACAAACTGCAGTGTAAATGACAGCTTTCATGACTGAATCATACAGGTGCTGACTCTGCTGGACTTTTTGGAGTCTGATATTTAGCAACTACCCTTTAAGCGTCTGACACTGATGATGAATAGGCAAAATCGATGTGATCTGTCAATGACAGGCAAGAGACATATTCCTGGAGGCAGTTTTCACAGATGGTGATTGCTATTGAGAAATCTCTGAAAGTTGGTTGATTGGCCGTTACTCAACACACCAGTAACACACAAGGGAACTGAGAGATTGAGGTTACTGTCCACCAGAAGCTCTTCCACAAACTCAAAAAATCACACTGACATTCATCTGATCTCACACCACATTCATCCACACTTCATGTGTTTTCTTGCAACATCCTAAATAGATTCACTGAAATGTCATGCAACTGGAATTTTGTTCCTATAATCATTCCATCAAACATCCATCAAAACACACTCTTGTTTCATTGATCATTTTTTTAGATGCTTTTGTGTTATTGTGTAAGTCTCAATTCTGATTCTGGTATATGAAATTGCCAATACACTCTCACTGTGAAATCATTAGGATTCGTACAACTTTTCTAAATGTAACTAAATTCGTATGATATCATGTGACTGCATTCGTATGAATTTGTGCAACTTTCACTACAGCCAATGACATTGCTGGACATCGTTTCCATCTAATATGCGACAATTACTTGCTTCTGTCACACACAACTGCTTCCTATTTACACACTCTACTGATTGGTTAAGTTTAGATAAGGGGTTTGAGTAAGGGCATACTATTGATAAGCATGTCCTTAACGCCTTGTGTGCGAAACGTCATGGTTACTTGCGTAAATCCCATTCCCTGATGGAGGGAACGAGACGTTGTGTCGATGTAGTGACAGCTAGGGAAGAGTCCAACTCCAAACCGAGGAAAGAGATGCTCTGAACCGGGAGGAGCTTGCTCTTATCCCAGTTGACCCGAAGCCATAATCGGCTGAGGTGTGAGAGCACCAAGTCCCTGTGTGCACACAACATGTCCCGAGAGTGAGCTAGGATTAGCCAATCGTCGAGATAGTTGAGAATGCGAATGCCCACTTCCCTTAACAGGGCAAGGGCTGCCTCTGCGACCTTTGTGAAGACACGAGGGGACAAGGACAGGCTGAAAGGGAGGACCTTGTACTGATACGCCTGACCCTCGAATGCAAACCGCAGGAAGGGTCTGTGTCGAGGTAGAATCGAGACGTGGAAGTACGCGTCCTTCAGGTCTACCACCGAGAACCAATCTTGATGCCGGACGCTCGCCAGAATGCGTTTTTGCGTCAACATCTTGAACGGGAGTCTGTACTCGCAGGTCCAAGATTGGCCGCAACCCACCGCCTTTTTTCGGTACAATGAAGTAGGGGCTGTAAAACCACTTCTTCATCTCGGACGGAGGGACAGGTTCTATCACACCTTCCGTAGGAGGGTGGCGATCTCCGTGCCTAAGGTAGCAACATTTTCATCCTTCACCAAGGTGAAGTGGATACCGCTGAACCTGGGCGGACGCCTGGCAAACTGAATCGCGTAGCCGAGTCAGACGGTCCGGACCAGCCATTGCGACAGATTGGAAAGCGCAAGCCACGCATCCGCTCTTGCTGAACTCTTGGGTACTGCAGCCACTTGGGCATGCAGCGCAATTAAATGCAAAGGTATCAAAAAGTTTCTCCTCCTGGCCATTGACCGGGGGATGGAGTGGTCTGCTTATCAGCTCCAGAGCAGCAGGTTTCATCGTCCCTGGGTCGCCCGTCTCAGGGGCGCTTTGAAGCATTTCACGGGTTCTTGGTGGCTGCGAGACGGGTGGCGTCTGCTTCCTGCAGTGGGCTCCATGCCGGGTCTGGGCCGAAGGGGCGGGCTGCGGCGGAGCCGGTGCAGTCACCACAGGGGGACACATTGGTGACGAGCAGATGGGGTGCGGGATCGTGAGCCGTGCCGGGGCAGGATATGCCGGATAGCCTCCGTCTGCTGCTCCACCGTCGAGAACTGCTGGGCAAGGTCCTTGATGGTGTCGCCGAATAGGCCAGCCTGGGAGATGAGGGCAGCAAGGAACTGTGTCTTGTCGGCCTCACCCATCTCGACTAGGTTGAGCCAAAGGTGGCACTCCTGGACCACTAATGTGGACATCGTCCACCCGAGAGACCGTGCCATGACCTTCATCGCCCGGAGAGTGAGGTCGGTCACCGAGCGCAGTTTCTGCATCAATCCCATGGCGGAACTACCCTTGTACAGTTCCTTTAGCGCCTTGCAGGAGAGCCATGGCTTGCAGGGCGGAGGCGGCTTGTCCAGCGGCACCATTGGCTTTGGCCATCAGAGACGACGTAAACCTACGGGCCTTGGACGGAAGCTTTGGGCACCCACGCCAGGTGGCAGCGCTCTGCGGGCATAGGTGCATCGCGAGCGCCTGTCTCCACCGGGGGGATTGCTGAATAGCCCTTGGCCGCCCCACCATCAAGGGTAGTGAGGGCGGGGAAGCTGAAAGATCGGGACAGTGCAGTAAAAAGTGCCTCCCATGACCTTGTCAGCTCTCCATGCACTTCCGGGAAGAAAGGAATGGGGGTGGGGCGTGGCTTTGAGCGGCACCGCGAGCCCAGGAACCAATCATTCAGCCACAAGGGTTCAGGGGAAAGCGGAGGGTTCCACTCTAGCCCGACACTTGTGGCTGCCCGGGAAAGCATGTCGTCATCTCCGCGTCAGCCTGTGACCGGGCGACCGCACCCGAAGGGAGGAGCCCAGCTGAGGCTTCCATGTCTGACTGGATGAGCCCGCTCTCCGATGCTGCGCTTGAGAGCTCATCACTTTCATGGGCTCCGAATAAGAGGTCGAACTCGCCGGTGGACTCTGAAGCCTGATCGGGGCAGACGAGCGTGCTGGGGAATGGGAGGTCTGCAGGGGGCAGAGGCGGTCCCATTGGGTTCCCCAAATTGCCCCCAGTGCTAGCCGCACTGGCCTCATACCCGTGGGTGGAAGCACTGAGGTGGGAAGCCTCTGGGGTGGCATGCTTTCTTACGAAGGTAAGCCGCGACCACATCATTGCCATGGACATGTCCTCGCAATGAGTACATGACCCATCCATGAACGCTGTCTCCGTGTGTGCAGTGCCCAGACACGAAAGACAGTGATCGTGACCGTCAGAAGGCGAGAGATAACGAGCACAACCAGGAATAACACACAAAGGAAAGGCATCTTTAAAAAGACGCGTCTTTAAAAAGACGTTCCGTGCGTGCCGCTCTTTTAGAGAAATATACTCTTATAGAGAAATATACTCTTATTTCTGCCGAAGCGCCCAGGGGCATTCTCTGCAGTGCACCAGTGCAGAGGAGGGAGAAGTCACTGAAATGCGCCGTCAGATCCAGCAGAGGTGAATGAACAGTCGTGGGAATTCAGCTCAGTGGGCATGACCGTTCGGCTCCGAAGAGAAAATCTGAATGAGTGGTTGCATACCAACTCCTTTTATACCCGTATGTCCAGGGGAGTGGCATGCAAATACCACTCGCCAATTTTCATTGGCCTTTTATCAAAGACCAGAGGTGTCTCGGGCTCCCAAGAGTGACCCCTAGTGTCACTACATCGACACAACGTCGAGTGAGTGACAGATAGGAAACTCACGCTTACTTCCTCATTAATCAAGAATTTGCACATGATGAAGTTGTACAAGTTTATGTGAACAACATCGTGTGAGACCATACGAAATAGCCAACTCGTAAATTATGTACGAATTTTCATGAGATTAGGTTGGAAATTGCACGAGTCATGCTCTAAAACAAAGCATTTAAAAATGTGTCATTTTTATATATATATTTTAACGACTCATTCAATAATTTGAATCAATTTATCTATATATTTCAGTTAGTAATATTACAATAATTATCATTCACTAAACATTGGGAAATAATGTAAGAGTCAGATTTATCCTTAAGCATTTATAATAAAAACAGGACAGCGAGTCCCCAAGCATTTATGATCAAAGATTGTAGTTTCATTACTATACATTACACACAGGGTTTGAAATTAACACCCGCCAACCTGCCAAATGCAGGTAAAAATCAGACGTGGTGGGTAACTCTGTCACTTTTACTAGCCACCTTGGCAGTGATGTTTTTTCATGGTTTTTCCTGCACTGAAAATTCTGTGAATGTCGGGTGAATCGGAGCTGCTGCTGAAGGTAATTTAATGGTATTCATCTCACGTTGAGCACTTTATAAACACTAATATGCCTCGATATTGCGGCAGGAAAACACAAAACTTATGTGACCCATTTGAATTCTACAGAGAACATTCTAGTATAAAGCGCTATATGGAGGAAGCCAAACCTCTCAGACAGCCCGAACATTAGAAACAGCAATGACAAGATTAAGAGGAGACAAATACATCATCAGTTTTTAAAATACACATCATCCTTACTTAAATATACATATTTTTAATGCAGTAACACTAACTGGTAACTTGCATAGATTCATTTTAAATCTATTTAGGGTAAATCTATCAGACTTTATTTTTATTAGACTTCAACTGTGAAAGTTGTAGTTAAAGGTTTCTAAATGTGTTTAGATTATTAGCTTTTGCATATCAAACACTACAGTTTATATTATAGAAAAGACTATCAACATGAACATAACCACAGTAATGTGAAGCCACCCATGGTCTTACCTAATGGCCTTGCCATTATAAATGACTCAGGCATTTACAGTTTAAAGGGGTTGAAACTTCCAAGAACTATGGAAAATTTATTGACAAATTTTCCTCCTGTTCTAACTGCGTTTGCCTTTGGATATTTTATAGGTTACTTAAACCATTAGGCCTGTGTCCTGCTGAACTCATATCATTCTTGTTTAAATGTCCAAACAAATGTATGCAGTTACAGCCTCCTATTACTTTTTGCGAGGTGGGGGATTTGGGCTAGTGAAAATGCTGAGTGGCTAGTGACCTTGGAAAACTACTAGCCACAGTAGCCGGTGGGCCAAAAAGGTAATTTCAAACCCTGATTACACAGTGTACAATAACAGTTCAAATTAATGCACATATAAATGAAAATTCACTTTCAAAGCATACTCTTAAATATTTGTATTATGTATCATATAAAAAAAAGTTCCCTATCAGAAAATTGTATTCTTACCTGCTCATCTGAAATGCCTGCCTGAGTCCTCACCCTGTCCCTCACTGTGATCAACATAATAATAACAATAATAACATATATACACACACAAATATATAAATATACACTACCGGTCAAAAGTTTTGAAACACTCATTCTTTATTATAATTATTTATCACATTTTAGAATAATAGTAAAGTCATCAAAACTATGGAATAATATAAATGGAACTATGGGAATTATGTTGTGACTAAACAAAATCCAAAATAAATCAAAACTGTGTTATACAGTATTTTAGCATCTTCAAAGTAGTCACCCTTTACCTAGAATTTGCAGACATGTACTCTTGACATTTTCTCAACCAACTTCTTGAGGTATCACCCTGGGATGCTTTTTAAACAGTATTGAAGGAGTTCCCATCTATGTTGGGCACTTATTGGCTGCTTTTCTTTATTATTTGGTCCAAGTCATCAATTTCAAAAAAAATTTTTTATTTTTTTTTATAAAATTTTAGATTTATAATGAAATAAATCAATATGGTGGCACAATTATATTTTTGTCTACAAAACTAATTTCAAACATTTAAGCATACGCCTTCAGATCAAATGATTTTTAAGATCATGAGAAACATTTCAGTCAAGTGTTTCAAAACTTTTGACCGGTAGTGTATATTATGTATAAACTGTGTTTTATATGTATATATATATATATATATATATATATATATATATATGGAAAAAACATGACACACATGACATGTTGTACATATTGGCTGTATTATAGCATGCTCTGATTCACAAAAAAAATATCCTTGATTGAATTAACCTTGATAAATTATAACATTCAAAGCATTAATATAATCAAAAAAAATATATAAACAATATGAATCTTACATATTCTTTTACAATTACACTCTCCATATAAACTTGACCAATCACAAACAAATTTATATAGCATTTATGTTTTGTGGATGCGGCAACGCATAGCGCTACCCTATTCACCAACTACTCAAGCATGCAGCAATGCATTTTGCGTTCTGCTCTGTGCTGCGCTATTCTCATTCGCCAAACTTCGCGGTCGCACCAAACTTAAAGAATTCTGAACACTCAGTGTCATTTAGAAATACCAATAATTTGACCAAACAAATTAAAATTAATTTGACATGTTTACATTGATCATGGTATAATTGGTGTGTGGGTGTGGGTGTGGGTGTGGGTGGGGGGGGGGGGGGGGGGGGCATAATTTTGTTCAAGGCTTTTGAGGATGAGGGCATGTCATGCAACCATTCCATTTTGACATGTGTCAATCTAAGTTGAATCAGATGAAAAGTGCCAGATGAATCTAAAAACTGTAAAGTGTGATTGGATGCATGGCCTTTGACGCCAACAACAACAGATATGGGAGGTGTTTAAAAGTTGATAAGCCTATTTAATTTGCCCTCCTTACTAAACAAGGTTATATGGTTAGTTTCATGTAATTATTTGTATTTAACATTGTTTTTCCCTGCTTTGGTCAGGACTCATTATTTGAGAACCACTGATTTCAACCAATTCTACAAAATGCGTTTGTATGCTACATTAAATTAACATTGTATGTAATACATGTGACCAACTTTTGGGACCAACTGTTATCATGAATATAAAAAATAAATGTAATGTGTTTAGTGGATTGGAAGTTTTCTTTCTCTTTCTTCTGGGCTTTCTTTTTGTCACGGCGCTACTTGCAATGACCGTGCTTTAAGTCTTATACAATTTTCGTGAGACAGCTAATTCTAAGCACAATTTTCATGTGGGCATGGGTGGGAGTGTTCATGCTTTCTGTGTGTGAATGCGCACAAATTTTGGGTGTATTGTATGTTCATGAAGTGCCACAAAACGCAATTTGCTATTTTCCTGAGAAATAGGTCATTGTGCTGAGACGTTTTAGAACCACATCTCTTTTTAACGCAAAGTTTAAATTCCTGCATTTGCAGTTTGGGGATATCACCAGCAGATTAAAGCAACCAAGTATCATCGAATGAAAATTACTATAACAATTGTTGCAAACTGAGCTTTAAGTGCCTCGTTCAATGTTTCACTGCAGTTTCCTGGTGAAATGAACACCGGAGGCGCTACAACAACTGATGAAAGTGCCATTGAAGCGACATAAAATGATGTGGTTTCTTCAGAAAATTTCACATTTGCTTTTAGGACTCTATCAGCTTGGTTTAGGTGTTGGATTAGGGTGAATATGTCTGTTTTGTTGACCTCTCAATTGCTTTTAGGACACTATTGGATAGGTTTAGGTTAAAGTTTTAGGTAGGTGTTTTACTCATTAAAACCTCCATCTACAGTATCAGAATCAGAATCAGAATGAGTTTTTTTGCCAAGTATGTTTACACATACAAGGAATTTGTCTTGGTGACAGGAGCTTCCTGTACACAACAATATAAAAACAGCAACAAGACTTTTAAAAAATAATTAAAATTGAATAAAAAATAGATAAATATTGAAAAGAAAAAAGTATATATAGAATACACTTAGACTATATATATATATATATATATATATATATATATATATATATATATATATGTGTGTGTGTGAGTATATATATATGTATATAAGTGTATGTATGTGTGTGTGTGTGTGTGTGTGTGGGTGTATGTATATATATACACACACACACACACACACACACATACATACACATACATATATACATATATATATATACGCACACACACAAACACACACACGCACATATATATATATATATATATATATATACATATATATACACATATACATACTTACATAAACACACAGACACACACATACATACATAAACATACGTAGTGCAAATCTAAATACAAATCGGTTATATACAGTGCAAGGGAATGTAATGGCAGAAGAGGTAGGATGTGTTGGATAATATAAAAAGACTAAGCTGTGTATTGCACATTAATTATTGCTCAAAGGGGCAGTTTTAACTGTTCATGAGATGGATAGACTGGGGGAAAAAACTGTTCCTGTGCCTGACGGTTCTGGTGCTCAGAACAGTTCAAAAAGTTAGTGGGCATGGTGAGTGGGGTCCAGAGTGATTTTTCCAGCCTTTCTCCTCACTCTGAAAGTGTATAGTTCTTGAAGGGAGGGCAGGGGGCAACCAATAATCCTCTTAGCAGTCCGAACTGTCCTTTGTAGTCTTCTGATATCCAATTTCGTAGCTGAACCAAAAAAGACAGTTATAGAAGTACAGAGGACAGATTCAATGACTGCTGAGTAGAACTGTATCAGCAGCGCCTGTGGCAGGTTGAACTTCCTCAACTGGTGAAGGAAGTACAACCTCTGCTGGGCCTTTTTCACAATGGAGTCAGTGTGTGTCTCCCACTTCAGGTCCTGTGAGATGGTAGTGCCCAGGAACCTGAATGACTCCACTGCTGCCACAGTGCTGTTTAGAATGGTGAGGGGGACAGTGTTGGGGTGTTCCTCCTAAAGTCCACAATCATCTCTACCGTTCTGAGCGTGTTCAGCTCAAGGTTGTTTTGACTGCACCAAACAGCCAGCTGTTTAACCTCCCTTCTGCATGCAGACTCATCGTCATCTTGGATGAGGCCGATGACAGTGGTGTCATCTGCAAACTTCAGCAGCTTGACAGAGGTGTCCTTGGCGATGCAGTCGTTGGTGTAGAGGGAGAAGAGTAATGGGGAGAGCACACATCCCTGGGGGGCACCAGTGCTGATTGTACAGGTGCTGGAAGTGAATTTCCCCTGTCTCACAAGCTGCTGCCTGTCTGTCAGAAAGCTGGTAATCCACAGAACAGAGAGTTGGTGTAAGTTAGTCCAGAGAATAGCTGGGATGATGGTGTTGAAAGCCAAACTGAAGTCCATAAAAAGGATCATTGCATATGTCCCTGGTCTGTCCAGATGTTGCAGGATATGATGCAATCCCATGTTGACTGCATCATCCACAGACCTGTTTGCTCGATAAGCAAATTGAAGGGGATATAGAAAGGGTCCAGTGATGTCCTTCAGGTGGGCCAACACCAGTCTCTCAAATGATTTCATGACCACAGACGTCAGGGCGACAGGTCTGTAGTCATTATGTCCTGTGATTTTTGGTTTCTTTGGGATGGGGATGATAGTGGAACGTTTGAAGCAGCATGGGACTTCACACTGCCCAAGTGATCTTTTGAAGATCTGTGTGAAGATGTGGGCCAGCTGGTTAGCACAGGATCTAAGACATGCAGGTAAAACACCATCTGGGCCCTGTGCTTTCCTTATCCTTTGTTTTCAAAAGACACGGCACACATCATCTTCACAGATCTTAAGTGCAGGTTGAGTAGCAGGAGGGAGGAGGAGGGGGGTTGCAGGAGGTGTTGGTGGTTGTGTAAGTGAAGTTCAGAGCGGGTGTGGGGTGTGAGATTGGGCCTTTCAAATCTACAGTAAAACACATTCAGGTCGTCAGCCAGTTGTTGGTCCACCACAGGGTTGGGGGCAGGAGTCCTGTAATTTGTAAGTTGTTTCATGCCACTCCACATTGATGCAGGGTCGTTAGCTGAAAACTTGTTTTTCAGATTCTCCGAGTATCTTCTTTTAGCCACTCTGATTCCCTTATTCAGTGTGTTCCTGGCCTGATTGTGCAAGACTTTATCCCCAACTCTGTAAGCATCCCCTTTGGCCTGATGAAGCTGCTTGAGTTCTGCTGTAAACCATGGTTTGTCGTTGTTACATTTTAAATAAGTCCTAGTAGGAATGCACATATCCTCACAGAAACTGATATATGATGTAATAGTATCTGTGAGCTTTTTGGTGTCTGCAGCTTCAAAAACACTTCAGTCAGTGCAGTCAAAGCAGGCTTGTAGTTCCAGCTCTGCTTCGTTGGTCCATTTCTTTACAGTCCTTACTACAGGCTTAGCAGATTGTAATTTCTGTCTGTAGGTTGGAAGAAGATGAACCAGACAGTGATCAGATAGTCCCAAAGCTGCTCTAGGGACAGAGCGATATGCATTTTTTATTGTTGTTTATCAGTGATTCAGTATATTTCTGTCTCTGGTTGGGCATGTAATGTGCTGTTTTTATTCGGGCAGTTCACGTTTGAGGTTTGCTTTGTTAAAATCCCCAAGAATAATAATAACTGAGTTCAGGTATTGTTGTTCTTTGTCTGTAATTTGATCAGCCAGCTGTTGCAGCGCGGCATTCAAACACGCGTTTGGTGCGATATACACACTCACCAGAATAAACGAGGAAAACTCCCATGGCGAGTAGAAAGGCTTACAGTTAATAAAGAGTGCTTCCAAATTAGGACAGCACATCTTCTTTAATGTTGTTACATCTGTACACCAACTTTCATTGATGTAAAAGCATGTTCCACCGCATCTCGTTTTCCCCGTTAACTCCTCAATTCGATCCGTTCTGAACAGCTGAAAGCCCGGCAGATGTAACGCGCTGTCTGGAGTGGCTTCACTCAGCCAGGTTTCTGTGAAGCACAAGGGAGAGAGTGGAGATTCGCAAGATGAATGTCTCCCAAACAACACAGCCGTGCCTCCAACTAAAATGTCCAGCAAAACATCTGAATATTCAAAATCCAGGAAAAGATTGAGTGGTATATGCTGTCGAATGTTCAGCAGTTCGTCTCTGGTAAAACTGACTGGAAAAAGATTACTAAATGCAGGACAAACAAACAAAAACAACAAAACAATAGGAGCACTCCACACCGAGGCAGCCATCCGCGGCGCCATCATGATATATATTCACATTGAAAACCATGTGTGATTAAAACACCATTTCACACACTTTTGGCGCCCCCTGACGGACATTTCACTGGGAAACTGCAGCAAAACGTCTAATGATATACGTAATTTTGTTTCGCAAAAATGTTGCCACGGTCTCATAATTTTCATGAGATCAAGCTGGATTATATTAAAGAGCTATCAATCACTTTATACACCTGCCATGATTTGTGTGTCAGTAGATAAATATGATTATTTATAATAATAATAATAATAATAATATTAATAATAATAATAATTATATATATATATATATATATATATATATAGATAGATAGATAGATAGATAGATAGATAGATATAGATATAGATATATATATATATATATTATTATTTTCTTTTTATTTATTTTTTTTTTTGTATAGTGCTTTTTGAAAAGACACATAAAACATTAAACAGATAAACATATGATATATATGCATTATACATCAGTGGCTGAAGGTGTCATGATCTTCACTTTAGGGTGAACTGGACTGATGTTAGAGCAGCTGGAATGAACTCTCTCTTCACATGGTCTCTCTCACCCACTTTTCCCCGTCAAGTACCTCTGATTCAATTAGAGAAGTGTTACTGAAAAAGAGGGCAAAAGATAACGGTTATAGAGTTACTTGTTGAGTTTACATTTCCTTTATTAGTTTCTCAGCTCTAATTAAGCTTTGAGTCATGAACATGGCAGTGAAATGGATATGGATGTGTAATAAGCTTCACACTGTCTCCCTCTCAGTTTACAAGCCACTGTATCAATGAAGAAGCTGTTACACATGAATATGGTAGAGAAACACTCGGAAGAAACCAGCCTAAACCAGCAGAGAAAACACAGACAAAAACAAGTCAAATAATAGTACTAGATGAAGAAATCTTACGAGTTGTCTCCTTCGACTTTTACTGTATCCCCTTACCCATACCTAAACCTACCCCTATTAATAGGAAAATAACTTTTAAGTACCATGCATGAAAGCATTGGGGTTTGGAACGAGACGTGAAGAATGGAAGCATGTTACACTTTACTGATATTCATCAGTCATTTGTAATACATTAATAAATATAGAATGAGTAACACCCTGTTCACTGATGTTACCTTTCTTAATAGAAGGTTAGATACAATTTGATGCCTGTATTGTAACGATTTGAAATTCTATTTGTTGATTGGTCGGTAGCAAGCAAGTAATTGTCACATATTAGATGGAAATGATGTCGATGTCATTGGCTGTAGTGAAAGTCGAGTACAGTCGCACGATATCATACGAATTAGTTAAATTTAGAAAAGTCATACGAATCCTAGTCGGTCTTTAGGGGAATAAAAGTACCTTTTCGTACATACCTTATCTTAGAATTTTGCCATCTTCTATAAATTATTGAGAGCTGTCAAAAGACTGTGTTGGAAAATAAAAACTTAACTACTATGTACTAACATTAAGTACATATAAGACTATGTATTTACTGTGTAACTATGTTCAGCAAAATTCTCACATTTGCTGCTACTGATGTTGAGGTTAGGATTAGGAGTAAGGTTAGGGTTAGGATTAGGGGTTAGAGTTAGGTTTTGGGGAAAGGGTTGGGTTAGGGGTAAAGTTAACAGTTTAACTACAAATGTAATTAAATGCAAGTACTTTAAATTTAATTACAATGCATCAACATGTACAGTATGTACTTAATAAGTACATTGTATCAAATGGTTAAGTACATAGTAGTTAAGGCCACAAAATATAAAGTGGGTCCAAAACTTTTTCATAACAGTAATTAAAAAATATCTAAAACACATTCATTTGATCAAAATATAGTGAGCTTTAAGCTTAAAACAAGAACAATTTGCCATTGACCCTTTTCATATATAAGAGTTTGGAATGTGGAAGTAAATGATAGCAGGGTAAACTTGAACAGCGGTGAATGAGAGACCACAGCAAATATACATGTTGCTTACCCATTTTCCCCGAAAGCAAAATAAAAAATCCACTATTATGCTTTAACAGCTGTCCAAAGTAAGAAAAAAGAGAGAGAGTGCAGTGGATTGGCAGTCAAGAGAAAGAGGTCAGATTTTCAGTCACCCCCTCAGCAGCTGTATTAGAAACCTCATCGCAGCTGTGGTATTCATTTTTTAAAACGTATTCCAGGGTAATATAATACAAATTATAATGTTATAAATTTACACTAATTAATAAAATACAAATTTAAAAATGTTTGCTAGATTTACACTGCTAAATAAGACAGAAACATGTCATCACCATCTGTGAAAAGGGTCTTCGGGGTAAAAAATAAATAAATAAATAAATAAAAACACAATTGAAGATATCTTCTCTGAAAACAAGTATTATGTCTTTTTACTCTATGTTTGCATTTCAAGTTAATTGATCTAGTTTTAATGATGTTTAGATATTTTTAATGAAAATACAAATTTGCCAAATTATTCAGTTTTTATTATTGATTTCTTTATTGCAGTGAATAAAGTTATCTAGATTGTCTCATCTACAGTGAGTAACCAAAGATGTGTGTTGTGGCAGCCAACACCTCACACCATCACACACACCTCACATAAAAAATTCAAGCTTCTCACTTACACATAATGATGCTCAAATCGCTTTCTCATCAATAAAGAGCAGGGTGAAAAAAGAGAGCGACAGAGCTGTGGACAGAGAGATAGAGATCCTTCATGTGCATGCAAGCACGCGTGTGTATAGGCATTCATATTCAGTGAGCTCCAGAAGTTATGCAGAATTAAAGGAGGAGAAACAATGATATTCTAAGGCTGTGCTCAGATTGGAACACAAGCATACTGCTTACTGAAAACTGTGTAAATAAAGTATACAGCGTAATTCTAAGTCTGCACTACCTATTATTTAGAAAAAAGTATGTGAAACAGTATGCATAATGTAATGATAAACAGACAGTCGTATGCTACACATGACCTTATTATGTTGCTTTGTTCAGCAAGTGGCATCTAGGCATGCTTGCTCTAAAATAATAATAATAATAATAAAAATTATATATATATATATATAAAATTTACTTTTGCTGCCTTTATGTGCTTTTGGAGCTTCAGAATGTTGGCCACCATTCACTTACTTTGTATGGACCTACAGAGCAGAGATATTCTTCTAAAAATCTTAATTTGTGTTCTTTAGAAGAAAGAGAAGGTGAGTAAATGATGAGAGAATTTACATTCTTGGGTGAACTATCCCTTAAAGCATGTGATACAATGTACTTATTATGTGCATATGTGTTGTTACATTGTACTTACATTTCACCTGTATTTTGTTACATTTTGGTTAACCTTACCCCTAAACCTAACCCTCACCCTAAACCCTAACCCTACCTCTAGTCCTAAAGCAGCCTGTACAGTACCTCAACCTCAGTGGCAGCAAATGTGTATCTTGTGAGAATTTTACTGAAGAACATGGAGTTACAAAATAAATACATTCTGTTGTGTGTATTTTAATATTAGTACATACTAGTTAAAGAGACCTAAAATAAAGTGAGACAGTTAAATACTTGCATAACTAAGTATGTATTTAGGCCAAACTATGTGTACTTATGGGAAGGAGCTGAAACTAAAGGTACATATTTGAGAAACATTTTGAAAGTCTCATTAAGCAAACCCTCCACCCCTACTTTTGAAAGAATCTCAGAGATATGACGACTTCTGATAAATATAGTTAGTTTGCCAGCATTGTGCAACAGCAAGCCAGAAAAAGCCACTCAGTGGGATATATCAGCAACATATGAATAGGTAAGTCAATAAAAGCAATCATTTGTAATATAATTTAAAACATGACTAGCCTTCTAAAGCAGTGGTTTTCACCTGGGTTGTGGCTAATAGCAAATAGCAAAAATCGAGGTCTGTTCTGGCAGCCTGATCTCATGAAAATTACATGACTATGTGATATTTGCTATTTGGTATTACCTGTTTTATTACACGCATCACAGTAGTTCTGAGGTAAAATGTCCACTATGTGGCGCTAAAAGCAAGTTTACCTTCAAACTTAAACCTAAACCTAAACGTAACGATTGTGTCAGAAAAGTTTATGCAAGATAATTTCAATCATGTCATGTGTGGTGCTTTTTCTCTTCACTTTTCGATTCACATGCTCTTCAGGACTCTGGTCCTTTGCATCGCAAGTGCAACACTTTATCAGCTGAGCTACCGCGTAATTTGATAACACATACAGTATGTTAAAATATGTCACCTTACAAGTCATGCACTATAGTAAAATAGTTTAGTAGTCATGAGATAGCATTGTGTGAGGAACAGAGCAACAAACAAGTGTTTATGAACTTATAATCTGTAAAAAGTAAAAAAAAAAAGTCCTTGTTGTTGTAGCGCCTCTAGTGGTCATTTCACCAGGACACTGTTCTGATTCGTACAACGAGCCATATTAAAAACCATGAACAAAATGAAAATACAACCCAGTCTACATTAATTATGTGTTCAGTTGTAACGGGGATACAACAATGTGTTTTGTGCAGTGAATTACTGGCTAAAGTTTCTAAAGAAACATTTATAAACCCTGTCAATTTAGAAACGTTCAATTTTCCTATTCAGCCTGTAGTTGTGCCTCGCAGTTCATCATCATTTGAATCAATTCTAATGTTTGATTTTATTGACTTTGGAATTTTGTTTACTTTTTTATGATAAATAATTCTGGTATTATGTTGGAATGCCACTTGATGTCTAATGTCAAATCTGGGTCCTAAAGCAAAACCAGTGCTGTTAATGATTGTACAGTACTCTGTGTTCTTTATTAACATGTAATAGTATGGGCCTATAGTTCGAGCAGCTCTCCTGATCATCTGTACACTAAAATGTTCATATCAATGGCTCACTTGTGAACAGTCTTTTTCCATGTTGTCTTCTTTTTAACCCATTTCTTCTTCCTTTTCTTCTAACTTTGTCTGCGGCTTGGACAATGAGTAACGGCTCAATGGCCGTCTGAAAGTTAGTCACCTCCAACACACCACTTCCTCTTGCTGGCGAAATAGGGAAGCCTTCTCTTCCTCTGCCTTGGCTTCTCCTTTTTGCTGCCGTCTAGGCCCCAGTAAACAATGTCTTCTCCGGAAGTTTATTATGGGAGCTGCAGTTCAAAGAGCATGAGTGTAACATGAGCCCACAGACAACGGCGAAACAGACACGCACACTCAATGGCGCTCTTTATTCCAGAGGACAGAGAGAGAGATCATGACAGCGAGGAAGACTTCAAAGTGAAATGCCTCAGTCTTCACTGGCCCATTAAAAGAGAGGAGGGGGTCAGCGATACTTGATTTCTCATGAGATGTGTGAGATGCCATCACAAAGATGCTTTTCAGTATGTGGGAAGAGTGAGAGAGAGATGGGTTCTTTGAGTCTTGGTGCAGTTGCATTTTGGGAATGCTGCAAGACCATCCACAGAGGAAATGTGGTGAGGTAGAGAGAGAAGACCCAGACATACTGAGAAACAGGCAGACAAACAGAGGGAGATTGATATGGAAAACCCCTAAATTTCTCTGTCGCATCAGGATGTTCAACCACGACTTTGCAAATTGGGCAGTTCCTAATCGGTACAGTAATAATGAATGTGGGAAAATCACTTTCCTGTAGATTAAATAAATGAAAATAGACATAAATCAAGTTTTAGTCATTTAAGGTGCTCTAAAATTCAGAAGGCTAATAAAAGTAGCAACGCTCCAAACTTAACTTTAAAGTAATTTGGCTGTTTTTAAAACAATGTAGCTTTGCCGGTAACTAGCAGTTCCGGTGGACGATGCCTGCTGACACAGAACGCCTGCAAAGTACTTTTAAGCTAATAAAGTCCTGAATCATCTTAATACTGCGTTAATAACCAATATTAGGGTAAAACAAAAAGGAACACACATCCGTTGCTTGTGGCTCTGTAATTGTAATAAGCTGTTTGAAATTGAATATTATCACTAAGTAAGGCCTAAAATAAAGGTAAAAATGGTGTGTTTTTCAATCAAACTCAGCAGTATCAAATTTGTATCAATGCATCATACCTAATAATCATTCAGTGAAGACTTGGAAACTACTGAGAAATTCTCTTTCCTTGTATGTTGTAATTATTGCTGTGAAAGAGGAAAATTTAACTGGGTTTCCCTGTGACAGTGTCACTTGCAGATCCAGTGTTTGCTGAAATGCGCGAATTCATGGGCCGGTATGCACAAGACCGTGAGTGCCAAATGCCACCGCTGCACGAGTCAGATTAAACTCATTTACAGATTTCAGAGTGTGACTATTTGATATTTGACTGTTGCGGTAAGGAGGTTAAGCACAAGCATGCCCAAAAATGTGATGGTATTCTTGAAATAAGCCCCCTTTTTAAAATGTAAAAAAGCCCAAGGTTGGACATTTGAAGCGGACATGGCAACACTGTTTGGTTGGACCTGAATGTCCAATGGGTGGCCTCGGCCTGCCCAGGTCCACCCGTGGCTATGCTAGTGACTATTTCCTTATGGATGTGAGAGTATTTTATTATATGAAAAGACAGAGAAAGTAGAGTGGAATGAGAGACATGAAACTAGCAAAGAGGCTGCTTGTGACAACGGTCAGTTGCACAGTTTACAAATAATGTTGACAGCAATTGAATGATACAATCATGTATTCCAAAAAGCCATGTAATGAAACCTGATCATTTTAGAAGTTGTTCTCTTAAATTTCTTCAGTGCAGTTAGCTGCTTTTTGTTAGTAGCTTGTAGTGAATCTAACTACTTTCTCAAAAGAGTAGCTTAAATGTATACGTCAGGTCTTTTGAGCCTCATTCCACCCCATTACTTAATTCATTTTTTGGAGTTATTCCCCCACTTTTTTGTATTTCGCAACCTTTCTCTTATGAATAGTGTTACAACAAAAAATAAAAAATAAAAATAAAAAATAAAAAAATGCAAAAATTGCACAAATAAATAAATAAATATATAAAATAAAATTCTAACTGCTTAATTACAAAGCTCCACCAACACTGCAGAATCTTTCCCCTCATTTCTCTTTTCAGTGTCTTTTCCCCAGTTGCTCTTGTCTCATCAGCGTGAGGTCTTGGGTTACCTCTGTTTCACTGTGTTTTTTGTGTCTTAATGCTTATACAGGCCCTGCGGCCTTCTGTGGTGGATTAGGGGCTAGTTGTCAGACACACGTCTTGGCATAACACAGGGCCGTGTGTGTGTGTGGCCACAGCATCAGTTTGTGTTGCAGTACACTTTATAAGGCCAGGTGTCACTGAAGCTCCAATGCTGTCGGGTGTTTAGACAGAGGCAGCAGCTGTCATGTCCAAAATGCTATGAAGCCGAGCGGGGGCAAGTGTCTGGATCGCTCCCTGACCCCTTCAACTACTGCCACGCTCAGCTGTCACAGGAGACGTGGTGTTGTTTTAAGGGTGGTTGGGCGTCTCTTGTGTCTAAACAGGATCTTGTTTACTGGGTGTCTTGGCATTAACACCTAAGGGCTCTAAGCCTTTTTTTTATTTCTTTGGTTGAGAAGAAAAGATATGACCATAGCATTTGTGTGCTGTTGATCACCTTGTCAAAATACAAACAAAACACATGCACTCACAATGCAAGAGCATGTGGCAACCATTGTACTATGAACATGATCACATGGGAAGTTGCTACCAAATGTCCCATTACCTTGACATTAGCCACATTATGATGAGCTTCTGACAACTGTGATCTCCAATCAGACATTTTTGCAAAAATGTAGATGTGTTTATCTTCCTGTGGTGTGACTGATAGCACGTTGTGAGACATCACATGGAAACCAGGAAGTAATCACATTCGCATAATCAATGACGAGTGCAATTCCGAGGTTGTATTTTCCTTCTAAGATAACATTTTTGCTCCATTGACAATTTAGGGTTAGGGTTTAAGTTAGGTTGTAGGGTTTGTAAAAATATGCATTCCTGCCTTGACTTTATTCCTAAAAAACAACTCGCTTTTGGCGCCTCTCTGTGGACATTTCACCTGGAAACTGTTTAACAACTCTTCCAGCTTTGGCCACTGGGGACATTAGTACAAATATTGGTAATCAGAGACTGATTTCAGCTGAAGGATATTTGACCTACTGTCACTAAACTCCTGATGAAATAAACACTAGAGACGCCGCAGTAACAGTGACTTTTATTCCCTTTTACACAAATTACGAGAAAAACAGCAGTTTGTCAGTTCATAAACATGTACTTTTCACCCTGTTCCTCACACAATGCTATCTTATGACATCTAAATACTTTTACTATAGCGCACGACTTGTAAGGCAATACATTTTAACGTTTGAATTTCATTATCAAATACATTTAAATATTTGTTCAAGAATAATCAAATTATGTGGAAGCTTTGCACTTGCAATACAAAGGACCAGAGTAAGAGTCCTGAAGAGCATGCGAGTTGACATGTGAGCTGAAAGTATCACAAAAGAACCACAGAATACGTGGTTGCTTCAGCAATTGTGTTTTTCCTGTCACATTTTCATTCTATGACACTATTGGTTAAGTTTAGGTGTAAGGTTTAGGGTTGGGGGGGTAGGTTTTTTTTTTTTAAATTTAAGACTTGATAGAGCATTAATCTTAAAAACCTTATCTGTTTGGGAGAACATTTAACTGGCTTTTAGTGCCACACATTTCACCTCGGAACCACGTAAAATAATTTTGCAAAAACGTCACCACAGTCACACAGTTTTCATGAGATCAGGTTCAAATATCAGCACAGCTGTGATTAGGCCGAAGACACATATTCACAACATCACGATCAGTACAGCAGCACTCTTGCTTGTGTGATATCACTGAAGTGCATCATCTTTACTTTGTAATTTTTAGAATTTAGGTTTAAAATACTGAATTAATGTTTTATTTTATAGAGCTCAAATGGTCCTGTGAATTGTATTGTAGCTTTATCGAGGAAAATGTAGGGTAAGTGCAAGTGATAGACGCTTTATGTTCATTACAGTTGTCTGTTTATAATTACACACATGACATTTGTCAGAAATAAATGTCCTTTTTCATGACTTTGTTTATGCTACTGGCAAGTATGTCTGGAGGGTGTATGAACTGTTTTTTTTTTTTTTTTTTTTTTTTTTTGTATGAAAGTGTTACAAATTTGCTCTGAACTCAATATGGCACGTTGTGTACATGTGTAAAAAGTGCAGTTTTAGTCTTTGGGAGCACCGGCACAAGTTTGTGTATCGCAGTTTGAGCCTGCAGGGGTTAAACAGACAGCAGTGAACAGTAGGGATGGGCAGATTGATACCAAAGTATTGATACTTCCGATACTGATGTGGTATCAAGAATATTAACCCTCACATAACAATATTGGTTATGAAGTTTTTTTTTTTTTAACAAGTGATCTTATTATTTTGATTACGTGAATATTAATGCATCTCATAAGCTTCAAAGTCGAGAAAAAGAATTATATTAGAGAATTGTTGCATGGCACCGGAACTATTTTATCTTCCACAGAAATGCTAAAATACACCAGCAGTCAGACAGCGCTCACCCTTTCAATCATAGCGCTCGTTCAAAGAGGCAGCAGTACTTTCCTGAGGTAATGACAGAAAAACAGCATTCGGAGTTATTCACACTAAGTAATGACAAACCTAGATGTGACATGTATTATAATGGGCTTGTGTGACCATTTTTACAGGTTTATTTAAATTCAGAGTTGTTAAAACATTGATAATGATCTGTAATCCTTGTTAATAAATGATACCCTTATGAAAACTTACCATGGATTTACTGTAGTAATATTGTATTAACCACAACTGTAGTAACCATTTTTTTTTTTTGTTTTTTTGTTTTTTGTCAGTAATCAAGGTTTTGATACAATTAACCATGGTTTTACTACATCATTACTGTAGTATCCATATGATAACTTGGTTTTAGTAATAGTAACCATATAATAATATCTATGGTTCATTTTGAGGTTTTGTATATGGCTTATACTAACTCGTTTTTAAAGGGTAAACAAAGCAGCTTAATAATTTTCTGTTTAGGCCCATAAATATATAAAAAATGTAAGTAATAATAAAGTTACTCATTTTATCCAAACTATTCATAAAAATTCAATTTATTAGAGGTATTGGTATCGAAATCTGCGATATTGGCCTAAAGTACTTAAAGATCAAAAAGAAAATAAGTGGTATCGCACATCCCTAGTGAACAGGTGTTTTACATGTTCGACTGAAGAGTTCATAGTGCTGAACAAAAGAGAAAGTTACATCCTAACAACACATGACAACATGAAACAGGAATTATTACAGCAGATACAGTACATCTGTGAGTGTGTGAATGTTACCGTTGTTTTATTTTTCATTCATGTTTACGTATAACATTTCATCTATGTGTCTGTCTACATAAGAAGCTGCCATCTAAGGCAGCATACTAACTGTCATTGAACCTCTACATAGGCAGCAACTCTCTTCAATGCATGCGCCTCACAAATAGCGCTCTACACATGAAGTGCGCAAGGGACTGAAAAACTTTAGCAGTAGTTTCAATAGAACATGACATGTTGCATGTTGCTAAACTCACAGATTGCTACTCTAATAAGAGTGATGCAATAGTTAATACTGTATAATATATAGTTAAGTATGCTATATTTTACAATACTTTTCATTGCACGGCTCTCTGGAATATTCGATTCTGATGGGTAAATGGCACCATCTAGCAGTCTGATATCTCTGAGTAACAACCGCACATCCACATATCAGACCGCTCATCTGGGTATTGCAAGCCATTTTTCCTGCTTCTTAGATCACTGTAACTCTTTAGGGTTATCCACAAATGTTAACCTGTAGTACACTCAGTGTGTGGTGTGTTTTCTAACGATGCCCTGCTAGTGTGCTGCTTACTCTGTAAAACATAAGCGCTCGTATATAAGAAGTGGCCATGCGAGATGAAAGCAGCAGTCCTGTCGTCTGTGCCCTGCCAGCCTCTTATTAAAAGCCTTCTACATGTAAACAGTCCAGCTTGTAAAACACAGAGCAAAGCCTTGCCTTTTAATTTCACCTGTTTTCCCCTCATGCTCACTTATTTGCTTTTGTTCTTTACCAATATTTGCAATGTTTGCCTTCCAGAGGTGCGGCCGTCACTTTTTGTTTCTTTGCAAGATCTTGAGGGTTTTTGTAGATACTAAAATGATATTACTGGAAAACATCATGTACACAGATGATGAAATTATCCTATTAAGCATAAATGATGTGTTTTCTGAGAAGTTTCCTCTGTAGTTTGAAATTCATCTGAGAGATTTGCTAAAGAAATCATGAACACTTGATGAACAGGTTTTTGAAAGTTATGAAAATAAACTGTTTTGCATCTTGATCATTTCACATGGCACATGAGGTGTGGGAAGTATCATTTTCTCAGCTTTATGCAAAAGAGGCTTCTGCTACTGTAGAAAATCAAAAAGACATTATGAATATTTTTTATGAAAATAAATGTGTGATAATGATCTCCCTTTTTTCTTGTATTGCTGGCAGCAGACAAAACAAACTAGTGTGCAAGAAAAGGAAAATTGCCGTTTTTCATTCATTCATTCATTCATTCATTTTATATTTATCTTTTTGTAAGCAAATTTATCTGGATCAATGTGTTAGTGAAATGAGCCATCACATATTTACAGTCCAATATTCTCACTCCATCTCCCATTGTTTTCATTCACACACACACACACAAAAACATTCATTCATTTATTCATGGTTTTATCTCTGTGGGTTGGTCCATTTCACATTCCTCTTGTCTACTTTTGTCAACACTCACAAATAGAGTGATGAGAACCTTTACTGCACACAAATGTTTTTTTAGCCAAATATTGCTTGCAAAACACTAAGGTTGGGAACCGAGAACTGGTTCTTATTCAGAACCGGTTACGTTTTTTTTTTAGATATACTGTATATAACGGGACCGAATTACTTTTGTTTTAATGGTTTTTAAATGAGTAGTCTTCTGGCAATGTGGACATTTTCATATTCAGCAGCGCTGAAATGCCATTCCTAAATCTACAACATAAAACATATGTGTCGTTTGATTACCGAACCAATGACTCTTATGAACCAGTTCATTTGAATATACAGTGATTCAAACATACAGCGTGAAAAGTGTAGTCTGTTTCCCGAATAAAAGATGCTTATGAGCTGGTTTCGTTGAATCAATAGCACTAAACATTTAGGCCTAGTGCAACAAGCGTAATTTGATTTCGGGAAAAAAATTATTCTAATGAGCTGGTTCTTTTGAATCTACAGTGCAAAACATAAAGTGTAGTCCTATTCCCAAACAAACAGGTTATTTTATAACTATAGCATGAAACATACACTGTGTGACCAGTGTAGTCTGATTCCCGAACCAATGACTCTTGTGAGCTGGTTCTTTTGAATCTACAGCACAAAACACACAGTGCAAGTTGATAATTCAAACAAAGTTCAGATTTGAATGTTTGGATTATTTGGATTCATGGATGAAATACATTCTTCTGAAAGAAACTTGCATTGAAAGATGTAGCAGTGGCAACAATACTGGACACGACAGCAATGCCAGTGAGTAACAAGTGTAATTGTAATGTTTCATCTGCCTGTGTTTGTTTGATATGTAAGGAACTGTATAGTCAGCAGTGGCGGTTCTGGGGGAAATACATACAATATTTCATTCTTGGAAAATACAGTTCTACATGTGTAATGGCAGGAGGGCATCTGCTTTTCAGTGATTTTAATGTGCTTTTTATAAAAGTGGGCATGTATTAAAGGTGAAGTACACAGAAAACCAAATGTTTAGACAGAGGGCCAAAGACAGGGTGGAAAAAGGTCATGTAATCCTACATTATGACATACAATATATTGTTTGTTTTTGTGCAAAAAACAAAACAAAATAAACTTTACTAACATTATAAGAAAAGCTCAAAGAAGAAAAGAAAATATGCATGTCATGACCGCTTTAAACATTGGCCATCAACATCTACATGACTTTTATTACACATATATAACTAGTATTGGCATTACATTCATGCTGTTTAGCCAGAGTGGATCTGGTTTCTCCCGAGGTTATTTTTGATACAGTCGGCATTGGCTTGCTCACTGGGGTTCCTAAAGACAATAATTTTTAAGGCATGATTTTCATTTGCGTTATTAAACTGCACAATGATGACTTTAAGACATTACAGACATAACAGCATAATTTTATGTTACAGCATAATTTTCTGCAAAGATTCTTTGAAACAATGTGTTTTGTGAAAAGTGCCATTCAAATAAAAATAACTTCAATGGATTTGACGGCACGAGGGGGACCTGCACGATATTAGGCAGGTGGTTTTAGGTCCCCCTTGTGCCGCCAAAACAGCTCTGACCCGTCGAGGCATGGACCCCACAAGACCTCAGAAGTTGTCCTGTGGTATCTGGCACCAAGACGTTAGCAGTAGAACCTTCAAGTCCTGTAAGTTGCGAGGTGGGGCCCCCATGGATCGGACTTGTTGGTCCAGCACATCCCATATATGCTCAATCGGATTGAGATCTGGGGAATTTGGAGGCCAAGTCAACACCTTGAACTCTTTGTCATGTTCCTAAAACCATTCCTGATCAATTTTTGCAGTGTGGCAGGGCGCATTATCCTGCTGAAAGAGGCCACTGCCATCAGGGAATACCATTGCCATGAAGGGGTGTACATGGTCTGCAACAATTTTAGGTAGGTGATACGTGTCAAATTAAAATCCACATGAATGCCAGGAATACAAGGTTTCCCAGCAGAACATTGCCCAGAGCATCACAGTGCCTCCGCCGGCCTGCCTTTTTCCCATAGTGCATCCTGCTGCCATCTCTTCCCCAGGTAAATGATGCACATGCACCCGGCCGTCCACATGATCTAAAAGAAACCGTGATTCGTCAGACCAGGTCACCTTCTTCCATTGCTCCATGGTCCACATGTGCCTATTGTAGGTGCTTTCAGTGGTGGACAGGGGTCAGCATGGGCACTCTGACAGTTCTGCGGCTACGCAGCCCCATACGAAGCAAGCTGCGATGCACTGTGTGTCCTGACACCTTTCTATCATGGCCAGCATTAAGTAATTTGTGCTACAGTAGATCTTCTGTGGGATCAGACCAGACGGGCTAGCCTACGGACTACAACGGACCGTTGAAAATAATGCACATTCGAGGTGGTAATGCGGTCACGACGCGCAGCGGAATGCAATCGGGTATGCGTTATTTTTCAACAATACAACAGGCCGAAGTCAATTATTCCACTTATACCATGGTACCACACCTTAAGACATCATTCAGGGTTTTATCTCAAGACATTTTCTGGTTTTCGTCCCTAAAATGCTCTTATGAGAGGAACTACTTTCTTCCACCACAGATTCAGCACCTTACTTTAATATAGCTCAAGCCTTCATTGCTAATTTGAAAACGTCACATCATAACTAACAACGGAGGATGCGCTGCTTTACTCGAGGACGTACTGGAGTAATAAGGTAGTGCGTTTGTGCATGTGTGTGTGAGTTTTTATTTGAGGGTTCAAAAGAGAGAAACTCAGAAAATGAGAGAGATCGCTTCTGGGATTACTTTTTTTGTTGCAACTCTTGTCAGAAGTAACATCGCTTCAAAATTGCCAAGATGTGTGTCACCATATTCCCATTATAAACCTTAATAATTTTTTTCATCCCCACTGAGATGCAGGAGTGCGCTGACATGACGACTCTGTTTTTTTTTCTCAAGGGTATGTTTGGTGCTTTCCACTACAGCTATGTGAGTCTGATTAGGGCGAAATACATTGAAACATTAAAAGTTATTTAGGATAATATAAATTGTTGTATTGATCAAGTCGCAGGGGTGCGGCTCTATTTTTCAGTCACGACTCAAGTCTTAGTGTGTGTGTGTGTGTGTGTGTGTGTGTGTGTGTGTGTGTGAGAGAGTGTGTAAGTGTGGGGGAGACGAGGGAGCGCGAGGGCTCTTTTTAATTGAATCAATGATTGAAATAAATGTAGGATATTTCAGGCATTGTTTTGACGTTCTTAACTGATTTACTTTAACCAGCGACTTTGTTTTAACTGGTTATTTGTTTGTGGTAGCCTGTACGTCTCTTTGAAATAACTGAAATAATTTGGAGAAGTGATATGGAACTGTTATGCAATCAAGACCTGGAACTGCTTTATAGCCGAGCGTTTCCTTGAAAAATATCTGCACACCTTAGAACGTCCGTGAACCAATCAGAATCAAGCATTCAACAGACCCGTGGTATGTATATGTTGGGCCTCATGTATTCAGATAGAAGACAAAGGCAGGCCTAACACAGTCGTAAAAACCTAACTCAAGCCCCCACATTCCAAGTCGTAAATTATACTGATAAAAATCGTGCCAAAATCAAACAAAGGGAGTCCAAAACTGACTGCAAATCCCATGAAGCCTTGCTCACTAAAGGATCGAACTCTCAACTCCTATTGGATGAGGCACACAACAGAACGCACCTCAAACCATGACATCATCAGGAGTTGAAATACCTCTGAAATGCTTCCGGGATTTGCTTCCAGCAACTTTGTTAGTGCTGTATAGACGCAGCTCATCGCTGCTCTCAGGTGCAACCTCGTGGCACAAGGAAGTAACGTATGACTTGAAACTGTGGCCATACAATCTCCATCTCGCTGGACGAGTTGAGATTACTCTGTGTTCAACCGAACACTCTAACGGATCCGAAGGAGACCGCTGAGCAATTCACATCTTCATCCGTTTGCCTACAGAAGTGAAGAGATTAAAGATTTCTCTTCCATCTTCAATCAAGTCGACATTTCTGAGTTCTCCGCCAGCCCGCCGAGAATCAACAGCTGTACCGCCCGCCGACAGAGCGAGGAAACGGCCTCCCGTCATCACCCAAGCCTCAAGGAACCGGGTCAGAGTTAAAGGACGGAGGAAAACACATTCTACCTGTGTCCTCATGCAATTCAAGTAAGAGGTTTACGTCTGGGCAGAGATAGAATATTATAGCGTGTTATTCTTGTGTTTCAAGGTTTTTGCTTGTACAGTTTACGGATCGCCATGTCCGCTCATTATTAATACTCAGGGTATTAATTATCACGAATTTGTTTTGCTGTATTGTGGTCCAACCAAATTGGACTGTTGTGCAATTTCGCCATCGTGGGTGAGACAGGTAAACTGAGTTCATCCATTAAAGAGTCAAAGTACGCGGGACTGAACTAACAGCTGCTTTCTCTCCAACGATCGCGAAATCGGCTTTAGGGCCGTCACTTCTCTCTCTCTCTCATACTAACCACACACACACACACACATACACGCACGCGACCCCTCACAAACATTCTGGCACACATTTTTGGCTCCTAGATAGCTTAATGCTAAAGCCTAGCTTTGTCCCTAAGCTATCGTACAAGCGAATACACACGGTAACTGGTAGACGCCATTGACTGGTTTCTCTCCGCCCACATTCGCGGTCATATTCCCTGGCCGGAAGTCTCGCGTGACATACTCTCCACGAGAGTCACGTCCGCCATTTTGTGCGGGTCCCTCCTTACACACACACACACACACTGTCACACACACACCTTATGTGTTATACGATTATTTTTATTTCCATATCTAATCATATCACTGTTTAGTTTGTAGTTGTAAGTCGGATGTTTATTGACTGCATTTTATTAATTATTAATTGATATTACTGCATAAATAAACTTTGTTTATATTACAAAGAGAAGTGTTTTGGTTTGTTTTGCATACACCTGTGTCATGCTGATGGGATGTCAGTGCTCGGATTCAAACCTTCATTCATTGTTTTTTTCCCGAAAATCGATATTCTTCGGATGTCGATTTTCCTAAGAAAACAATCTAATATTGAGACTTATTGTTCTAATATAATATTGTTTTACTATTTGGTTATTAGTCCCTGATTCCAGGGTGGTGCCCTGTCAATGTTAATCCTTATTAATATTCTATTGATTTTTGATAATTGATAATTATCTTTGATGATTGTTGAATTTGAATGATCAATAAGCTAGTGTTAATTTTAATTAATGTTTCATCGATGTTAACAATTAACGATTATCTTTGATAATTGTTGATTTAAAGGATTTAAAAAAGCTAACATTGATTCTCATCAATGTTCTATTGATTTTAATAATTAATAATTATCTTTGATAATTATTAATTATTGCTAATAACCAAACTTGCTCCTAAATGTAGCACACTACATTTACTGGAGCCCCATATGAGGTTTTAATGAGTTAGATCCAATTAATTAATTTAAATATTGATTAATAACTAAAGAAATAATTATTAATTTTTTCTGATAGTAACACTGATCTAAACAACCAGTAAAGCCCTACATATATACTGTATATATATATATATATATACACACACACACACACTGTATATTTCCTTTGATGACATCTCCAAAGATAGTATTGTCCCCAGCTTACTAAATGAATCCACACTCAGTGTGTTGTGTGTTTATGTGTATGTTTGACCTATTTCAGGATGAAAGGGAAAGCATGCATTCAACATTCAAGCTCACCTGCCCTGACCCAAAACAAAAATCAGCCTTGCTCATGAAAGCACTCAGTTTTCAAGCCTGGGGCCAAGGGATGGCCTTTGAAGTGACACACTATCTGTGTGTGTATGTGAGCTGAAGAGAGAGTGATAGAGATTCATATTCTTACATCCTTTCCAAAAGAATGAGATAAAAAGTGTGCATTTATTTTATTTACACACTGGTTTCACATTTGGTTTCACACTAATTTATGAAGGTTTGTGAGTGTGGGAGGTTTAGGGCCCTATTGTCACAGACTAATGAATGTAGTTGGATGTGTGTGTGTGTGAGGTGATAGTAATTTGAGTCTTTCACACTCTCACACAGGGATGTTTTGAGGTGGAAAATTGAGGCTCTTCCTCCTGTTGACCCAGGGTTCATAGATCTTCTCTGATGTGTGTGGTACAATGCATTTGTGTCGCTATCTGCCATGAGTTTAGCCTTGAGGTAAAGTGATCAGTTCTACTCTAAACTTCCCAACTGATATCTCTCTCCTCTGGATGTGCTGATAGGGAATGAATGAGATGAATGGATGAGGGTCAGAAGAAAGAAGGAAGGAAGTGTGTTTCTTTGCTGACAGAAGAGTCATTCACCAACTGGAGAAGAGGTCGACACCTCCTCAAATGTGCTTGTATTTCTGTGCTCATTATATAAATATGCATTAAACAATTACATTGGAGGTATGGATTGGGAACTCAACTAGAGTTAAAGTCATTGGAGTGGAACCCTCCGGAATAACATTCCGGCACTTTCAATTTAAAAAAGAAACTAAATGTTGGCAGTTTGTTGTAGACAGGTTCCAGTTTATTTATTTATTTTTTTGCATCCTCTCTCCATTTATAAAGTTCTTTAAAGGTAATTGCATGAGCATTATGCTTCTGTCTAGTCTGTGTCGGAAAATGTTCAGCTATATTCACAAAGAGTGGCACAGTTTTGAGCTCACACGCGCCACCTCGCTCCGGTGCCCACTTCTGTTCTGTTCTGTTGATGTGCAATTAATTTGCATATTATTATACACAATTAATATGCAGTTATAGCAACTTTCATGCAGTATTTGTCAGGAACACTTTACAATAATGTTCCATTGGTTAACATTAGTTAACAACATTAGTTAACATGAACTAATATTGAACAGTATCAATTAGTAATTTATTAATCTTAGTTAATGTTGATTTCAACGGGCTGCTCCCATTAGGGGTCACCACAGCGGACCATCCCTGATCCACATATTTGACTTTGCACAGGTTTTACGCTGGATGCCCTTCCTGACGCAACCCCCAATTGCTGGGGGACTCTCACGCACACCTACGGGGCAATTTTACAGTCTCCAATTCACTTAACCTGCATGTTTTTGGACTTGTTGGGGAAACCTAATGCATTAACTAATGTTAACAAATGGAACCTTATTGTAAAGTGTTACCATACTTGTCAAATAGTGGAGATTTTACATCAAACAAATGCTTAATAAATACACTTATTCATACTTTTATAATACAAATATTTATAAAATATTTATAGACCATTAATCCAGGGGATATTAATATAAAATGTTACCCATTAATTAAAACTCGATACATTTACTGTTTTTCAACAACTGTCCTATTTGTTTATACATTTATTTCTCCTAATGAATTTTGAGAAAAACACCTGAGACACAGACTACTCTGAGGAGCATTGTTGAACAAGTTTTAGTATTTGGCAATGACATGGATTTGTAGGCATACCAAAAAGAAAAGGATGGAGTAGTAGCTAAGTGTGTGTTAGTCGTCATGCAGAGATGAGTGTGTGTTGTGCTCTTATCTTAATGGAATCAGAGGGCGGCTGTTTGTCTAGCTGAGGGCTGGGGTGTGGTACACTCCATTACAAAGCTTTTGTCATGCTAACCGATGGGCTCAGTGTGGAGCTCCCCGCTGGGCTGCAGCTCTTTTGTGTGTGCTGCACTCTCAGCAGGACTGTCTACACAGCACGGCAGGAGCAGGCTGGGGGGCGTTGTGCCCCTGCGTCAGGCCTCAAGTCTTGTGTGATCCGTAGGGTCCCTCTGATTAGCAAAACCTCGACCTGCTGGTGTCCCCCGGCTCTGAGCGGCCCCGTCCCATCCTTCACTTGCCTGTTATCCCCTGCTCTCCCTCTGTGCTGTGAATCGAGTGTGTGAGGTGGATACGTACAGAGAGTGAGAGCCTTTCTTGAGTGATTTAAGGATTTGTGTTTGGCTAGATGATGTGCCATTTGGTGCAGACAAACCCCCATCCTAATTTTGTCTAATGAAGTGGACTCTTAAGGTTTTGAATAGGAAATGGTATGTCAGTACAAAAAAATCAACAAGTGAGACAGAACCAACTCTATTTGGGGTTAATGCCAAAAAACCTGTTAAGAACAAGTAATATTTCACCCCAAAATTGAAAAGAAATGAGAAATAGTATTTTGCATAAAGACAATTAATCCTACTTTAGACAAATTGGTAACACTTTACATTAAAGTTCCATATGTTAAGGGTTTATAAAAAGGTTCATCAAGACTGAAGTAATTTACAAATGCATTATATGCAGTTATAACAACATTAATAAAAAGGCTTTCATGTAATACTTGCCTAATAGTGAGCATTTTTAAATTGTTAGAAATGTTTAATAAATTCACTTATATGCAATTATATTATTTAAAAAAAATGCCTATTATTTACTATTGTGGTGAGATTAAAATGAGAGATTATGTTATTTTGTGTTTATATTCATGACTGTCTTGATGCAATTGTGTTGTCACTTTTCATGTCACGTTGATGTCAAAAGAATGGTGCTACTTCAAGTGTCAAGTCAAGTCATTTTTATTTGTATAGCGCTTTTCACAACACACATCGTTTCAAAGCAGCTTTACAGAAAATCATGCATTAACAAAACATGAAACTGTAATATCTATAAAGTCTTAGAGGCATCATTGTGTAGTTTGATTAAATATGATTTAAATTGTGTATAGAAATTAAATAATTAAATAATAATTGTATTTAGAACCCTGTGATTAAGCTGAAGGCGACTGTGGCAAGGAACACACAACTCCATAAGATGTTGGTTAATGGAGAAAAATAACCTTGGGAGAAACCAGACTCACATGAATATAATGCCAATATTAGTTATTTATGTCCAGTGCAGGCCATGGTTTTAAATTTGTGAATAAAGTAAGCGTTAAGGTCCATTGTTAAAAAATAATAATAAATTGTTTTGTTGTTTTAAGTTTTTTTTTTTTTTTAACTATAAGATTAATGACTAATGTCTTTTAAGTAAATCCTGGTTTAACTGCAGAAGTTCACACTGATGCATTGTCCTTTGTTAGTTGGCTGATGAAGGCTTTTGTTGGCAATTAAATGATAGTCTATGTATTCCATTTCAAGAGTGTAGTCCATCAATAGACAAAGGTGATGCAGGCAGAGATAAATGAGGTGCATCGCAGTTCAACCGGCAAGTCATTTTGTTGAGGTTCAGTGGGGTCCATCTTAACCCTTATGTTCTGTTTGGGGTCTATATGACCTCAGACCCTCTTAAAATAGTAAAAAAAAACATATGCATCGTTATTTTTTTATCCTGATATTTCATGAATTTTCCTAATTACATAAGATCTTTTAAGAAATGTGTTTTTTACTTAATGATACACTATGACATGACTACACACATGTGATGTTTGGGGTCATATTGACCCCAGTAATAAATGTTATTGAGAGCAAAGGATTTTCACATGCTTTGAATCTGTTTGGTACCTAAGGTGCAGTTTCTCAATACAAAACTCTCTCTCTCTCTCTCTCTCTCTCACACACACACACACACACACACACACACATACACATACACACTCTCTCTATCTCTCTCCCTCACACACACACTCTCTCTCTGATGAGCACATTGCACAGAGATACATCAATAAGCACCAGAGATGACAAGAAACCAGACATGGTGTTAGATTACAATAACACAAAAGGAGGGGTAGACAACCTGGACAAAGTGGTTGCCACATACAGCTGTCAACGAAAGACCGCTCGTTGGCCCCAGGTAATATTCTTCAACATCCTGGATATCAGTGCATACAATGCGTTTGTGATATGGTGTGCCATCAACAATGAGTGGTGTGGTGGCAAAATGAACTGGAGGAGAATATTCTTGGAGCAGCTAGGATATGCCTTGGCAAGGCCTCACATTGACAGGAGAGAGCACCTTCCTAGGTCACCTTTTGCTGCATCCACTGTGAGGGAGATTCAAAGTCGGCCTGAAGCAATCACTTCTCCAGCAGCTGCTGGAAAAAGTCGACGATGCCAGGTCTGCTCCAGAAAAAATTATTCAAAGACTAAAAAATAATGTCTGAAATGTCACAAGTATTTGTGTACAGCAGATGCACAAATTATCTGTTCCTCTTGCATCTGAAGTTAGTCTTTTTTGTGTTTCACCATTAGCATAATACAGTATCAGGAATTTTGTGGTGTGACAGGGTTTTAGGAGAAAAGTATTTGGCCATCCTTTTTGTGTATATGTATATAGAGGGAATAAAAGAAAAACTCTTTGAATATCAGCAGTTCAAGACATATTGGTACCTATATATATATATATATATATATATATATATATATCTATATACCTTTTTCTTTATTATTATTATTTTGTGTAATCAAAAGTTATATGGTTATTTTTAGATTTCATTTTTTAATTTTTTTTCTGAAACGTGCCCTTGAAATTTGCATGAAATTTACATTTGGCTGTCCTGTTGCCCAGACGATGTGTATATACTGTAAATTTGCACATAGTTAGTTTGCCTGGTTAGTGAGTGTGTAGTAAAAAAAGCACTTTTGCATTTACTTAATTTTTCTTTTTTTAAAAACAATGATATCTGACCAGGGTCAGATTGACCCCAAACATAAGTAATGTTACTATTTTGGAAAACAATTTTTTTTTTCTTAAACAAAAGGGATATTTCTATTTGTTCAATAACATATATAGAACATATACAGCTATATATATTTTTTCATTATTTTGTGTAAATTAAGAACTGATATGGTTATTTCTGTAATTAGTTGCTTTTCTGAAATGCACATTCCTTCTTCAGTGAATGTAAGAGTTAATGATACATTTATTTCTATTCTTTTATCAGTTCAATAAGCTCCGGATAAATGGAAAGGAACATTTAAGCAGGAAAAAAAGGTTTATTTCATCATTATAATTATCATTTTCACACTTTAATCATTGGGTAACAGTGACCTCAAACAACGAGGAAGTGAAGCAAATCTCAACAGAACATAAGGGTCCAAGGTTCAGGCAGTGGCATATGAAGTATCCCATGTCTTACAGCTGGAGTTGGCATAAGTTCATCCTCTGAAGTCAAAAGACTGAAGTGATGTCTGGCTAGCACTGGCTGTAGATTGTCGTCATCTTTCAATGACATGTAGCAGTTGAGTCCAACATCAAGCAGGAACGGAGCTGGATCTGGCCGGCTCTGGTAACCTCGTGATATGAATCCCAAGTTTGAGACATGGAAACAAAAAAATTTATATTAGCGTAGATGCCATTCAATTTTATGCAGAGTTATATTTCTGGTTCTGGCAGACCTAACTAAAGCAGCCTAATTGTGAGTTGAAGGATAAATTAGGCGTATGCCTGACTAAATAAATGAGCCTTTAGTCTAGACTTAAACTGAAATTTAACAGGTAGCCAATGTAACAATGATAGAATGGGGCTAATATTATCATATTTCTTGGTTCATACTCTGGCAGCTGCATTTTGAACCAATTTAAGTTTATTGAACTTGCTGGACATCCTCCCAGTAATGCATTACAATAATCTAGTCTTGAGGTCATGAACACATGAATTAGTTTTTCGGCATCGGCAACAGAGAGCATGTGTCGTAATTAAGCAATATTTCTCAGGTGGAAGAATGCTGTTCTACAAACATTGGAAATTAGATTTTCAAAGGACTGATTGGTATCAAATATAACACCAAAGTTCTTTGCTGCAGAAGATGATGTATCAGTATATCCATCGAGAGACAAATTATATTTTAGCTGTTAATTTTTAGAGGTTTTTGGTCAGATCATTTGTACCTCTGTTTTGTCGGAATTGAGTAGAAGGAAATTTCTGGCCATCCAATCATTGATTTCATTGATACACTCTGCTAATTTGGAGAATTTTGAATTTTCATTGGGTTTAGAAGAAATATAAAGTTGTGTATCGTCAGCATAACAGTGGAAACTTATTCCATGATTCCTGATAATATCTCCCAGGGGAAGCATGTATAAGGAGAAAAGCAGAAGTCCTAAAACTGATCCCTGTGGCACTCCATACTTAACTTTTGTTTGATTTGACAATTCCACGTTTACACAAACAAAGTGGTAGCGGTCTGATAAATAGGACCAAAACCATGCTAATGCAAGTCCACTAATGCCAACATAATTCTCCAGCCTATTCAAGAGAATGTTGTGATCTATCATGTCGAATGCAGCACTAAGATCTAAAAGCACTAGAAGAGTCATTTGTAACTCTGATTAGTGCAGTCTCTGTACTGTGATGAGGCTTAAATCCTGACTGAAATTCTTCATATATTTTGTTTCTCTGTAGAAATGAACATAGTTGTGAGGACACTACCTTTTCTATCATTTTCGACATAAATGGTAGATTTGAAATCGGTCTGTAATTAGACAATTTTCTAAGATTAAGTTGTGGCTTCTTAATAAGCGGTTTGATAACCCATTTTAAAATTTCTTGGGATATGTCCTAATGTTAGCGAGGAGTTAATAATATTAAGAAGAGGTTCTGAGATTACTGGGAATACCTTTTTTAAGAGCTTAGTTGGTATTGGATCTAACATACATGCTGTGGCTTTTGATAAGATTTGTTAGCTCTTGACCTATGACAGCGAAGGATTGAAATTGCTCGTGAGCAAAATTATGACACTGTTTTTTGAGGTGCTGTGACAGTCGATTGCATAGTTCCAATTTTATTTCTGATTATTTCAATTTTATCAGTAAAGAAATTCATGAAGTCATTACTATTGTGCTGTGACTGAATATCTGGTTCAGTCAATTCTTTATTCCTAACCAATTTAGTCACAGTACTGAATAAACACCTAGGATTGTTGTGGTTATTTTCTATGAGTTTGCTAAAATATGCTGACCTGGCAGCTTTTAGTGCCTGTCTGTAGTTACAGACACTATCCTTCCATGCACCACGAAATACCTCTGATTTTGTATTCTTCCACTTGCACTCCATTTTCCGAGCTGCTTTCTTGAGAGCATGAGTGTGATCATTGTACCATGGTGCAAGGCTTTTTTCTTTAATTTTCTTTAATCGAAGGGGGGTGGCACTATCAAGAGTGCTAGAGAAGACTGTATTTATACTTTCTGATAATACATTTTAAAGATGAGGTAATGATCTGAGATGTGATCGCTCTGTGGTAGAATTTCTATAGTATCAACATCAACTCCATCTGACAGAATTAAATCTAGCATATGGCGATAAGTTGGTCCTGTCACATTTTGTCTGACTCCAAGAGAGTTGAGAATATCAATAAATGCTCATCCCAATGTCTTACTTTCATTATCTATGTGAATGTTGAAGTCACCAACAATTAAAGCTCTATCTACATTAACTACTAGATCTGATAGAAAATTTGCAAATTTACCAAGGAAACCAGAGTAAGGCCCAGGTGATCTATTTACTGTAGCAAGGGCAAAAGACAACAGAGATTTTTTATGTATATCTGACGGTGTCATATTAAGCATTATAAGTTAAAAAGACTTAAACTTATATCATGTCCTCTGAGTAACACCAAAAACGTCACTGTAAATTGTAGCAACACCTCCTCCTCGACCCTTCAGATGAGGCTCATGTTTATAACAATAACCTGGGGGAGTAGATTAATTTAAACTAATATATTCATCTGGTTTAAGCCAGGTTTCAGTCAAACAGAGCGCATCCAAACTATGATCTGTAATAATTTAATTTACAATTAGTGCTTTGTTAGAAAGAGATCCAATGTTTATTAACCCTACCTTTATATGATGTTTATATAAAAAAATAAAAAATAAACTTTTTTTTTTTTTTTTTCCAAGTTTGACCTTAATACATTTTTTTTCTAAATGGTTTAGTGAGAGTTTTGTGTTTGGTAGTTCGGGGAACAGACACAGTCTCTATGTGATATCTAGGTGATACAGTCTCTATGTGTTGCAGTTTATGTGACCTGTGTGACGTCTCAAGGCAGCTAGCAGATGTTTGGATTAACCAGTTTTTCTGCTTCCTGACCTGGGCCCAGTTCGTCAAATACTATCATTATTAAGTCTATGAGCCAAATTACTAGAGAGGAGAGTGGCACCTTCCCTGGAGGGATGGAGTCCGTCTCTCTTTAGCAGGTCAGGTCTACCCCAAAAACTCTTCCAATTGTCTATAAATCCTTTGCTATTCTCCAGACACCACTCCATTCAGTGACATCCAGCCATTCAGTGACACTAATCTACTATAAACCACATCACCACGACGAGCAGAGAGGGGGCCAGAGCATATTACATTGTCTGACATCGTTTCTGCAAGTTCACACACCTCTTTAACATTATCTCTAGTGATCTCTGACTGGCAAAGCTGGACATTGTTAGTGCCGACATGGATAACAATTTTAGAAAATCTACGTTTAGCATTAGCCAGCACTTGTTAATTTGATCTGATGTCAGACGCTCTGGCATCCGAAATGCATTTAACAATAGTGGCTAGAGTCTCTATTTCCACGTTCCTTACAATAGAATCACCAATGATTAGGGCTATTTCAACATGATTCTCAGTGGGTGCATCACTGAGTGGGGAGAATCGATTGGAAACCCTAACAGGAACGGGAAAGTGGTGTCACTTAGCTGAGCGAGTATGCCGCCGAGACGTCACCCAATCGCCCTGCTGCGGGGGTTCTTCAGCCAGAACCAAAGTGTATGTGTTGCTCTCTGTACTACCAGCATACGAAACAGTATCTACTGGCTTCTCTTTCTCACTGACCTCCACTAGCGTTCGGATGTGTGTCTCATTAATCTTCTCCATCAGCTTGACTAATTCCTTACATTTATCACATGTAAACCCCTCACTGCTGATGGAAGAAGCTATAGTAAACATCTGGCATGTAATGCAGGAAGCAATAGCTTGAGTGGATGCCATGACTTACCGCAATCATTTGTTGTTGTTGTGGTTGTTCTTGAGCGGTGAGGGTTTGAGATCAATGTGGTTCCTAATCAGCAGATGTCTGAGATTGATGCAATAATCTGTGTGTAGTGAGACAGATAATGGGTGTTGTACTGATTTTTTGTCCATTGTATGGGTTGTCCAATCACCGCCCCCCAGGAAGCGTATAAAATAGGGCTTTGGGATACCATTTGGTGTGCGTCATTGCCTGAGGACCACCCATTCCAGCTTCACTCCCTTCCGCTTCCCTGAAGCATTCTCCTGCATTTCGGATTGCTGTTGACATGTTGATGTACGTTGTTGTGATTCATGAGTGTGCGACCAGCTGTAAAGCTGCAGTCGATCTAAGGCTGCATCTGTGACATGAATTCAGGCCATTTTGCAAGGGAGTGCGAGGGGGAACGTGTTTTGTCCCGGTCTCCTTTGCACCCCCGTGCTGATAAAGCAATTGCTGGGGGCAGGCAGCCGTGATCTGATCACTCTTCAGAAAACTAGGTCCCGCCGTGCTGAAGAGCCACTGGGGAAAAGACTGGCTCTGAAGCCTTTAGACAACCCAATTTGATTCCAAATTTGATGTCATTCTGTCTGCATCTTGATGTTTTAATTGGCAGTGTCTTAGTTTCCTGTTTAACAGATACTGGTTCAATGGTATCCACCATCACAGAAAGTTGCTTCTTTCAGCATTTTGAGCCGTGGGGCCAAGATCGTTTGAGGGCATGTTCGTGGCTACAGCTTCAGGCTGCAAATGGGCTCTCCATTCCATATATAGGTTATATTTACATTTACATTTATTCATTTGGCAGATGCTTTTATCCAAAGCGACTAACAAAAGAGGAAAAACATAAGCGGATCATCTTAAGGAGACAGTGGTACGAAAAGTGCCATATTACAAAGTATCAGAATAGCATTCAAAACAGATGAATTTTTTTTTTTTTTTTTTTTGTGACTGGTTAACTGCTCATGGAAAAGATGTGTTTTTAGCCATTTTTTGAAGACAGAAAGTGAGTCAGTTTCACGGATGGAGTTGGCAAGGTCATTCCACCAATGTGGTATGATGAAGGGAAAGTGTTTTGGTGCCTCTTTGTGTTGGTACAACAAGATGACCTTCCTTAGCCGACCGTAGGCTTCTAGTGGGCGCGTAGCTCTGCAGAAATGATTTTAGGTAAACTGGAGCAGACCCATTTGCAGGGGTCTAATTGCACATGCAGGGAGGCCTGCAATGAGAGCGTTACAGTAGTCCAGTCTAGTTATGACAAGTGACCGAACAAGAAGTTGAGTGGCATGTTCAGAGAGGAAGGGTCTAATCTTTCTGATATTGTAGAGTGTAAATCTACATGATCTTGTGGTCTTTGAGATGTGGTCTGTGAAATTTAGTTTACTATCAATGGTTACCCCTAGATTTCTGACAGTTTTGGAAGGTGTCACTGTAGTTGCACCCAGCTGCACTGTGATGTGCTCAACAGCAGGGTTGACTGGAAAGACAAGGAGTTCGGTCTTGGCTGGGTTAAGTTGCAGGTGGTGTTTCTTCATCCAGGCCAAGATGTCTGCCAGGCAGGCAGAGATTCAAGCAGTCACTATGGAGTTGTTGGGCTGGAAAGACAAGTCATCAGCATAGCAATGGTAAGAGAAACCATGTGCCTGAATGATGGGTCCCAGTGATGTTGTGTATATAGAGAAGAGAAGTGGCCAAAGCATTGAACCCTGAAGTACCCCAGTAAGTAGCTGATGTGGCTTGGACACCTCACCTCTTCAGGCTACCTTGAAGGACCTACCTGAGAGATAAGAATTAAACCAGTCAAGCACAGTTCCTGTGATGCCCAGCAAATAGAGTGTGGAGAGTAAGATCTGATGGTTGACTGTGTCAAAGGCTGCAGAAAGGTCCAGTAGAATCAGGATGGATGATCTGGATTCAGCTTTCGCCTGTCTCAGCGACTCAGTGACAGACAGCAGGGCAGTCTTGGTGGAGTGTCCACTTTTGAAGCCTGACTGATTGTCATCCAGCAGCTTGTTCTGAGAGAGATAGGCAGAGATTTTGGATTTATGGAGTTAGATATCTAGCTTTGCGGTAGGGTAGTGCCTCGATGTGGGGTTCTGGTGGTCAAGGACCCTCCTGGTGGCTTGTGTTCTTGAGTCCCAGATGTTCTTCGGATGAATGTACTTCAGCGATGCTACCAGGAGCTCTTTGGAAATCATGGCCCCGCTTTATTTGAATTTCTGCCAGTATCCGCTGCGCCGCTTCCGGTTTTTCAAGCCCTACAACACTGCCATCAAAGTAGTGACCAATATTCTGGTGGGTGTACAACCAAAGTAAAGGTGTGCGGTCCTCAGGCTTGTCGTATTCCGGGTGGTACAATTAAGTTTGTTGTGGCAACTTGTGCAGAACAGCTTGCAGGCAGTACAGTGCTTCTTGAGCCCACTGAGGTAGCGTTACCTGAGAGTTTGTTAGTTTCTCCCACCTTGGTACAAGTGACTGGAGGCATTGTGGTTAATGTAGGCACATCTGATGTCCTGCTTTATCCACGCAAAGTGTTAGGCACCCTGGTTAATGTGCATGTGGTCAGCTTACCAGCAGGAGTCACTGAAGTTAGGCCTGCATTATTAAGTGTTGGTTCTCAAGCCATTCAAGCAGCTGGCCCCACTGTCCACGAGCAAATTGCAGTGGTGGATTTGTCCGGGTTGCCAGAAAATGAACAGGGTAAGGCTTATGAAGTACCAGACTGTTTTCTTTGCATATTATGGTGATCTGGGATGCACAAATCTCATCTCCCATGATATCCCGCTCCTAGAAGATGCTCCTGTTCAGCAACAACATCACCGTATACATCCCTCTGAGTATGAGGTTGTGAAAGCCCACATTAATCAACGGTTGGAGTCTCAGGTAATCAGGGAGAGTTGCAGCCCCTATGCTTCCCCAATTGTTTTGGTTAAAAAGAAGGACGGTGGTCTTCGTATTCTCCTTGCCTCGGATTGAGGAGTTGCTGGATGTGTTGACGGGGGCCTGTTGGTTTTCTACCATGGATTTAGCCAGTGGCTATAACCAGGTCCCTGTCACTGAGGGGGATAAGCCAAAGCTCTGCAATGCCCCCTCTACATTCCAGCGACAGATGGAGAGGTTATTTGGAGACCAGCAGTGTCAGTCCCTACTTTTGTATCTGGATGATATTGTGGTGTTCTCCACCTCCTTTGTCCAGCATCTGGAGAGGTTGGAGGTGGTTTTAGGCCATCTGGAGCAGAAGGGGTTAAAGGCCAAACTGGAGAAGTGTGCCTTCTTCCAGCAAGAGTTGAGATACATGGGCCATATTATTTCTGGCGGGGGTGTGGCAACAGATCCTAGTAAGATTGAGGCTGTGGGCCAGTGGCGTCGACCTTCTAGTGTCACGGAATTATGGTCCTTCCTGGGCTTTGCCAACTACTACCGGCGGTTTGTGGAGGGGTTTGCCAAGTTGGCTTCCCCATTACATAGGCTGGTGGGGGAATTTGCTGGCATAAAGAGGAAGCAAACTGGAAGGAGTTTTGTTAGTGCCTGGGATGAGCAGTGACAGGAGAGCTTTGAGGGGTTAAAAGAAAAACTCACCACTGCTCCAGTATTTGCTTATGCAGATTTCTCTAAACCCTTCATCCTGGAGGTGGACGCCAGCTATCAAGGGTTGGGGCAGTCCTTTCCCAGGAGCAGAAAGGCAAGGTAAGACCAATTGCGTATGCCAGCCGCAGTTTGAGGCCCACTGAGTGCAATATGTCCAATTATATTTCCATGAAGTTGCCTTCCACAGGTAATTTTTAGTTATAACAGTACCCCTCACCATGCCACTGAAGAGTCACCACACTACCTGATGTTTTGCCAGGAACCACAGCTGCCAGTCAATTTTCTGTTGGGGAGAAACCCACAGCTGAGGGAAGGAAGTGTGCATGACTGGGTCTTGGAATATCAAACTAGGCTGCAGGTGGCCTTTGCGGGGGCAATTGAGTGGTTGCAGGTCATGGCCGATAGGTGCAAGACCCAATATGTTCAGCACGTCCAAGATACTTCACTGGTAGAGGGTCAACTGGTGTACCTCTGTGAGTATGGGGTAAAGGGTCACTATAAGATCTAGGACCTGTGGATCCCAGTGGTGTATCAGGTGCTGAGGGTGCCCAAGGAGGGTGGAGTAGCACCATTGCGCTTGTAGACGACCTGGCCAAAGTAAAGAATGTACATCGCTCACTTTTAAAGATTCGAGTCTGTAGGGAAGTGGCTGTTGGTCATGCCAGGAGCTCCTGGGACCCAGTCGTGGACACACTCTTGGGCTGATGAGGATGATGAAGTTGGATTTGCTGGCTTTGGTGCAGGGCAGTGGCCAGGCATCTTCTTAACCAGAGCTTAGAGGGGTTGCCTCTAAAGTGGCATTTGGCCCTCGGGAGCAGGGGGTGCAGTGGGACCTATTCCTGTGGCCCAGTTGGGACTATGGGTCCCGGAAGAGAATCCACCTGGTCCGCAGGAGCCCTTACCTGGAGGCCTGCCTTGTGTAGGTGAGGTGGTTGTACACAGGACCAGGTGAGTGATGGCGGGTCAACATTCAAATCTGCACCATCTTCCTCACTCCGTAGGACCGATGGGTGAAGCCATGATAGGTAATGATGGCTTGGCTTTGGGATCGTCGGGGTGATGATCCACAAGTAAGGGGTGGATTGTAGTGGGACAGATAATGGACGTTGTACTGATATTTTGTCCATTATACCACATCTGTCGAGTGTATAGGTTGTCCAATCACTGTCCCCTGGGGAGCGTATAAAATAGGGCTTCGGGGTACCGTCTGGTGTGCGTCATTTCCTGAGGATTCTGGATTCACTCCCTTCTGCTTCCCTGAAGCATTTTCCTGCATTTCGGATTGCTGTTGACATGTTGATGTCCATTGTTGTGATTCACAAGTGTGCGACCAGCTGTAAAGCTGCTGTCGATCTAAGGCTGCATCTGTGACATGAAGGAGTTGAAGACCCAGGGCAGGCGGCTAGCCTCTTTTCTCCTTCTGAGGTGGTGGTGCCTTGGTTGTGAAGTGTGGTGCATCTGTGCTTGACTTCACTTGTGTGCTGGTGTGTGCGTGAGACTGATTTGGCACATGGCAGTGAAAGATTATTATATAGGAGTTTGTAACCTTGTATATAGCCGGCCTGCCACTGGTAAGCCTCATCACCTATAGTGTCTGTTCTTCTTTTCTGTGCATCTTATACCTGTGTTTTGATCTGAGGGTTATGTGGGGTCATGCAGTCATATTAAATGATTTTAAAATATTGCTTCTGATCTTGTAATGTTTAATAAAGATTGTTTTTTTTGGGGTTTTTTTTGTATATATGTCTCTGCGCCCTTTTGTTGAACCTGTGTGCTTCTTTCTGAATGATTGAGAAAATTTTCCCTATTTAACAGGGTGGTGTCCTCCCCGTGTGCCCTCCCACACATGTAAAACACAGTGGAGAAAACAAATGCACGCAGACAAGATGTAATATGTAGTCAAGCGGAAAAAAGTAAAAAAAAAAAAAAAAAACAAGAGAAACGGGTGCGCGCGGTAAAATACACACAAATGAAACAGTAGAAAAGCTGAAGCACGTGGTAAAATGGCAAAGGATAAAATGATGAATGTATAAGAATAAGAATAAGCAATGCTGAGCAGGCTAGCAAGCTACAAACACTCGTGCAGCATGCCGTCAGCAACAGGAACAAGAAGTGCTGTCCCAACTTACCTAGTCCTAGTTACCTAAAGTCCTCTGCAAAAACACTTTTCAGATCTTCATACGTGATAACTGTGTGTCAATTAGACAGCTACACTCTCTCTTAAGGTGTCTATGTCCATAGAGTGAGTTTGTTTATTTTTATAATTGTGTTTTGCTGCTCCATTTATTAATTGTGTTGCTCATAATGAGAGGTGTGGTCTTAAGTTGGAGATGACTGTAAGGGGGATTTGAGCAGCCGCAGACACTAAAACATATGTCTCTCAGGAGGAGGCCACAATGCTAATTTAAAAACAGTAGCACATCCCTCATCACAGCTCTTTATGATCACCCACAGGCCAATGAGCACAATCAATCAGCCCGGGAAAGAGAGAGAGACTGTGTCCTCTAGAGGACCTGTTAATAAGTTTTCTCTGAAGGGTAAATGCTGCCACATTTATTCGGATTTTAATTTCCAGATAAATAATTCAGGGAAAATTGTCAGAATCAGCATCAGGTTACTTCTCTTTGAAAAATAATGTCATTTTAATCCATGAAAATGTGAATTTGTGTGATTTAGCAGGAAGCTGTCTTCGATCTAAACTTACAGTATTTTCATATTCATCACTTTACAAAGCATAGTTTTCTCTGAGTGGATATTTGATTAAATGTAATACTAATTAAAGAAATTCAATCTGTTACCCATAACAGTTTGTACCCCAATATTCCTAAATGAATGTTGTTTTTAATAGCATCCACATGTAGTGTATGTGTGCCAACACACACGTTCACACACTTACATACACAACAAAAGTCTATGAGTGGAAATTCCCAAACCTTGAGCTGCACACCTAGACTGCATTTTAAAACATCATTGGCAGATTCTTGACACAAAGTCTGTTCCAGAAGGTAGACAGCAATGTCATTCCCCCTTATAAGACACTGTACCTAATTTTTGTCAAATTCTAAAGCACCATCACATGGATCCTTCGTGGATAAGGCGATTTCAGAATGCACTGTGTAAAAAATGCTCAGTAAAAAAAAAATAAAAAATCATCCTAGAACTAATAGAGAAATAACTTACTGTACTACTTATATCTCACTGTACTGTATACTGTATATCTCATTCAATACAGACAAGTATTGATAAAACATTTCAATAATTTAGAAATGGACTTTACTCAATATTTGAATGTGATACTAGTGTATCAGGACATTAGCTTAGCAAAAAAGAACTGCTTTGCAATGGGGACTCAGATTGAGCTGAAATGCCTCAAAAGTGCTATTTGTGGGTTTCAAACACCACCTTCCCCAAAGATTCCCTTACAAAAAAAAAAAAAAACCTGCAAATTTCCCACTCATTATTTTCACATGCAAATGAGCGATTCGCTGCAAATGTTTGCCAGAAGTTTGCTGCTCTTCACCGGTAGTGGTGAACCTGTAGCAAACCTTTGGCGACAATGAAGAGTTTGCTGCAAAGCTCATTTGCATGTGAAAACGTTTTGCAGAACTCTCGATTTTTGTAAGGGCTATTGGATATTTGGGCTTCTTTTAATTTCCATGAGGTTCAGTGGATCAGGACCAGCTCAGGGTTTGATATAAATTATGACATTTCATGGATCTCCGTCATTGTCAAGGAATCGCACAAACCCAGATCACAAACGGCTGTTTTTTAGTTTCCATATTGCAAGCGCTGTGACAGTTATTAGGTCAATTATGTTCTAATGGTAATCTTATACCACCACTTAAGATGGGTCGGAAGAACGAGACCACATCTCTACCATTTCAGTGCATACTGACTGTTTGTGACAGAATATGCAAATAAAATAGTTGTAAAATATGTATTTGCATTTATTTTGAATGCAGTAACAGTTGTTAAAAGAATCATTTAAATTGTTCAGTGTAAATCCTCTATTATTAAGATTGAATAGCATATATTGATATTTTACTGTATGTGGACCATTAATTTTAGCAATAAAGATGCACATTGCATTTGCATGTCTGATTTTTATATGCCACATTTCTCAGGCTTTAAAAGTGTGTTAAACAGATGTGTATTCATTAACCCTGTTACATGTCTGACAAAATCACACAGGCTAAGGTAAAACTAGTTTTGTCGATAGTTCAGAAAGAACCAACATATACAGTATTTCTTCACTATAAACCATAGATATGCCTTTATGATTAACTTCTATTAGCATGAACAAACATTTTAATAATGCTTGAAAGATTTTTAAAACTGCAGCGCTGCACATACCCACCAATAAAAGTTGCTGCTCTGAAGAACCTGTAAGTGCAGTTGCTTGCGCTGTGACAAAACAGTAATTTCATCTGTTGGAAATTATTGTGAGTCATAATATAAACTTTAAAAAAATAAGTCACTTATGAGGTTCTATTTCCATTAGATTGGTTATACTGTCCATGTAGGTAGTAGAAAGCAAGGCAGCTTATTAGGATCTGGAACAGAGCGAACATTAAGAGCTAACAGCTCTTTCAGCATTTTAAGGGTTTCGTTAATATTAAAACTAGTTAACTGATTTTAATTCCCTCTGTCACTGATCTAGTTTCAGACTGCTTCTATATTTATTCAGGCATTTCTATTTCATCAGACAGCACAGCATCAAATCCACTGACCCTAGATGTCCATTCCACATCATTTATTCTTGTAATCGCGTATGGCATGGTTAGGTCAGGTCTGCGTCAGTGTGATGGGTGGAATATTAACTCATTCTTTAGGGTGTAATTGCACCAAACGTCCACTGTTGAATGGGTGGAGTTCACTGGCTTTGTTTGCGTCTCACTGGGCAGCTGTGCTCGGTGCAGTCTTTTACTCTTTTACTGCTGCTGTGGTATTTACAGTGGAGCCACTCAGTGCAAACAGCCACTCTCACCCCTCTTATCTTCTTGCTCTTTGTTTGAGTGTCAATTTCAACATTTCTCTCTCCCTTGCTGTTTCTCTCTTCAGGGCAGGCAGTGGGGTTTTATGGGAGCTGCTCTGTGCCCTGCTGAGCGACAGCTTGCCCAAGTCTGTGTCCACCCTGTCCCGCATCTCTGCGATTGTCCGCCTCTAATTAGGAAGATCTTTACTGCTGGTGCCTTCCATAGGCAACACAACTGTCTATCAGTCATCCATCAATCAATACATACATCAATGAGTAATCCAGCAATCAATCAATCACTGCAGATATTCACATTCACTCACACGACACACTATAATTTTCTGTCTGGCATCTCATAAGTGGGATGTTTTGCATAATGGTCTGTGTACAAGGAGAATCTTGTTTGTCCAGTGCTACAAATAAGTAATTAGGGTTTTCTCATTCAAAGGGCAGACATCCTGTCTGTGTACACTCCGCAGGCCATGTGCACAGAGTGCTCAGTACTTTTCAACTGGTTTTGCTTCAGGATCTAGTTTTACTTTTTTGACTCTCTGTAACAAATAATACACCGCACAAAACACATCGCGGTCGGCAAAAACCACGTTTAACCTGTATTTCATGTATTTTGGATCACATTTTCTTTGACCTTGCAGTGATCTTAATGGTTTTTGAGGATGAGGTCACCTGCTATCCAATTTAGTAGCCTTCTTATTTGCTATTCACTATTATATAGTTCAGACCTATTCAACTGGCGGCCCGTGGGCCAAATTTTAAATGGCCCACGTGAGGTTTTCAGTTGTCTTAGGAGCCGTTCACCCTGAACATGTTTTCCTATATAAACTTGCGCTAGACGGATATCTTTGAGCGTTGTGCCGGGAATCGCTGTTACTACAATGTCTCGTGCAGGATCGCCATGTTTTTTTAGACACTTTTATAGGTTGCGCTACAATTAGGCCTAATAGTTATCCGTCATTTTGATGGAATGGGAAGATTTAAGAACTAAAATCATAGACGACAAGCGTGAGTTTGGAGGGAACTCCATTAATTTGGTCAAGAAAACATTCAGTTTGTAAAGTCAAAAGTTTAAATCATTGTATCTATAGCAAACTTCATTTGTATTATTCAGTGAAATATTCAGCATGATTTACTCCAATTTCATTTAAAAATGTAGGTTGAAATTAACATTAGTATGGTTTGGTATGGTTATCAAGTTGTTTATTAAGGATGAAAATACAATATCAAACTGTTTATATATACAATTATTATACAGTAATAAATAATTTGCTACAGTGAATATAAACAAACAACCAGGACATAGCCTATTCATGTATAACATTATTATTATTATTATTATTATTATCATTTACATTACATGTTAATATAAAATTGTTAACATTACATGTTGTAACAGTAATTTACAAATGATCAATTAACTATAAACTAATGCTTTACAAATACTTTATACCATGTAGTTACTATAAAGTGTGTGTGTGTGTGTGTGTGTGTGTGTGTTTGTTTTCATAATTTTCTGCTTTCTCAATACAAAAATGGGAGCATTAAACATGTTTTATTTATACCAAATATTATACTAAATTATAGAACTGTTATCTGTAGATAGAAGTTTTTGTTGACAAAATATTCTGGCTTGGCCCCCATTTCCATATAGCCCACTTGTTGATGAAGTTAAAATGCCCTGATGTAGTTAGTTGCATTTTATTGGTTACATAAGGTATTATTATTTCTCTGCTGTCCATGACCTTATCAGAACAGACCTGCAACCCATTTTAGGGTTGTGAACCACCAGTTGAGAACCACTGTTTTATAAGACACGCAAAAAGACAATCTCAGCTCGTCACCTCTGACCTGATGTAATTGGGACAGGAAATGCCGGCACAAGCAACAAGTGCGAGATAATATCTCATGAGACACAAACAACGAGTGTGGGAACCAGATGCCAAAACTCTCTGAACCTCATAGAAAGTGATGGTAATTTTGGAGACTCATTAATGGCACACCCTTTCCCAACAAGCTTCACTTTTACCGCATGTTCAAAGATGCTGCCCCTTCCTACACCTTTAAGTCATACCGTTTCCGTGTCATTTTTTTGTCACATGTCTTGAGCACATGACATGTATGATTTATTAAATGGTATTATTGATGACTTTTCAACTTAATTACATAAAGGGTGTTTTTAGTTGTATTTTGTGTACATTTATCAGTTCAAGTATAATGCTGTCACCCTAAATGAGAATTGAGTTTTTGTGCTGGATAAATACTCTTTTTAACTGAATCAAATTAATAATTGTTTCATTTAAAAGATATTTCCACCCTATATGGCTTCATTGTTGTTATGTACTTTTACTAGTAGCTTGTATTGCTTTGTATTGTTTACGTGTTGATAGTTAGGGTGTGTCTCATCTCGCTATCTAACTCCTTATGTTGTGAATCAGTGTATCGTGAACAGTTTTGTGGGCACTGGCAAGGGTGTTGATCCACTGAACTTTGGAATGCTCATGACTCAATAGAGCACAACAGTTCGGTTCCAGAAGTAAAAATTCCATTCTTTTTATCAATAGGCAAATTGATTTTCAACGATAACTTATAAACCTTTAAAAACAGACCTACAGTGGGGACCTGGGTAGCTCAGCGAGTATTGACTCTGACTACCACCCCTTGAGTCACGGGTTCGAATCCAGGGTTTGCTGAATTACTCCAGCCAGGTCTCCTAAGCAACCAAATTGGCCCAGTAGCTAGGGAGGGTAGAGTTACATGGGGTAACCTCCTCGTGGTCACGATTAGTGGTTCATGCTTTCAATGGGGCACGTGGTAAGTTGTGTGTGGATCGCGGAGAGTAGCATGAGCCTCCAGATGCTGGGAGTCTCCGCGGTGTCATGCACAACGAGCCATGTGATAAAATGTGTGGATTGACTATCTCAGAAGCAGAGGCAACTGAGACTTGTCCTCCACCACCTGGATTGAGGTGAGTAACCGCACCACCACGAGGACCTAGTAAGTAGTGGAAATTGGGCATTCCAAATTGGGGAGAAAAAGGAAGAAAGAAAAAAAACAGACCTACCGTGAGCTCCGGTGTTGTTAATCAATGGTAAATGCTTCTGGTGAAGCCATCAGTCAATTATTAAAATCATTGTTTAAAAATCGTGTTTAAAAGCAGAAATCCAGGTGAAGACCTACACTATCCATGATACAGCAGAAAAAGATCCACAAATCAGAGAATCACAGCAAATAAAGTGCACCAAAAGAGCTCTGCAGTGACCACCCACTTCCATGACACACTATGGCCATTTTCCAAATGGCAGTTTTGCACCCTTCAAGGGCACTGTGGGAAGGGGACACCACTCGAAAGTTCATTCCAAACAAAAGTATGAAAATATTTTTTTTCACGAAGAGCCCTTTTACAAGACTACTAGTGAAGGGTACATTCATACAGTACTTTCATGCTCCCTTTAGAGTGCCCACATCAAGAAATCTGTCCTTCAAAAGGAGTAGGGCATAGGGATGATCACCTTCAATTGGAATTTGCCCTGTGAATGACGTCATTGAGTTGTCCTCCCTACACTCTCAAACACTCTCAAAATGTGCAATGTTGTGATTTTGTGGTTTGGTTCATGGCTTACAATTCTTATATGAAGGATTATATGAAATCCCTATGGAAAAAAAATCATTGGAAAAATATTTCAAGTGCATTCAAAATGTTTAATAAAATAAAAATCTAGTTAAAGATAATGAATGCATTTTCTCCACAGTTTTTCCACTAAATGAACACAAGGAAATATGGCATTTAATTAATAATATAATAGAATTGATATGCATGAAAACAGCAATTAATATGTGATATTTACCTACATATATTTTTACAAACATTTGTTTGTAAATTAATAGGGTGTGCAAGAACTACAGCTTCACTCACTTATGTTTTGGAACCCAGATTAATATAATTTATTAATATTATTTATTATTGTCCACTCAAGTTTATTATTATAATTTTATACTGAGTTATTATGATTTTAAGGATTTGTTTTCTGCAATAGTAATTGTGATGAGGAGGAGGGCGTCAGCCTGGGAGGGGGATAAAGACTAGCCGGAGGCGCCAGTTCGAGGGAGCGTTGCATGTGTGTCTGTGTTTGTTTATGTTTGTTTTAAGTTTGACATTAAAACACAGTTCCATGGTTTGCATGGTGGTAAAAACTGCTACTGCTATTGTCCTGTATTTTATCAGTGAGATGCTTGAGAGGGACCCTGTCCCATATTGAAGCACTCAAAATGCTCAAGTGTCCCGCATTCATGTGATGAAAAATTAGCAACCCAATACTGATGGGATATACCACAATTTTTGTACATGAACCTTTGAACAAATAAACACAAACACATTTGTGCATTTATGTATCATCAGTCAACCACAATACTCAAACGCATACACTCCTCGTGTTGTAATTTGTTTAGATCATTAGGTTCTAATGTATGGGTCTGTGAGGTAACCGGCTTTAACACAGCTCATGGTCATCATTCTCTCCGTAAGCTTTAGTCCTTTAGCAGCTTAGCCAAGATTTCTTTGTCAATCTGTCCGCCCCTTATGACAATGAGGGGCCACACGGAGCATATGGGCCGTCTTACATAACATCTCATCCATTCTTGTCTTTAACACCAATTTTTGTGCATCATAATTGTTGCATACATAAATTAGCCTACTAGTGGTGCATGCCACTAAAACTGACGTTTTATGTAAGGTTAATATAAATGTTTTGGAATAATTTAGTTATTCATTTATATATATATATATATATATATATATATATATATATATATATATATATATATATATATATACTGTATATAAATATCGAGAGACAAATTTATATTTCATAACTGTAAAACTGGAAGTGTGTTGTTAATATTCATTAATGACTGAACATTCATAGCTAGCTAGCTAGATAGGTATTGTAGATAGATGATAGATAGACTTATTAGGACTTAATGAACACCCTTAACAAACCCTTAACAAACGAGACATTAACTGTAAAGTGTTACCAGTGTGTCTTCAGCTTTAGTTTTGAATGTCATAGAGGTTAACTAGCTACTAGACAGTCAGTGAGTCCAAACAAGGCCAACTGGTTAATCTCCATTTCCATTAGGTTTTGGTAGATTGTTAACTGCTTAACTCCATTTCTTAGGGAAGTGTTCTATCCCATGTGGCAGAAGAGGGGAAATACAGACTAAAGCTCAGGTTCAAAGGGTGCAGATAACTCTGAATGTCTGGTCATACAACCTCTCTCACCTTCCAAGCACATTAACCCCAAAACCTGCCGCAGACTCACATTTGTTTCTCTTGGTCATTATCTTTGCTTCTCCCACACTAATCCAACTGTTCTTGTAATGTCCCTTAAAGTTTGGTTCAAATAAGGTGACCTTCTCTGATATCTCTTTCTCCTTCATAACACACACTAACTCACACATGTGTTGTGTGGAGACAGATTGGTGTTTGCGATGGCTGGGGTGTTTCAGAGGTGAAGTTACTCTGATGAGTTTTAATCAGCGAAGGCCTTGTCCTGGACAAATTTGTGGCCCCTGGTCCTAATTCATCTCCTGCACAGCATCCTTGAGTTGTCTTGTGCACTAATGAAAAGGTCCAGTCCAGCTGAATGTCAACAAGACTCGCCCATCACTCTGCTCCTCTCTTTTCCTCATGATTTCTCCTTTCTTTTGAAGAAATTTCATTTTCTTATTTCTCAGACTTATTTTTTAATCGCACAATCCCATATTTGAGGCTCAGCATACCATTAGTTCATCCAAAAATCATTATGTACTCAACCCAATGTCATTCCAAACCTACATGACTCTCTTTCTTCCAACACACAATATTTTCACACTGCTCTTTTCCCAACATGATCACTCAGGAAGTTGGCATGTTTTTTCCGAGAGTTCCACATTATGCAGACTCACTGACAAGCGGCATCTCCCATCAGACACTTTTGCACTGACTCCAGCATGTTTACCTTCCAGTGGCACGTCCAGAAGCGTGTTGCGTCAGCAGCGTGGGAGACCTGGCTTCACATCCCACATTATCCTTACAGGTAAAAGAGCCAATCACCTTTTGGATAAAGACATCGCCTGTCAATCAACTCAAGAACGCACATGCACTTTTGCCGTACAAGCTAGTAAAATTGTGTTTTTTAGCATAACCTGAGGTAAAGAATCACAATTTATGAAATCAGTGTTGTCAGATTTTTCATCTGATTTGAAATATGTTCTTTGATAGTAATCTTGACCAACTGATTTGGAGATTTCAGTCTTTCCCCATTCAAGTAGATAGGAGCTGCACTGGCATGCCGCTTATTTACATAGAAAAATAGCTGCCAATGAGAGTTCCAATGATGGCCGCCGTGTGAACTGACTTGCTAAAAAGACTTTGACTTGGTTGAGATATCCAGTAGAAGCACAAGCTATGGATGGGCATAACCAAAACATATGTATTAAGTCTGCAGGAGTCTGATGGCAATGATCACAGAGAGGATCGACACAAGGTTTGATTTTTGCCTAATGAATTTTTCTTTTTTTTTTACTCTAAATCTTGATTCCAGTCGGCAGTGGTACGTGCGTGTGATGTAATCGCATTGGCATTTAAAACGCGTGAGAACTGCGTCACAGCTGGAAGAGCAGCACTGTTTACAAGTGAGAAGGAGGAACACTGTACAGAAGCTTGGTTGGTTTTGGTTTAGATCTGTATTTATCTGTTTCTTTACTCACAATGGCTTTCAACATCCGTTGACCGCTGGTGACCGTTGGGCATTCCAATTTTTCCTACTCATTTTAATAGAAGTGAATCATCTCTGTTAAATAGTCTCAACCGAGTGGAGAATGTGAGATTACCTCTGTATCATGGCAATGTGAATATGAATCGTTGGAGTCCTATTGATGATGTTTATGTTGACTGTCTGTGATTTTGGTGCTTCAAAAGAGAAATCTCAATTCACTTGCATTTTAAGGACCTACTGAGCTAAGATATTTTTCTTCAAATGTGTTCTGGTGAAGAAAGAAAGTCATACACACCTGGGATATCATGAGGGTGAGTAAATAATGAGAGAATTTTAATTTTTGGGTGAAATATCCCTTTAAAAACCATGAAGTATTTATGTTTGCATATTCAGTGACGAGCGTGATTCGTAGATTGCATTTCTCCCACTAACATTACATTTTTACTGCACTGATGGCTAGTTTTAGGTTTGGGTTTTGGGTTAAGGGGGTTCAGTTTATAAAATATGCATTCCTCTTCATTGTATTACAGCCTGTAGAGCTGAAAACAATTCACTTCACAACTCACTTTTGGCACCCCTCTGTGGACATTTCACCTGAAAAATGGAGCTCACACATGCTCATATGCCAAACAACAGTTACCGCTTTGGCCAATGGAGGCAGTGTTTTCGAATTTCTGTAAATTACCTGGTTTTATTCAACCAATTTTTTTTTTTCAATAATATGACAAAATTTACCTGACAAATTAAGTGACAGCAACAAAAGTCATTTTTATGGGTTAAGTCGAGTAGTATTAGATCATTGAGGTAACAATACTGAGGCTTTTAAAGTTTAAACTTTTCAGGTGTAGCTCACACACACCTGTTTTTTTACTTTTATGATATATTTTTTTTTTTTTTCTTAAATTGTGATTTTTGAGCTGGAAATTTTTAGCTTGACAGCCCCTGGTCACTGTATGCTTTCATCATGTGGAAAAAAGCTGCATGAACATTTTTATGTCTACTGTTGTGAAAAAGTCATACACATTTGGAACAAGACAAGAGAAATAATGTAATTCTGTGAGCATATCTGAGGATGGACTTTTCATTTTAGGAGCTTTTTAAGAGAAGAGAGGAGAGGAGAGATACAGATAGATTCAGGGTGTAATGTTTACCTTGAGAAACTCCATATGGGAGCAATACAGCTCCCCCACACACACACACACCAAGTCAATAAGACCATAATAACTGCAACTCCATCTGTTACAAGCTAATCACACTCCATATGTGTGTCTCAGTGAGGTTACTTTATTAATTAAAGGTCATTAGTGACTGTCAGATTGAGTAAGAGGGTTGCCATCTCTGCAGTGATGCACATTCACAAGGGGATGGATTATGGTTTGGGTTAGTTGTATATTTTATTTATAATGTTTTAATACATTTTTTTATTATTTAAAAGTCTATGATATGTTCATATTTAGATTAACCAGGTAAATGTTTGCTAATATAGTGACGTGTTGAACAGTGACTCACTATTTGTTTTGTTTTAAGTTTACTGATGTCTGCAGTGTCTACACTGTAAGTGCTCAGGTGTATTGGCTTCCTGGGCAATATCCCCCTTTTTTTTTTTCCACTAGCACTGAACCCGATTTATTTATTGCCTTTTCCACTCACTGCGCTACAGTTTCCTCTCTCCCCTGTATTAACGTGAGCAGAGAGTTCGTAAAGGCTATTTTTATGACATAAGACCAGAGCTGTGATAAACAGCAAGTGGCAATATATGGATGGACTCCAGCATCTTTCACTTTAAAATATGGCAGAGAATGAAAATCAAGTGACTTTGGACTAAAATAATCATTTGGTAACACTTTACATGAATGTTTCCTTTGTTAAAGGTTTACAAATGTATTCAAAGTCCATGGTATGCATTTATAACAACATAAAAAGTGTGACTCTCATGCAGTAGTGCCTAATAGTAAGTATATCTCACATGTTATAAATGCTTAATAGCACTTATTCAACATTAGTAACCTGTGAAAATGTACCTCAATGTAATGTAGACACATTTGAAGCATTTATTAAGGAGTTGCTAACATTAGAAGCCATTTTATGTTTTTAGTCAATATACTGCAAGTATGAATAAATGTATTTCCAGTGTTGGATAGGTTACTTCATAATTGCACTGATTACAAATTACTTGACTAAAACTGCAGTCAGTTTTTATGTAATCTAATCTGATTATTTTTGGATAACTTCTGACCTAACTTTTATTTATTTTATGTCACATGGATTTTAGGATAATTACCAATTTGACATAATGTTGCTTAAATGCATATAGGAAAACTTACTTAATGAATCCAGATATGAGAATGTACATGATTTCTTTGGGCCTGACTCGCTATTTTTGGCAAAGATGGCAGAAATTGGTATGAAAGATGGTATGAATTATTCTTTATTTAGAAAATGATTCGTACTTTTTAATTTTATTTTTTATTTGTCCAGACTTCCAGAATCACTAACTAGTAAAGATCACGGATATAATGTAGATTATTTCACAGCTAAACATCAATAAATTAAGAACAATTTCCTGCTGTTGCCTGATTAATATAATCTGATTACATAATATAGATTGCAAGTAATCCGTTACCAACCAGCACTGCCTAGTACATGTAAATTAAAATGCTCACTATTTAGCAAGTATTGCATAAAAGTCGTCCTTTTTATGATATGTTGTTAGAACTGCATATAAATGGATTATACTGCATTTTAAATTACTTAACAAAAGTGAATGTTAATGTAAAGTATTACCATATTTTTTTTTTCTTTCTAAATGTAGCTTTATTTTATTTATTTATTTTTCTCCCCTTTTTCTCCCCAATTTGGAATGCCCAATTCCCAATGTACTCTAAGTCCTCGTGGTCACGTAGTGATTCACCTCAATCCGGGTGGCGGAGGACAAATCTCAGTTGCCTCCACATCTGAGACATTCAATCCACGCATTTTATCATGTGGCTTGTTAAGCGCGTTACCACGGAGATGTAGTGCATGTGGAGGCTTCACGCTATTCTCCGCGGCATCCACGCACAACTCACCACATGCCCCACCAAGAGCGACCCACATTATAGCGATCACGAGGAGGTTACCCCATGTGACCGGGCCAATTTGGTTGCTTAGGAGACCTGGCTGGAGTCACTCAGCACGCCCTGGGATTCGAACTCACGAACTCCAGGGGTGGTTAGTCAGCATCTTTACACGCTGAGCTACCCAGGCCCCCTAAATGTAACTTTATTAAGCTGAATGTTAAGAGCCTTTCATAATACACATACAGAAAGAACACTACAATTTTGTGAAATTACTTCAGAGATAGCATCAACCCTGGTATGGATGGCATGGAAAAAGAACCATGAATAAATGTTTCTATTATTTGACAGTCAGCCAATTTATACACAACTATAGCAAGCAGTATTTTTACACTGCACTGTAATGGTGGCCTGAATAATATCTTTAAATGCACTCAAACACTGGACTGCTCATTCGGCTTCAAATCCAACAGTTGATCTTTTGAAATTCATATCAAGCTAGATTGATGAAATGATGTAAGTTATGATTGTCCGTACCTGTAGAGACTGGACCTCTTGGAACTTTAATTGAATATCTCTGGTTTACAGTGTAGGTTTAGTTTGGGTTTTGGGTTAGTGTATTAAAAACTGTGTTAATTTTTTTTTACTAAAAATATTATTGGCTTGGTATAGGTATAGGTCTGGCATGGGTGTGTGTGTTTGTGTTTGATTAAAGGTTTTGACAGGATAACAAATTGTCAGCAGTGAGTAGATTATATCAGTTGTGACAGAGTCTCTCCTCTTCAAATTTTTTACTGCCCGTGTATGTGTGTGTGTGTGTGTGTGTGTGTGTGTGTGTGTGTGTGTGTGTGACCTCCTCTTGACAGTTGTGATACAGATGAAACATTCATCATGTCCTGCATCTCTCATGATGGCTTCAGAGTGTGTGCATGTTACACAGGCACAGGGCCAATGAACACACACATCACTGGAGCATGATGAATCCCTGTATGACACACACACACACAGAGATGACACAGTTGTTTGGCTTGCTTTAGAGTTTGTAGCTTCTATCAGGACCAAAATACCAACCAGAGGAACAATGTGGTGAGTCACAGACGCCCCGCTGCACACAAACACACAAACACACACACACACACACACACACACACACACACTGTCATACACACTGCTTGTGTACATACATACATACCACCAATGCTAGCAGCGTCTGATTCGCGCAGCAGTTGTTGCAGGCACAGGTGTTTGTGATTCACAACTAAAAAGTAAACTGAACTTTGAGTGGGAGGGTCTGAGGTATTCATCTCTGTCGTCTTGTTTGGCCTTTTCTCTGTTTCACCTTGAGCCATGGATTTGGTTTCAGCTTTTATTGTCTCTAAAAGTGGTGTGAAGGGCTGCTGACCTTTGACCTGTGAGGTAGGAATAGAGTATCTGTCAGGGGTCAGGTAGTGTGGCTGTATTGTCCATGTGAGTTTCTGTCTAGATGGTAGAGTGAGAGACAGTGTCACCACTACAGGGGGCCTCGGGGGACTGTGCCCCCTTACTTCAACCACTGTGCCTCCCCAGCTAAAATGTTTTATTTGACCAAATGATTACATCTTTCCCTGTGTTTTTTTATTAAAACTCACGAAATCTACGAAGCAGGAGACTGATGCAAAAACTGTATCTCCATTTACTCTCAGTTTAGATATGGAATATAGAGTGTTCTTCTGTGGCAAACTGTTGTGCCAGTTATGTCACATATCAAGTGCAACTTTGCTGCAAATGAAAAGCGAGGAAAGTAACTTCTCTTAGTAACTTAAACTTCTGTTTGTGCCTAGATGGTTTTAATGAACACAACTGACTTAGCAAAATTCAACAGTTATAACAACATTAATAGAAAGGGGGAATTTAATACAATACTACCAAACAGCAAGCATTTTAACTTACAAGGTATAAATGCTTAATAAATATGCTTAGCCATACTTATATTAATCATAAACATTATGTACTGTCCCAACTTAACTAGTCCTAGTTACCTAAAATCCTCTGCAAAAACACTTTTCAGGTCTTCATGTTCATTCACAGCATATATCATATAATAAACCCTGATCACCATTAAACCACACTCAACTTTATGTACATAGGCTTCTAATGTTAGCAACTCCTTCATAAATGCTTCATATGTGTCTACATTACATTGAGGTACATTTTCACAAGTTACTAATATTGAATAAGTGCTATTAAGCATTTATAACGTGATGTAAAACGGCTATTTTGGCAAGCATTGCATAAAAGACATATTTTTTATGCATGTTGTTATAACAGCATGTCAGTCATTTATAATGCATTTGGAAATGAGTTAATAGTCATAAATGAACCACTTTATAAACCCCTAACAAAGAACATTAATGTAAAATGTTACCCACAATTTAATTTGACTTGAATGTCATTGAGGCTTTGAGGGAGAGACGTTCAGTCCATTTAATGGGCCTCAGTCAAGAAATATGAGTAGAATTTGAGTGTTATTAAGCGTGTTATATATTAAATTTATTGTGAAATGGCTCACTATTTAGCAAGTATTGCACGAAAGTCACCCTTTTTAATGCATATTGTTATAACTGCATATCAGTCATGACAACTCTGAAAGATTTAGCATGTTAATGTGGGTATGACATATTAATTTTGGTCATGGCGGACTAAATCTGTTACACTGCTGCTGCTGCAGAGCAAGTATGGAGACATGCTACTGCTAGAAAATAATCAAATATACTGAGTTAAGAATGTGGACATGCTGCTGCTGCTGCACAGTTAAAAAAACACAAGACATGCTGCATCAAGCATACAGTATATGACATGATGCTGCACAAATAGACATTGAACACAATCCCCCTGTACCAGATCTAGACTGTGGTGCTGGGGTGGAGGAGGGTTTCAAAGAAAAAACCGTCGCAGCACGCTGCAGTGAAACCGTATTATCTGCAAAACTAAGCCATTTAAATGTTAGACAAATAGAGAGACACAAGTTGATTGGCTATCCGATTGCATTTCAAGAGACCAATTGGCTTGCATGGCGTAAGCTTAACATATCACATGTGAGCAAGCCAGTTGGCTGACAGATAACAAGTTCAACGAACCTATCAGCTTGCACCACATACAGTAGAGTTACATGGCTGAAATTTAGTCATATTAATGATTCATAATGAATCTGTAAAAGGCTTATTAGTCATTAATGAACCCCTTTATAATACCTTAACAAAGGGATATTAATGTAAAGTGTTACCGTGTACCGTGTTAATGTTGTTAGTGTGCAGTAATAGTAATCAAATAAATAAATACTGCTCTTCCACCCTTTCAAAAAGATAGTTTTCTGGCAAAATCTTGTGGCAAACCTTTAGCAAACATTAATGGCAGAGCATTTTACCAGATTTGCCGCAAGTAATCAATTCTTTGCAAAGTCCATTACTTACCTGCTTATATAAATAACAAATTGGTTTTCTAAAAGTTGTCAGTTTATGTTGATTTTTTTAAAGTTCTGCCTACCTGTTCTTGTCTACATGATTTTAATGTCAGCTAAATGCGTTGTTTCAGCTAAATGTTGTCATCTTTAAATTGTCCGCAGCAAGAGAAGGTGTTGTTGCTGTTGTATGTGCGTGTACATGTGTGTTCATAATTTGAGGTGTGTAGAGCCAACTACACGACATGCTAACTAAACGATGATCCATGCTGTAGTAGATAATGGTTAAGAGAGAGAGAGAGAGAGAGAGAGAGAGAGAGAGAGAGAAGGGATTGTGCAGTGTGTGTGTGTGTGTGTGTGTTTGTCACAGCTTTCACTGCCAGTTAAGAGTGTGTGTGAGGGACGACAGCAGAGAGGGATAGACATGAAAAGATGAGAACAGTAAAGGAGTCGAGTTACAGAACACAAGGACAGAAAAAAGAGCAAGGAAAACAATGGCGGTCGTTAAAAGGGAATGTGGCGAGCGTATGACAGACGGCCGCTGAACCTCTGACCCTCAGCTGCTGTGGCGCAGGCTGTCTGCGCGGTGCAGGCGACAGGTGACGCAGCTAACACTCGCCTGTAGCATAGCTGGGTTGACTCACGTTTCATACTGAAGGACGGAGCCCCGGCGCACACACACACTTTCTACTAACACTCTCACAAGCGCAGCAACGCGTGTGAAAAATATAAGAGTTCACGTAAGAACATGTACACTGTGTTAATGCTGCACTGGCTGATGGACAGGAAACAACACTTTAATCACAGACACATCAGTGTTTGGCAGTCATCCAGTGAATACTACAGTGTTTAGTGATGATAACATTATCACTAGTGTACTGTACTGCTGCTCAAATCAGCACATGAATGACATTTTATTACAGCAAAACATGCTGAGATGTCAGTCCTCCTTTTCTGTGTGTGTTCATGTGGTGTCACACTAACACACTGTACTGAGTGTGTTGGGCTGTCAGGTGATACAGAACATTTTGTCTCATTAGTGTGTTATGCTTTGAAGTCATTTATGTTTAAATAAGTAACTTGGTCTCTAATTAGAAATATTGGTAACACTTTGTTTAAAGGTTCCACAATAATGCTGTTACTGATAAATTACTAAAATCTTTTGAAGATAACTTGACCCCTTGTTCTAAAGCGGAAAAATAACCTATTTAACTTTTCGCATTTTGTAGGTGGATTTTAAGTTTATTTAAATATGTTAAGACAGTAATTATAACTAATTAGTATTATTTTTACTAATAAATTGCTACAATTTTTGGGACAACTTGAACCCTGTTGTAAGTGAAATTTTACCTACTCAGTTTATTGGATTGTTTTTAGGTGGCATTTTAAGTTTACTGAACTATAATAAGACTTGGACTATTAGTATTGGAGTTGTTATTAATGAAATTTGTTAATGAACAACTAATTAACTAAATTCTTTCAATGAAATGAATCCTAAAATAAAGATATTTATTAATTTGTTTGACAATTATTAGGTGTTTACAGTACTTGTAGTTAACTAAAAGAAGTTCAGAGAGTTTTACTGTTTGAAATTGAAACATGCAAAAAAAATAAAAAATATTATATATAATATATATAATAAAATATATATAGTTGGGGTACTCGAGTTTGGACTCAGACTCCAGCCTTTGGGACTCGGGATTTTTTTCCGAGTCCAGCCGAGTCCATGACATTTGTGATGCAATTAAATAAATAAATAACAAAACAGAAATTAATGAACACATCTCTGTCTGCATGCAGCTGTATTAGCCCCTGAAGTCGTAGACGTAGCCAGAGTTGTTTCACTGTATTTAAGCAAACACACACATATGCACGTGCACAGGCACACTCATCAGTCAACAAATACACTTGAATGTTACTACAGAGACTGCTGTTTAACATCGACTATCGAGGTGATTGGCACGACGAAAACATAAAGACGTGTATATAGCCAATGTAATAGAAACTAAAGGCAGTTTCACACAACACGGGACCTGACAACTGGTAAAATTGTGTGTGGCGTTTGTGCAGCCAAGACGGTGTTCGCGGTTAAAAACGTAAAATCAAGAAATTCATTGAGTCAAGTCACCCACATCATGTCTCTCAAAGTTTACTAAAAACAGCATATTGAAATAAAAATACATAAAAATAACATTAATATTGGATATTAAGTCTTTTTAGGCGTAATGTATCTACACATGTAGGCTTCTGTAGTCTCTTGTGGTCCTCGCAGTGTTGTCAGCTTGAACTGGTCCATAATGGCTTAATGAATTAACTGTGTGACATGTTAAATAGTTGGGCATAGTAGCATTATTGCTAAAGCTGACAGCAACTCTAAACAGATAATCAGCACCTATTTATTATTGATTGACTATTTTCAAAGCATTGACGAGCTGCTTAAAATACATTCTTTTACAGCATTTGTCCACCATTCACAACATTCAACCATGCACAATAAAAATGTTGTTTATAATTTAATTATTGACTATAAAATAAATGTATTATTCAATGACAGAGTTTGTGTATGAAGCTACACTTCATGTTACAAAATGAATTTAGTTTTAGTAATAATGTTTATTTTATTTTTATTGTAAACTACTGGGTAACTTATGCACGTCTTTTTTAGCCTACATCTCTGACACTTTTGAAGGACAACTGTGTTAAATTTGTGTCTCAAAATTATTATTCTCCATGTTTTTGCAGTTAAAGAAGAGCTCAGTTAAATTTTCTTTGGTTGGTATATAAAGATTTCAGACTGATTGCAGACCAACGCCACTGCCGCTCAAGCAAATATCAATTATTATGATTTTTTTATCTTCTACGGCAGCTGCTGCGAGACGCACATGGACACATCAGGGATTTTGGTACACGAGCAGCACACAGAACTGCCCTGCATTGTGCTGTTTCCCGCAAATTAACTAGAAAATCATGTCTGTGACAACATGGCCCTAATATTAGCAGTGGGCTTTACCAGTGTTTTTGGAAGTAGCATTTACAGTCAAATTGTGAGACTTAACTTCTCAGCGAGTGCTAATTACTACTGTGTTGACTCATGTGTATTTACTGTATTTTCCCAAATCAGTCAGCAGATAGAGAAGAAAGATCCAGAAAGAAATCTCAGTATAGACTATTATTTCTTTAGATAGAGATCATTTTAAATAAAACTAAATTAAATTGAAAGGACAAATTGAAAATAAAGTAGAAATAAAGACTAAATTAAAATTTGAAACATAATAACTCTGGTTGTAATGACTAACGCAGCTTTCACTTTCTTTAGTCTATGTTTGAGGTGAGGGGAAAAAGCAACAAATAATTGAAATGTCAACAGAACACAATAAGAAGTGTGTTGAAGGACAGATTAGTCTTCAAACACCTAAAGCATATGCTTTCATTCTGAAACTACTCTGAAGACTCTTCAGCAGGAAACTAATCATAATATATATATATATATGAAATGCAACAGAGGTGTTTTTGTTACATTTATATTGACAAATTGTTTTTCTTAGTTGTGAAAGTTAAAATAAGCTTAAAATATTGATTGTTTATGATTACAATTTGAATTCAGATTCATGAACAGATTCATTCAGACTCGGCCTGTTATGGACTCAGTCTTGAGTCCGACTCAGCCCCTTTTGGACTTGGACTCGACTCGGACTCAATTGTTTAAAGACTTGGACTCGACTAAGGTGGACTCGAACCCAACACTAATATATATACAGTGCATCCGGAAAGTATTCACAGCGCTTCACTTTTTCCACATTTTGTTATGTTACAGCCTTTTTCGAAAATGGATTGAATTCATTATTTTCCTCAAAATTCTACAAACAATACCCCATAATGACAACGTGAAAGAAGTTTGTTTGAAATCTTTGCAAATGTATTAAAAAAAAAAAAAACGAAAAAAAAAAAAATCACGTACATAAGTATTCACAGCCTTTGCCATGACACTCAAAATTTAGCTCAGGTGCATCCTGTTTCCACTGATCATCCTTGAGATGTTTCTACAACTTGATTGGAGTCCACCTGTGGTAAATTCAGTTGATTGGACATGATTTGGAAAGGCACACACCTGTCTATATAAGGTCCCACAGTTAACAGTGCATGTCAGAGCACAAACCAAGCCATGAAGTCCAAGGAATTGTCTGTAGACCTCCGAGACAGGATTGTATTGAGGCACAGATCTGGGGAAGGGTACAGAAAAATTTCTGCAGCATTAAAGGTCCCTTTGAGCACAGTGGCCTCCATCATCCATTAATGGAAGAAGTTTGGAACCACCAGGACTCTTCCTAGAGCTGGCCGCCCGGCCAAACTGAGCGATCGGGGGAGAAAGGCCTTAGTCAGGGAGGTGACCAAGAACCTTATGGTCACTCTGACAGAGCTCCAGCATTTCTCTGTGGAGAGAGGAGAACCTTCCAGAAGAACAACCATCTCTGCAGCACTCCACCAATCAGGCCTGTATGGTAGAGTGGCCAGACGGAAGCCACTCCTCAGTAAAAGGCACATGACAGCCCGCCTGGAGTTTGCCAAAAGGCACCTGAAGGACTCTCAGACCATGAGAAACAAAGATTGAACTCTTTGGCCTGAATGGCAAGCGTCATGTCTGGAGGAAACCAGGTACCGCTTATCACCTGGCCAATACCATCCCTTCAGTGAAGCATGGTGGTGGCAGCATCATGCTGTGGGGATGTTTTTCAGCAGCAGGAACTGGGAGACTAGTCAGGATCAAGGGAAAGATGAATACAGCAATGTACAGAGACATCCTTGATGAAAACCTACTCCAGAGCGCTCTGGACCTCAGACTGGGGTGAAGGTTCATCTTCCAACAGGACAACGACCCTAAGCACACAGCCAAGATAACAAAGTAGTGGCTCCGGGACAACTCTGTGAATGTCCTTGAGTGGCCCAGCCAGAGCCCAGACTTGAACCCGACTGAACATCTCTGGAGAGATCTGAAAATGGCTGTGCACCGACGCTCCCCATCCAACCTGATGGAGCTTGAGAGGTCCTGCAAAGAAGAATGGGAAAAACTGCCCAAAAATAGGTGTGCCAAGCTTGTAGCATCATACTCAAAAATACTTGAGGCTGTAATTGGTGCCAAAGGTGCTTCAACAAAGTATTGAGTAAAGGCTGTGAATACTTATGTACGTGATTTTTTTTTTTTTTTTCCGTTTTATATTTTTAATACATTTGCAAAGATTTCAAACAAACTTCTTTCACATTGTCATTATGGGGTATTGTTTGTAGGATTTTGAGGAAAATAATGAATTTAATCCATTTTGGAATAAGGCTGTAACATAACAAAATGTGGAAAAAGTGAAGCGATGTGAATACTTTCCGGATGCACTGTATATATATATATATATATATATATATATATATATATATATATATACACATAAAACATTAATTTATTAATAACAGATTCGAAAGGCCAATGATAATTAGCCTTAATTACTGGCTTAATATTGTTAAGTAAACTTGACAATTGATCTCTGAAATGTAGCATTAATTGCATTACTTTCTCCACAAATATAAGACATTCAATAAGTGGTAAACATTGGCTAATATAGCCGCACTCTATTTTTCATTCATTATTAATTACTGTCTTATTCATGCTTAACTAGTGCATTATTTTGGACCCTTAAAATAAAGGTGAGTGTGTGTTTGTGTGTTTGTGTGTGTGTGTGTGTGTGTGTGTGTGTGTGTGTGTGTGTGTGTGTGTGTGATGTTTTTTTGAAAATGTATAAATGCAGAAAGTTTTTTGTGAGGGTTAGGTTTAGGGGTAGGGTTAGGATTATGGGATAGAATCTATAGTTCGTACAGTATAAAAATTATTACGTCTATGGAGAGTCCTCATAATGATAGCTGCACCAACATGCAACTGTGTGTATGTGTGTGTGTGTGTGTGTGTGTGTGTGTGTGTGTGTGTGTGTGTGTGTGTGTGTGTATGTGAATGGATAGTCAGTTTTATTAAAGTGTTGGCTCAAAATAAATAAATAAATAAATACACTTATAAAACTACTGAACATTTTCATGGTTACTGACCAGAACAAAAGGTACAATTTCATGTATTTATTGTTATTGGGGCATGTTGTCACACTATATGGTAAGTTGTCACAAAGGAAAATGTCATTAAACAGTCTATTTTATGCTTTTCAGCTAAATGTAAACCGTTAAAATTAGAATGAAACAAATCAATTCATGAAAATTTAAAGGAAACAAAAATATCAAGACATAGATTTGGCCAAAATAATAATAATAATAATAATAATAATAATAATAATAATAATAATAATAATAAAAGAAGGTAAGTAACATTAAAACTTTGTTCTGAGAACAATTACATTTATCGTGCAAAATCTGCCTTTATTATATAGTTGACCTTTTTCTGAATGTGTGCATGGTTTTAGTGTGTTTTCTTGTTTACCCAAGAGCTATTACAAACATATAATTCCCAAAGGCCATGTTCACTCTATTTCTGTTGAGGAAAATGCTGTTCTAATGAAATGTATGCACATTCAAACGGAAATATATTAAAGATGATTCTAATTTAAAACCTTTTTAACATGGTATTTAAAACCAACATGCGAAACTTCTGCCGGAGAAAACACACGTTTGTATTAAGACTTTTGACTCAAAACTTTACAGTTACTTAGATATAACACTTGTGACATATTCCCCTTGTGACAACTAGCCCCAGTGACTTTTATATTTGTGGAGTGTGGTCGCTGGTCTCTGTGTGTGTTCTCTGTAACCATTTGCTCCAACTTGTGTGTCTCTGTTTTTGTCAATTAGAATCAGTTTGCCAGTGGCATTTTGCCACTCTGACTGCTGCTGTTTGTGTGTGTGTGTGTGTGTGTGTGTCAGGCTGCTGTTATTCTAGGGTGTAATGACTTTGTTCAGTATGTGTGGCAGTTGTTGTTGGTGTGTGTTGGTTTTTGGTGCTGTCTTTGACACCTTTCTCTCAGATTGTTCAGATTCAAGAAATCCTCTATTGCACCGTGTTGTCTCTGGGGAACAAGCGCATTTTCTTCACTTTGCAAGCATGTGATGCATGTAAGATGGTTAATATTGAAGGATGACTTTGAAGAAAACAACAAAATACTTTTTCTTTGTCAAGATATGTCCTGGTGGTCATTTTAGTATATTTTTCTGGCATTGTGCACTGTTTGGTAACTGCAAGTTTTTGCTCTTAAGAACTGCCCTTAGAAAAGCAATTTTCATTGATTTTTTACCAATAAAAAAAAAAAAATAGAATTCAAAATTTGTTAGTGAGTGAACTTCACTTTGAAACATTTAAAGTCATATTTATTATTTGTATGTTATGATGAATTGTTTAAATGTGTTTGTTAAAGCAACATTGTGTGACAATTCTATTAGATTAGGTCATATGGCAGATGGCGTAAAGTCTGTGGCATGAATATTTAGTGTAATAAAATTGTTTAACAGCATGGTTCATTGATGGGTTTTATTTATTTATTTATTATATATATATATTCTGACATCCACAAAATGTATAGTGTCTTTTTATTGTGGGGTGAAATATCACCTGATAACAAACATGGTAATTTAATATTTATTATTTGACACTGGCAACATAAAAAAAAAGAAAGTTAGAAAAAAAGATGTATATCAATAAAAAGCATGCTGCACTATTTACACAGATATTTACAGTATGTTTATTTTTATTTTATTCTGGTGCTCCTCTTGACAGACCTTTTGTTTTTCCAATCAGCCCTGTTCACACTGTGTTTTGAGAACAGGTAAAAGTTTTATCTGCACAGAACGAGCAATAATACACAATCAATATGTGCCCAGTACAGCTGTCAGGTCAAAGGTCACGCTGTATAAACCCCATTAGTGTGTCATTTTGTTCATCCCTCATACTTTCTGTTTCCATCCAGAGAAATTTGTACGAATGTTTGTGAGTTTGTGTCTTCATTTTATCAGGCTTTCATGAGTCATGTTGCTGTAGATCTCAGTTACTGACTCACATAAAATAAAAATGGGTGTGCGTTTTTGTTTTCGACTGGTCGCAGGTTGAGAATGTGTGTGTATTATTGTGTCAGAGGTCAGTGGCTCCTCTGTTCTCTGTTGTAAGCACTTGTGTTAATGATTACAGGTTTTGCTCCTATGACTTCCTGTGTAATTAGGTTGTGGCAAGAATGCTGCCAACAATCTGCATGTTTGTGTGAGTGTGTGTGTAAGTCATCATGTTGTCTCAGATGTGTGGCGTCACTCGGCCGCTCAGGTAAGGTGTGACTCATTCAGGTAGAGGGATTTGTTAAACACAGGGGAGATTGAGCGGCCAGTCAAACAGTCTCCAAGTGTTTATCAAAGGCTGTCCTTCAACAATACAATCAACACTCTTCCACTCACTCTCCTCTTTAACTACAGGCCTCTCGCTGTGACTTTGAGTTCATGCACTGTTGTCCTCATGTTTAAGAGTGCTGGGTGTGTGTTTGCAATGTGCTTGAAGTTTTCTCCTGTGTACTGATGTTGAGTTTGTCAGGTTAATTGAGTTTGCGAGGGACAGTGACATACACATTGGTAATGTGTTCTGCTGTAATTACAGGTCTAATGTCAATCGGCAACAAATTATGGGGATCATAGTCTCTCTCTGACACATACACACATATAGTCACGCACACTTCTGCTTGCACACAAACAGATATTTTTAACTACATAGTCGATGATATACACACGAGTCCAAATAACCTTGTGAATCAAATGTTTTCATAAATGAAGTGTGCATTGAGCAGGTCTTTACAAATCCACAGTAAAACTTATGAGAGATTTACTGGTTATAGTGAAATGCTGGTTTCTATTGTGCAGCGTAGATTAACTCCAATAGTTCTGCTTATATGGTTTATTAATCATGAAATATTATATGTTCCTATAATATACTTCAAAGGATATTAGTCAGACTAAACGCAATTTGGTAACACTTTACATTAATGTCCCCATTGTTAAGGGTTTATAAAGGGGTTTATTAATAACTTATAAGTCATTTTCAAATGCATTGTAATTCATTGATATTCTGTTATAACAACATGAATAAAAGGGTTGACTTACATGACATACTTGCCAAATAGTGAGCACTTTAAAGTACATGTTATAAATGCTTAATAAATGCACATATTCATACTTGTATTAATAAAGTATAAAAATGCCTCAATTCATAATGTATTATGTCACAATGTAGCAAAAATTGACTATTATAATGAGATTTAAAGGAGGGATTATGTAACTTTGTGTTTCTATTCACGACTGTAATGTCTTGACTCACTTGTGTTGTCACTTTTCTTGTCATGTTGTTGTCAAAAGAATGGTGTTACTCCGACTGCTGTCCCAATTTAACTAATCCTAGTTATGTAAAGTCCTCTGCAAAAACACTTTTCAGATCTTCATGCTCATTCACAGCATATATCACATAATAAAGCCTGATGATCATTAAACCACACTGAACTTATATACATAGGCTTCTAATGTTAGCAACTCCTTAATCAATGCTTCATATGTGTCCACTTTACACTGAGGTGCATTTTCACAGGTTACTAATGTTGAATAAGTGCTATTAAGCATTTATAACATGTGATGTAAAATGGCTATTTTGGCAAGCATTGCATAAAAGACATAATGTTTTATGTATGTTGTTATAACCGCATATCAATGATTGACATGCTGTTATAACATTATAATGCATTTGTAAATGACTTATTAGTCATAAATAAACCTCTTTATAAACCCCTAACAAAGCACATTAATGTAAAATGTTACCCACAATTTAATTTGACTTGAATGTCATTGAGGCTTTGAGGGAGAGACGTTCAGTCCATTTAATGGGCCTCAGTCAAGAAATATGAGTAGAACAAATTTCTGTGTTCATTCATACATCCATTCTTACGTAAATTTTTGTACTGTATTACAGTTTTTTTCTATCATTTTTACACATTCCTCCAAAGTCAGGTCACTGCTCTCAAAACAATTAAAACAGACATTTCAACCCTTTGTAATTGTCCTAAACAAATTGTAAATATTTCTTGATTTTCATAATTTTCTCGAAACACTACACTTAAATTTCTCTGATCCAAGATTCATGCTTTTAAATAGGGCTGAAACAATTTGTCGACGTTATCGTAAATAAAATTTTTTGTTGTTGTTTGATCTCATTTAACGTATCATGAGATCACATTAAACTCTAATGATACGTTATCAGATACGGATCAGATATTTAGACTTGCTTTTAGAGAATAGATCTTGAATATAAGTATATTTTGTCTTTACTGCACTCGTAGAAATATAACCAAAATGATATACAAAATACACTTATATTTAAGATACATTCTCTTAAAGCAAGTCTAAATATCTTATATGTTGTTTCTCAAGTAAATGTTTCTTGTTTTAAGACAAAAACACTTGATAACGATAGGATTTTTTACTGAATTTAACTTAATAAAAAGTATATTTTTACTCCTTTAATTCAGTGAATGTCATTTAGAGGTATTTTAAAAGATGATTTTGTCCTCTTTATTGTTAGTAAGCACGTTTAATACAACCTTTTAAGTCGAGGCACAAGCTGAATAGTCGGTTAAGAGCTAATGATTAATCGTTGCAATAATCGCTGAATAGTCGAATAATCATTTTAATAATCATTAGATTAATCGATTATCAAAATAATCATTAGTTGCAGCCCTACTTTCAAAACAGTTAACACAGACAACTGAATAAAAGTCATATTCTCAAATGCACATGACAGGTTCTCAAATCCCTTTATATGTATATCTGCTGTGTTAGTAATGCACATCGTAAAGAAAATGCAATTTACTGAATTGTTCACACAACTATCATGATTTTCTCTCTATAAATAGTCAAATATGAATGTAATAATGAATCTAATAATAGTCAAATATGAAAATTCAGAGCAAACAAACAATAAGGAAGAAGAAGAAAAAGAAGAAGAGGAAGAACAAGATAAATAAGAGCTGGTAAAGGAAGAGGAATTAGGAATAAGTGATGAGGAAAGAGCAAAGAGGAAGGATTTCTCAACTATTTCAGGGGTGAGCATTGAAAGAGTTGAGGAAAGACCAATTGAGATGGTGTAATGATGGTGAGCATAGAGAAAAAGGACAGCAGGGTGTAATAGTAGAATAAAGAAGACACAGAAGAGGCTCAAATGATCTGAGAGTCCCTCTAATTGAGCATGTTATGAATCACAAGCTCTCGAGACACACAAAGAGTTTGGCCTAATGTGAGAAGATCTACAGTGACTTCAATCTCAACAAAGAAGAAGCGGGAGGAATGGCATTAGTCTGCATGCCACAATCAATGTCCACAATTACCATCTGTGCTTACAGTGCTGTCTTACCTAGGTCCATACAATATAGCAAGACTCATTTTTTTTTTTTTTTTACAGTAAACTTCCTCACCCTCTTTCCAGAGGAAGAGCAGGAACAACTAGAAATTAAAAGAAATTATATGGAAAAAGGTCATTATTGTGGATTTTTATGATAAGTGTGTTATTTCAATAGTGAAGTTGTGTGTCTATAGCTGAAAATGTTATGAATCCATTAGAGAACACATCTATAGTTTTGATGTTAGTATTTAGTTTTAATAAATATTATGTGGGGGCCTGAGAGCTCAGCAAGTAAATTGCTGACTACCACACCTGGAGTCACAAGTTTGAATGCAGGGCATGCTGAGTGACTCCAGTCAGGCTTCCTAAGCAACCAATTGGCCCGGTTGCTAGGGTGGGTAGAGTCATGTTGGGTTAACCTCCTCATGGTCGATATAATGTGTGGTTCTCGCTCTCGGTGGGGCGTGTGGTGAGTTGCCGCAGAGAACAGCATGACACGCCTCTACACGCGATATGTCTCTGCGGTAACACGCTCAACAAGCCATGTGATAAGATGTGTGGATTGACTGTCTCAGATGCGGAGGCAACTGAGATTCGTCCTCCGCCACCCGGATTGAGGCGAGTCACTACGCCACCACGAGGACTTAGAGCGCATTGGGAATTGGGCATTCCAAATTGGGGAGAAAAGGGAAGAAAATCCAAAAATAAATAAATAAAATAAATGCTTTATGTAAGGAATAATATGCACACAATAATGCACACCCCGAAGTTGTAATGTGGCCACGATGTGCAGCGGAGTGGGTGTTACACCTCGGAATTGAATGGGCCGGAGTCAATTATTCTGCATATAACACAGTTACCACACCTTAAGACATCATTCAGGGTTTTATCTCAAAACATTTTCTGGTTTTGATCCCTAAAACGCTCTTGTGAGTGGAACTACTTTCTTCCATCACAGATTCAGCATCTCACTTTGATACAGTCTGAGCCTTCGTTGCTATGGAGGATATGCTGTTTTTCAGCATTGGAGTAACAAGGTAGTGTGTGTGTGCGTCTGTGTACTTGTGCGTGTGTGTGTGAGCGAGAGAGAAAGAAAACTTGCATGTGGAATTACCTGTGCTTGCAGTGGCTCTCGTCAGAAGTAACATCACTTCAAATTGCCAAGATGTAAGTTAAAGGAATAGTTCACCCAAAAATGAAAATTTGCTGATAATTTACTCACCCTCAGGCCATCCAAGATGTATCTGAGTTTATGACACACTTCCTGACTCCTCCTCCACGTGACGCGTGACCTTACCAACGAGCTTACGTCATCCCTCTCGTGAGCGCACGTCATAGAGATGTACAGAAGCGAACATTTGTAGTTAAAAAGTATATAAGTATTGTTTTGTTTCTAAAAATAATCAAATCGTTTGGGTTCAGAAGAACTTTATTTGTCGACTGGAGTACATTCACTTGCATTGTTTAGAGGAGGAGGCCTGAAATGAAATCCTAAAAATCTTAAATTCTGTTTTGATGAAGAAAGAAACTCAGATACATCTTGGATGGCCTGAGGGTGAGTAAATTATCAGCAAATTTTCATTGTTGGGTGAACTATTCCTTTAAAGTATACTTCACAGCAGCAGCGAGTGTCACCATTCTTGTATACAGCTTTTCCATTGCTGCTAAACAGCTGTTAAAAACCCCACTGAGTCACAGGGGTGAGCTGACTTTGCTCTCAAGTATGTGTGTGTGTCTGTGTGTGAGAGTGTATGGGAGGCTATGGGCACTTTTCAACAGAAATTTAAATAAATGTAGGATTTTATAGACATTGTTTGTCATTCTTAACTGATGTACTTAGCCAATGTCTTTGTATTAACTGGTTGATTTGCTGTAGTAGCCTGTACGGTTCTGTGTGTAATAAATTGGTGAAGTCAGTGGTTGATTTGTAATTTTTCTTTTTTAAGGGGGATGTAGTCAAAGTTTTTGGGGGGGTTGGGGGGTCTATTACTTATGAGTCATTGACAAATTACACCCAAAATTTAAATGAGAAACCTTTCAAAATTCTAGTTTAAAACACTTATGTCATATTCTCAGAAATGTAATCTTTGTCCAATTTGGTTTCATAAATTTTTGAAAAACCTTTATAGCATTTTCTAAAAAAAATCCAACTTTCAAATTGTCATGTGGTGTAACCATTAATTCAAAAGTATTATAATACTTTATTTTCACCTTGAATACATGAGAGTATAAACAACTTATTCATTAATTTCCAAAAAGTTTTCAAACAAATTTTTCAAGGATTTGTTTTTTTTTTTTAAATAAATATAATGAATTTTTTAGTCAATAATATCAAGAGTTTTTCTCAGGGTTACACCACATGAACAAAATGTGCCTTTTCATAAACATGTCAAAATAAATATCAGATGTTTTTTAAACATCTTTCTTTCTACATCCGTTGACTGCTGGCCATTCCAATTTCTCCCATAGTCTTTATGCTCAACATAAACAACAAAATGGCTACCTACATGTTGGTTACACTCAAAGATTTTGATTTGGTGGACAAAAAGTGTTTTAAAATATGAATCAAACATTTGTTTCACTGTTTATTTTTTTAAGAATTAACAATAAAATATTATTCTGCACTAGTCATGCCAACATTTCTTTTTTCAGGAATTTCAGATTTTAACGAGACTTTAACTTTTTTGTTTTTGTTTTACTGTCTCCGGACACCACATCACATTTTTTACTTTAAGCCCCAGATAAAATTTCAGTATAACTTTAAACTCAGTAATTGAAAAATGTTCAACATAGAAGAGGTGTATTCAAGTAAATGGTTTGTGTGAATTGCATTTTTAATGTATTTTTAATTTAATAGATCAGGACAAAAATGAGAGTCACTTCATTGACCCTTAGGACACATGAACATAATATGCACCTGCTACCCTCTGTAATTGTATTTTATTATTATTTTTGTGAAAAGAATCCACGTTATGATCATGAAAATGTTTTATTTTTCTAAATCGCTTGCCCACTCCAGACACACACTTTTTCTACTCCAGTCTACTACTTGACCATGTTTGAAAGTGCGTGACGCATTTGAAAACTTGTGGCGTAAGTTTCATGTGTACACTAGGAAGGACAAATCAACCCATCGCAAACTCCGACATACCTGCCAGTGTTTTCAGAAAAACAGCATCTTTTTTCGCAGTGGAGAGGGAGCTTGTGCGCTCAAGTTTGCCAGATTGTGTGACTAAAGTGTTACCCTGGCAGCATATATCCAAACTGTACAACTCCAGATCTGATTGGGGGATTTCACCTATGGAAATCTGGCAGCCTCACACATGTCGAAATCCAGGGCCGGAGTGGGATTCATATTCAGCCCGGGATGTCATTTCCAAGTCAGCCCACACCCAAAAGGGGGGTTGGAGGTGAAGGTGATAACAAAAAAACAAGATCACAGCAAAAATATGCAATATATGTAATTACTTGAAAATTATTTAAGCTCTCCATGTCATTATACCACATACGGCATTCACTAAGATTTTCACTTTGTCACAAGACATCATTGTATATGTTGTAAAAATAAGTCAATGTTAAAGGGATATTTGATCCCAGTTGTGTATGACTTTCTTTTGCAGAACATGAATGAAGATGTTTAGAAGAACTGTTGGTCCATTCAATGCAAGTAAATGAGAAGCGGTGAGAAACAGATCAATAATTAAATCATTTTTTACTATAAATCTCCAATTTCACTTTTAGAAGCACTCTTCTCTCTTAAGAGTTCTTCTTCTGTTTTTGGTGATTTACATAAGTATATCGCCCCCTTCTGGGCAGGGAGGAGAATTTATAGTAAAATAAAGAAATAAATAAATATTGATCTGTTTCTCACCCACCCCTATCATATCACTTCAGAAGACATAGATTAAACCACTGAAGTTGTATGGATTACTTTTATGCTGCATTTATGTGATTTATGTACCTTCTGAGTTCTGATCACCATTCACTTGCATTGAAAGGACCAACAGAACTGAGAAATTCTTCTAAAAAGCTTCATTTGTGTTCAGCAGAAGACAGAAAGTCATACACATCTGGGATGGCATGAGGGTGAGTAAATGATGAGAGAAATCTAATTTTTGGGTAAACTAAATTTATTTTAAAGACTATCTAGGCACATAATAACACTATAGAACTGTAACTGTTTATAACTCTTTCAAGATGTACAGGTTCGCACTTTAAATGGTCAGTGCTTTGTATTTTAGATAATTAAAATAGCAACAGATCCAGTGAAACAATGAAGGTTGAGTGATTGTTTTTACAATTTTACAATGTTAAGAGTGAAATAAAAGACTAAAAATAACACATTTGTACTTTTCTTTTACTTGGAATGTAAATGTTCAGGACAAAGGCAAAAAGGTTACCGTCTCTTTAAGAGGGTTTTATTGCATGATACTATATTGAAGGCACTCTGTGCAGTTTGTTTCATTGAGTTTATTCTTTTGAGAGCTGTAAAGTCCCATTATTTTAGTACCATGTTGTGCTGTTGCATCTGTATTCATTTACTTTACGTATTCTGTTATTTTGTGACAAAAAATAATTTTGCTATTATCATTCTGCACTGCTAAGGAAGAGGATTTCAGATATGAATTGATTGAGATTGTGAGACTGCTGTCAGTATTAAACTTGTGATGATCTTGTAACTGAAGCACGTTCATACATTCAGCTATTAGTAGCCTATCTGTTCTCGATGGATCTTCCGTGATCCTTCCCGCGCTGTCAAGTGAGGCACATCAGTTTCATCTCTCACAGGATACTCTCTCATTTGATTGGGTGTGAGATGATAAAATATACACTGCGTCCGCTATAATACGGAACGCAATTCCGATCCTTTAAATACCGGATGTTATGGACTGTTGGTAATTGTTATGCGACATATGATGAAAGTTTGTCAATCAACATGCGGACCTAACTGGCCCAATTTTTGACCGGCCCAGCGGGAATTCTCCCGATCTTCCCGCTTGCCACTCCGGCCCTGTCGAAATCTAAATCTCGCACTTATTTAAAGTCTGTTATTTATCAAATGTATTAAAATTTAAGATAAAATATTTTACTTGCATGATTAGTTCTAAGAAATACATGACAAAATGGGATGGTAAGGGGGGATGGTGGTTTTACTAGGGGGATGCTTTTTGGTATTTCTTGCAACAAGGGGGATGGCATCCCCTTGCATACTCCCTCAACTTGAGCCCTGAGCGAAGTGATATGAAACCGTTATACGGAACCAGGGTTTGAAATTAACATCCGCCAAATCGCCAAATGCGGGTGAAAATCAACCGTGGCGTGTAGCGCTGTCAACTCATTAGCCAATTTGGCTGGTTATAATTCAAAGTTCAATCTATCACAATGCAGGCCATCTATCTCAGTGAGTCCCAACCGGCAGTACGCGTACCCAACGGGGTGCTCAATACATCTTGAAACAGGTCAAAAGGGAAACAGAATAGAGAGAGAAATGGACTAAATAAAGAACATCTTAAAGATTTACTGTTTGATTTAATTGCCTCTTCAGCAGCGCACCGTTTCACTGACAGGTGGCTTTGTGTGTGTGTGCGTTACATCGCATGTGCTCTGAGAGTGCTCATGGTGCAAATACACTTCAAAATTCCACCAAAATGCCCATCTTGAAAGGCTTGGATGTAGGGAAAACAGTTAGCAAAGTCAACCAGGCAAAGCTGTTCATGAATAGCAGAGGAGGAGAGAAGAAAGTTGAGGGAGAGTGTCCACTGCGAAATTGTCATTTCTGCATTACAGGGGAGAGTGGACACAAACTAACGCAGGGCTAGTTGTGACAGACATGGAAGTTTTCACAAACACTGGTAAGATGAAACTTGATTTGTTTACTTGTTGCCATATCAACACTGTGTAGAGAACAAATTGTGGCAAAATTGTAAAAAACTTTGTAAGATATCACAAAAAGTTCATTTTACAGTAGCAAAAGTAACATTTCACACGAAAGTTATCTCTAAGTGTTCTATTTTCATCTGTGTTTCTAGTTTTTATTCAAAACGAGGCAGTTTTGATACAATTGTTAGAGGGGAATTTTATTCTGTCACATGGTCATGTTACAATGTGGGCTGTCTATGAGGTTCACTTCACTCCTTTCCAGGTAGATAATGAAAAACTATACGCTGTATTCATGAAACAAAACCACATATTTGTACTAGAGGTGTGAAATGAATGGACCTCATTCATGAAACACAAGCAGAACGAATTGTTGTGTAAATCTTTCATAAAGCCATTCTGACAGAAATTTTCTGATTCATGAAAGTTTTCGTATTTTTAAAACTTTAATTGGTACAAGCAAAATTTACACCTGCTCCCGACCATGTGTAAATCGTGCGTAAGACATCCGAACGTGTTGTGTTCTTTCAGACAAACTGTCATGACTACATTTTGATAAAACTAAAATTAAATTAGTTATGAAAAAAATAACGAATAATTACATTCGTGAAATTAACCTTAAAAATAACATAAAAGAAGAAGAAAAAAAACTTTTATTTAGAAACGTTTCTTTGGTGCTTGCATTTATTTTTTCAAAGTAGGCTATAGTTTTTTCCCAACTCTGCTTATCGTTTTCCAGCAGACGTTCTCGACATGGGATGAAAGGTTCATGGAAAGATACAGTTTGCGTTTGATTTTCTCGAAAAAAAATTCATGCCCTCTAACGTGACTGGCTATTTTTTTTATTTGATATGAACTCGGCATCGGTATATTGCATTCAGTTGATAAAGTATGGTCAATGGTATAATTACTGTTAAACCTATAAATGAACACATCACGGGCAGGTGCGTACAAGTTTGGGGGGGAGAGAAAAAGCCCACACACTGTCATTTAGCTGCAAATCTGTAAGAAGGTCAAAGACCTTCTTCAGGCATTCTGTCAATTTCTTTAAAGATTTTTCCTGTTGCATGGGAAATATCACTGTTACCATCAAGTTTTGTCAATGATGATGGTGATGCACTCAACTGAACCAGAGAAGTTTAATGCTGGTGGAAATTCTCCTGCTGGCGTGAACTGAATTTTTTTTTACACTAAAGCTTCATTTCAAACCATTTTTATTGACCTCTTGGACTGCTGGATTGACAAAAGAACCTCCAATGACAGCAAAAGCATGCTATGACTGTACGTTCCTCACTTCCTTTTTAGAACGAACATGCGAGCGTTTCCTAAATCAATATTTAACATGAATGCATTCCATTTAAAAAAAAAATAATCTTTTATTACTGTTCACATAGATGTTAAAATCTTCCTATTCTCATTTACTAGCGAGTCTGAAGCTTTCCTTATATGGCGTTTTCATGGGTGTGGATTATGATAACTGTGAATGAACATGCATGTGCCCCCTCTTTACGAATGTTTGTAATTCACTAACATACACACGTTTTACTAACAAATCCGGTGAGTACGAAGCATTTGTGAATCCGGCGGAAAGTTTTCAGGAAGGTCCATTTTACGAAAGTTTCATGAATGAGGCCCAATGTGAAAACAGAAAAATACTTTGAACCCCAAGTGTATTTAAACAAACTTGAGACAACCAAAAAGTGTTAGTTAGACATCTGTATTTTTTCCAAAATTAACACATCTCATATGACACTTATTGTTCCCGCCATGGACAGAAAGCGAAAAGTCCTGTATTAATGGCATCATGCCCCACATTGAAGAGGCAAAATTCTCAAAGGGGAACAATAATCATCCAAACATTCCAGTCACTCGTGAAAGTCATCTCAACATCACTCATCCACACTTGTCTGGCAGTTCTTTAAGAATTATGTCTGATGTTAAAGAAAACGTTCACGTTACACATTCCCCTTCTTTAACTGTATGATTCATAAGAAAATGGCATGACATGACTGAGTAACATCATTGATACCAGTGATACCTGTATAATTTCTCTAGACTTAACTGAAAAAAAAAAAAAAAACCTAAAAAACTAAAGAAAAATGATTCTCGCATTCCTTTGAAACACTTCAGAATTCCCTAGGATCGGCCACATTATGCCGACTCACTGACTAGCACCATCCCCCATCAGACATTTTTGCCTGCTGGCTCATTTATGTTTACCTTCCATAATGGTGCGACCCAGAGCATGTTGTGTCAGCAGCGTGTGAGACCCGGGTTCGGATCCTGTGTTTAAACCAGGAAGTAATGTCATTAGCATAATCAGTGACAGGTGCGATTCGGAGGTTGCATTTCCCCCACTAACATTTCATTTTTACTCCACTGATAGTTAGGTTTATGTTTGGGGTTTGTGTTGGGAGGTATAGTTTATAAAATGTGCATTCCTCTTCACTGTATTACATCCTGTGCAGCTGAACAAAAACTCGCTTCACAGCTCGCTTTTGGCACCCCTCTGTGGACATTTCACTTGCAAAATAGAGCTCACACGTGCCCAACAACACTTATCTCTTTGGCCACTGGGGGCAGTGTTTTGAATTTTGGTAAGCACAGAAGCACTTTTTAGCTAAAGAAAAGTCAACATATGGTTTCTGATTTCACTGTGAGATCAGTCTGACTAAACTTATTGTTGTCACTGGGCTACCCTGGCAAAACTATTTATCAGCTACAAACTGACAGTTAATTTGGGCAAATAAATGGCTATATTCAACAAAGGTTTGCAACAAGGATTAACTGGAACACTTTGTTATTGCAAGCGACTTGCTGTTCCTTGAACTGGCAAGTTGAAAAGACATACAATACATGATATAGCATATAGCATAATGAACATGCAAGACAAACAGTGCAGGTGTATACAGAGAGAAAAGAATACCATACATTGTGCAATAATGTTAATTATGTATTCGGTGCCTGAGGTGGACAACACAGATGCAATATAGATAGGAACAACTGGTACACACTTTCTTTCTTTCTTTCTATCTATCTATCTATCTGTCTATCTATCTATCTATCTATCTATCTATCTGGATATTTCTGCCAAACATCTGGGTTCAGATCAAGAACACAGAAATAAGTTTGAGTGTGAGTGTGTGTATCAGTGAACTCTCTTCCTGTCATTGCCCGTTAGATTCTCATAATTGCGGGTGACCTGTTGGGTCATAAAGAGAGGGCACCCAGAGGTGGAGGGGGGTAAATCAACCCCTCCCATACAGCACTTAAAAAGACCCTCAATGACCACCCAACCCAGACAGCATCACATATTGATGGATAGCACCTATCTGTCTCTATGGTGACAAGAGAGTTTCTTTCCATGTCATCTAAATATTTATTGCATAAACGCCAATCAAATGACAAAATCACAAGTGCTCCATTATACCCACAGAAAGTGTGTGTGTGTGAGAGAGAGAGAGAGAAATCACCCATTTTGAGAAATGACAACTTATTTTTATTATCAATCAATACTTTACACACAGTTCATGATATACTGAAAGTCACATGTTGTATTTCATCAATACTGTATGTATTTATCCTCCCCAGAAACAAACAAATTCATTGTATTGACAACTTCAATTTGTTATTGAATAAATCATTAATCAATGTTGATGATCTGACATGCAGCACATGTGTGTGCATGCGTGCGTGCGTGTGTGTTTGTGTGTGAGCAGTGAGTGAGTGATCACTCATTAGGGGCCTTTAATGGCTTAAATAGACTCATTGTTCTGACTGTACTGACCACACACACACCTGTCATTTCCATCGCTCATTTCATCACACAAACGCAGCTCTGATCCAAAACACTCATAATATGTCCGGTTCGATTAATACTATGACCAGTAAGTATGCCCGAAGCTGAATACCTTATTGGGAAAGGCACGAATAATGACTTCGAAACGAATAACGGATTCATCCGAATAATATAAAAAAAATATATTCGTTTGACTGATTATCCAAGAAACACAAGCATAAAGCGACATTGAAAAATGAACATATTCTAAATTACAACGAATTTATGAATCTACGCAGCCAATATTTCTAAAGTGTCAAACTTACGAATGAAAATGCACACGGTGTGATTTCAGATCGGATGGGCGTGATCTCAACTCCGTTTACGGTCTCCGTTAATTGTACATGTCTGGAGCTTATCAAGTGTAACATTAACTAAAACATTAACATCATATACATTTCCCACTCCTTAAAATGTCTATATTAATGTATCACGTGATTCACATGTAATTATTTCTATGTATTCATTTATAAACCAACCTGAGCGCGATGTTAAATTCCTGATGAGAAGTAATGATTTCACAGCGGAGCTCGTCTATTCACCTCTAAAAGTTGACCACATTTATTTTCACATCACCGATTAAGGGAATTATCTGGTTGAGACTTTATTCTGAAAAAAAGTTAAAATGCTCCATAAAGGTTTAAATGCTCCATAGAGTATTCATCTATTAGGAATATTCCTCCTTATGTAACACAAAGAATCTGAAACATGTTTTTTTCTTCTTGTTCTTCTTTAAACTGTGCTACATTTGAGAATGTTAAGTGTTATTGAGCTCTGGAAAGCGCTATATAAATGTAACATTATTATTATTAACTAAAAATTCCTGATAGACTTACAGGACTTTCACCTGTGTTTAGGATATATTGATTTATTATGTTTCTTTTAATGCTTGAATTTGCATTTATTACTCACTGCAAAATGTGTGCTTGACAATTCACATTTTGCTTGACACCTCCTGCCTCCAGAATAATGTTGTTTTACATGAACAGATGAAAGACATTTCTATTTCAGGCAGATATTAATATCAGAAATACCTGGAGAAACCACAGTTAATGTGGCCAACAAATTCAGCTTCATCTGTTAAGAAAAAAAATATTAAATTATCAATTAATTAAATAATAATTGGGTAACACTTTATGATAACTACATGGTATAAAGTATTTGTAAAGCATTAGTTTATAGTCAGTTGATCATTTATAAATGATTGTTCCTACATTAATAAGCTACACACAAATAGTTTGTTGTTTGTTTATATTTACTGTAGCAAAAAATGTATTATTGTTTAATAAGTTCATTTATAGGCAGTTTAATAATGTTTTTTTTTTTTTTTTTTTTTTACATGAACAAGGCATGAATTCATAGTAAATAAATAAATGATATATGTAATTAATTGGATTTACATTTAAACATAATTAATGTATTTGTTACTGTTTTAGTAACGCTTACTATTAAAGCAATTATTACTTAATATATAGGTTGTAATAAAGCATTGACTAATTGCTTACTAAGCATTTTTGTGACCTAATCTAAAGTGAGAACTGCATTATGCCTAATTAAACATTTATTAATGATCCATTACTCTGGAAACTTGGCCCTGAAATAATCATCTCTACAGCATCTCAATCGCAAAAGCTCAAAACAGACACTAAAGCTTAACAAAACAAACAAAACAAAAAACAGACACAACACTAAAGTACAGGAATGATAGTGAGAGAGGAAAATCCACAGTTTATTAAAAGATCCTCTGATTGCTCAAATGCCACTTTAGCGTGTTCTATCCTATTATTAAGCTTTATGAGCAGACTTGTTCTTATTATTGCCAATTAAAATGACTAGTTAATTCAATTTCCCCAGTGGACTTTCCTTCAACATATACATTTATAAAATGTTTCAAAAACAGTCTGTGTGCACACTCTGGAAACAGCCAGCACACCTCCACGGTCACATGACAGTGATGAAACTGTCTAACAGAATTAGGAAAGAGTATGTAATGTTATATTACTGACTTTTACTGATATTACTGATATGTTGCCAATGCAGTGCCTATTAAACTTCATCAGTGAAAATGTCTGCCGTACATGTTATTTTTCTCAGCGCTGGGCCTGATGGAACAGTAACAGTAGTTTGTGGTTACTGAATGGGGCTTTTTATGCAATCATTTTCCAGATTGCAGGGGCGGTTTTGTATCTCGGGTACCAATGATTGTAGTAAAAAGATACAAGCACAGTATTTAATGTACAAATGTATGCAGTATGACAAAAATATCCTAAGATTTTAATGCTGATCAATAAGAATTCCGCTTTCAGGATTCAGGCCTAAAGGTGCCCCTTTCAGGAAGACACATTTGTCTCTTATAAAAAGCAATTTTTAGCCAAATCACCACTTTGATGACAAGATTCAACGAGCAAAATTAGATATTCAGTACATCAACAACTTGTATTAGTTCAAAATGCAAATGTTTAATGCAAGGCATAAAAAATAGGACCTGAATAATATTATTTTTCTTAATTCTTCTTTGTTTTCCCAAATTCTTTTTTCAATTTTATTTTTTCTAAATTCCATGTTTAAACAGTTAACAGTTATTTTTTTGTCAAATAATGTGAGCACAACAGAGAATAACTGTACAAATTAAAAACTTACAGTACATTCAGTTCAAACAGCACACTTGCTTCTGAAATTTGCTTAAATATAATTATTCCTGATATAATATTAATAATAATATTTATAATAATAATAATATTAAAATGAATATAAAACTTTTACTGTGCAGTAGTAATATATTTTTTTTTTTGTCATATTTTCATCAATTTCACGCATCCATTTAAACCAAACTTTTATTTTGATGAACCACTGTGTCAGTTTCTGTGTCTGTCATAGGGAAGTTTCACACTTCTAGATAAGCAGTTCGCAATGTGGTCGTTTGATTGTTACACCGTAAGAGACTGCAGTTTCATGAAATAAATAGTCTGGAATGTGCTGCATGCTTCGCATTAAATGAGCGTTTTGCTTTTTGTAATCTAATACACAGATTACAGAAGTCATAATGTGATGTTTTTAACTGGTCAACGCCTTCACACATCACTTTGAAGCATGCAACACAAGAGAACTGGATATTTCTTAAATGAAATCGCAGGCTGCTGTGGTTTAATAATCAGACTAGGGCACATGTACAACACATTTACAAGATCAACGGAAGATTTCGTGATAACTCAGTACTGGCCCGAAAGGGCGAAAATCTACACTGGTCCCGAGCCAGCTGGCCATACTTACTGTTGAACCATGTTAATATATGTTTAATTAGGCATATATAGTTCTCACTTTAGATTAGGTCACGCAAAATGCTTAGCTAGTCATTAGTAAGTGCTTTATTACGACCTTTATTAAGCATTAACTGATTTAATAGTAAGTGTTCCTAAAACATTAATACACACATTAATTAAGCAGAAATGTGTATCCAATTCATTTATGTGGAGGTGAGGGCGTGGTCGAGCGCCTGTCTGGAGAGCGAGAGTAAGCAGTAAGGAGTTCCACCTGAGATGAATTGCTACTAATTACCATTTCAAAGTTCGCAGTGAAAGACTGGGGAGATAAAAGCGTCCCATTCCACAGAGAGAGAGAGAGAGAGTGGCACACACCAGAGAATGCGTGTCCAGTTTACGGAGAGTGTTGTTTATGTTGAAAAGCAGTATTTTGTGCTGTTTATGCTGAAAAGCGATTTCTATTTTGTTGGCAATCAATGTGACTCACTTGAACAGTGGAAACCACCTCCCACTTCCTCCTTTATCTGCCCCAAACATGAACCTTTGTCACAATTACATTTTATTTTTTCTTTTCTCCCAATTTGGAGTGCCCAATTCCCACTACTTAGTAGGTCCTCGTGGTGGCACGTTTACTCACCTCAATCCATGTGGCAGAGGACAAGTCTCAGTTGCCTCCACTTCTGAGAACGTCAATCCACACATCTTATCACGTGGCTCATTGTGCATGACACCGCGGAGACTCCCAGCATGTGGAGGCTCATGCTATTCTCCGTGATCCACGCACAACTTACCACATGCCCCATTGAGAGCGAGAACCACTAATCGCGACCACGAGGAGGTTACCCCATGTGACTCTACCATCCCTAGCAACCGAGCCAATTTGGTTGCTTAGGAGACCTGGCTGGAGTCACTCAGCACACCCTGGATTTGAACTCGTGACTCCAGGTGTGGTAGTCAGTGTCAATACTCGCTGAGCTAACCAGGCCCCACACAATTACATATTTAATATCTTTATTAACTATGAATTTATGCTTTCTTAATGTTCTCATAAACACTTCTTTACCACTGGTTTGCTTCATTTAAAATACATCAGTTAGGCATGATTAACAAGTTGTTTACTAAGGGTAAAAAAAAAATAAAAAAAACTTTATCAAACTTCCTATATATGAACTTATTAAACAATAATAAATAATTTGCTAAAATGAATAGAAACAAATAACATACTATTTATATGTAGCTTATTAATGTATTAATAATGTAGGAACAATAATTTATAAATGATCAATTAACTACAAATTAATGCTTTACAAATACTTTATATGTGTAGTTATAATGTGTACCAATAATTGAAAAAAATTATAATAATTAATCATAATTAATATGAAATGGATTACACATGGCATATTTTATTAATAGAAACTATACAGTAAATGTAAGAGTATAATTTAAAAATGGGCATTTCATTTCGTTTTAACTAGGGTGGCCAGACATCCCGTTTTCCCTGGGACAGTCCCGTATTTGAGCACTTTTTCTAGTGTCCCGACTTATTCGGAAATTTTTTTATTTTGTCCCGTATTTCCCCTCTCCTAAAATTTCTCTATCGCCTATGTGGCTTTCTCAGTCATGTGAGTATTCTAATCAAAGGTAGCCAAGGATACGGCTTGTAAAACCAATAAAATCACACTGTGTTATTTGAAGTACATGATTGGATTAAACTATCCAATCACAATCCCCTATCAATAGAAGTCCAATTAGTGAACTGATTGAAGAGTCAGTTTGAAAGAGCACACAGATGAAATTGCGGCTGGAAAAATGTCAAAGAAGCGTGCATGTACATTTAATGAGGATCTTCAAAAAGAGTTTAAATTGATAAAAAAAAAAAAAAAAAAAGGAGTCACAGACAGAGCCTAGTTAAGTGAGGTTTGTGGAGCTCGCTTTTTAATCGCCCATGGAGGCCTCACCGTCATCGCGCAGAATGTTCATACAAAAAAGCATGTGGATGCTGCTAAAAGTAAGTGTGCCACACCAAGTGTTAGCAATTTTTTTGTGAAGCAAAATTCAGAATCTGACAAAGTGCATGCAAGTGAAGGACCTTTTGCTTATCATTCTGTTGTGCATGGCCATAGTTTGCACATTCATGACCTGAGAAAAGTCTTGCAGGCCAGGCTGGAGGAATCATTCATACCCTCTGACATTAAAAAGCAGTTGGATGCCCTGGTTGAAGCTGGTGACATGCAAGCGGATGATTTCTTTTGTGCAGTGAGAAACTTTTATTCAGATTTGGTGGATTACCTCCAAAATTGGCGCTGCTCATTGGAGAACACAGAAAAACTTGAGTGGGCCCTACTGAGAGACATCCCAGATTGGAAAGACATTCAGAGCAGCCTCGAACACTTCTACTCCATAATCCCTGCTCTCAGTTTGATTGACGAAACCACGTTCTTTGATGAGTGGGCTTGCGTGAAAAACATTGTCACTCGTCGCATCACTGAGTGGAACATGAACAAGATGGCCGTGTCTGAGAGATGAACAGACGTTTTTTGTGAGATGGAGAGCAAGATAATTAACTCTGGAATCTTAGCCAAGGTCATGGATTTTGTCTTATGCCTGCCTGGGACATCTGCATCTGTGGAGTGTGTGTTCTTATTAATGAATGCAGCATGGTCACCGGGTAAATCTTGACTCAGTGTAACAGTCATGAAAGCATTGCTTTTCATATGTCTTAATTTTGGACTGGACTGCTCTGCATTTTACGATAAACTCTTGAAAGACAAGTGCACACTGAGAAAAACTGCTGTCAGTGAAAAGTACAAGGTGACAACAGTCGCAAATGCGGATGCACACTCTACTTCGCATTGATCTGCGCCTAGTTAAGGATATGACAATTTCATTTTTGCTGGGACGGGGCTGTCCCGTTTTCCATAAGCAGGAATCTGGTCACCCTAGTTTTAACACACTTCCGGTTTAAGCCCCGCCCACACCTGGTTCTATCCGAATACAGAGACAGATACAGATAATTTTGTCATATGAACAAATACAGATACAGATAATGGCTTCGCTGCACACCCCTAATGACCAGTCACATACTATCTGCACTAAGAGAGTAACAGTCATATTAATTGTTTAAAAGACACATTTGGCAGCACACAGCCAGAGAGGAATTTCACTGAGCCAGCAACTGTCTGCTGCTTGATGTGTCTACAAATAAAACACTTTCTAATAATTCCATTTCGATCCACATATGTACATGTAAATAAACAAGGCTCCAATGTGTCATGCTACTGTAACAGGTTAAGCAGAGATAAAAAAAGGAAAAGATTAATGAATCAAATAGGCAAATTAGTGACATTGAACATGTGAACTCTTTATACAGACGGACACATTTTCTTCCGTTGAAACACACAAGAAATTCTCATTCTCAAATCATGCTGGATAACATGATCATCAAATTTTGTTCATGCAAGCTCCAGTGCACGTTGTCATTAAAGCACAAGGGCGACATACCAAATACTAAGACAATGTGAAATTCAAGTCAATTGATAATATAATTTGCGATTTTTCTTCAATAATGCAAAAGTACTGTACAAGTTAGAAGCATTTTCACTAGCCTTTTGCACCCCACTGCACATGTTAAAATTATATAGTCTTTTCAGCATGGATACACAAAGCATCATATTGCATACAAGGGCGTAGCCAGGAAATTACTTTTGGGTAGGCCTCAAAAAAAATGGATGGGCCAAGTTTTCACCCAAAAACATTTTTAACCAAATTTTCCTTAACAACAGAGAAGCGGTGCATTTATCTCTAATATTCTGGATGGGCCCTGGTCCAACCGGCCCACCCTTGGCTACACCATTGATTGCATGACTGTGCTTTAAATATGTTACTAATACATGTAGGCTAATCAGACCTATAGCCACACTGTGCATAATTCATATTATTCCTCATGAGAATTCTGCAACTTGATCTCTATGACAGGTGAAGTGATAGGGTACACAGTGGCTGTTTTCTCACACACAGATCTATTTATCTAACAGCTACAATAAACAGGTACTGACCTTGAATCTTTTAAAAGTGAAATTGTTTTATTATAACTCCACCTTACCCCCAATGCCTTATCTGATGCCCTCCTTTTCATGCAACCACTCACACATACACTCACTTCACTAAGTATGCTAATGGTTTCATATTTGTCCATATTATTAGTGGTGCTGGTTTAGCGGGGTGTCACTATGAAGCTACTATTGCTCTGATCATTGTACAGAGACTTTCCAAAATCCCTAACCCAATTCTTCCATTGTAATGAGGCCATTGATGGGATATCAAGGTGGCAAGTTTTCCCACAGCAAACAGCACTACTGATACCTATGTGCTTAATATTGTTTTAGTTGATGTAGTGGTTGTTATTGCTATTAGAAGTCTTACTAACTTAGAGAGTGTAACACAGAGCTGATAGATGCTCAGTGCTACAGTTAGAGTCTCTGTTAGCCCTTTTCCACCGAAATTGCGATGTTCTCGTGCCGAGCCTGTGCTCTGCTGGTTCACGGCCGGGGCAATCTGGAGCCTTTTGTAAACTGGCTACGCTTTTCCACTGACCTGAGAGCCGAACGGTGACGTAATGGGTTACTGTCTACGTGGTAGTTTCACGTGACTACCTCAAACATAAACAAACATGGCGCATCACAGTGTGTTTGTATACAGCTTTTACTCTTGTTTTTGAGGACATATTTAAACATACAGATTAATGCAATCCATTATTATTACATTGCTCAACAAGATTGTCAGAGATGACATCTACACTATAGATGACAGGTAATGTAATTACATTATATTGTATGAACTGTGACTTAACTTGCTAAGATCTGTAAACTGTTACAGTGGAATCATTATTAACATTGGTGTAGCAGATGGTTGTATTTGGATTTTTGCCATAGCATATAATATTATTGATTGAGAATCCCACCATTTTATTTAACAGATAGCCATGATCTTCCAAACTTAATGAGTAGCTGGTCAAAAATCCCCTTACAGAACAAAACAATGCTCAAAATAAGATGACAACAGTGTAAGAAAAGCTAACAAAGTTGGCAAATATAACAACTTGCTGAGATCAGCTGCAGAGGATACCGACGATTCACTGTTTATCACGAGTGTTACTGGCTGAATTCAATTCCCCGGTTAGTTAGCAGGCTGGTCGGTGTCCAAAACATTGTTGCTCCGTCCACTGTTGCTTTTGCGATTCCTGCGTGGAGACCAGCAAGCTTTTGGGACTGGTGTCGAACCAGGTTTTCGGCCCTGGAATGGCCTTTTCTGTGGTGGAAATGTGTGAAACAGTTCTAGAATTCGCACCGGCCCAGGAACCCGCACCCGAACCATGTTGGTGGAAAAGGGCTATGTGTTGTGTTTTGGGTATTGTGTGAACGCTGCATAAACACACATGGGAAGGATCTGGTGGCATGTTGCTGGTGGTGGTGCTGAGACTTTTGGCAGCTTTTCACAAGTGTTTTGTGGCAGAGATCCAAACTAAATATTTCCTCAAGTTGCGCACACACAGACACACACACACACACACACACACGGCACAGGGTGCTAATGGGTCACAGGGCTTCCCCGATCACTGTGTGTGTGTGTGTGTGTGTGTGTGTGTTTCATGTAAAGATCTGAGACACAACGAGCAGAGGAAGTGTGCCGCTGGGCTAAACTCACTCAAAATGTCCTGTATTATTAACTCAACACTGCAGCTCATGTTTAAATGCAACTTTTTATTTCACTTTATTTGTGCACAAGTGCATTGAGACTGTTATAACAACTGTAAGCCACTGAAATATCGCGCAAAAGTAGAAATAAAAACAGAATGGAGATAAAAGTCTATATACTGTCTCTTGATTTTGTGGACAAAATTCCTGTAGAGTTTTCTCCTTCAGTAGGAAAATGAGATGCAATATGCCTTGCAGACAGAAAACATGACCGATTTTAACATCAGCAACTGTTACAGATGCAGTTTTGAGTTCAGTTTATGGAACGACAAAGAAAAGATACTATCTTAAATATGCAAAATCCTGTAATGGGGAATACAGTAATAGATTAAACTAACAGATTAAAGAATAACACACTTTTAGCCAAAGTAAAAGTTAATCATACTGTTAAAATGTTTGAGCTGTGATCCCTATTTACAGTAAGCGTGAATAAATATATAAGAAATCCAGATAAGTATCACTCCTGTTGATCAGAGCGCTGATGATGACATTGATGAGATGAAATGATGATGATTGTCAATGGGAAGTTTGTGTGTAAAACTTCTTTAACTTCCAGCTTTCCAGATTCCAGGATTTTTGTCCATGATGACCTGTTTGCTTTGTTAATGACTTCAGTTAATCCTAATCGTGAGTGTGTGTGTGTGTGTGTGTGTGTGTGTGTGTGTGTCCAGGTATTCCTTACGTTGTCCCCACAAGGATAGTAAAACCTTAAACTTTTGACATTGTGGGGACAATCAACCGGTCCCCATGAGGAAAACAGCTTATGTTTTTTTTTTTAAATGTAAAAATGCAGAAAGTTTTTTGTGAGGGTTAGGTTTAGGGGTAGGGTTAGGGTTAGAGGATAGAATATAAAGTTTGTACAGTATAAAAACCATTATGTCTATGGAGAGTAACATGAAAACCCAACGTGTGTGTGTGTGTGTGTGTGTGTGTGTGTGTGTGTGAGAGAGAGAGAGAGAGAGAGAGAGAGTGTGTAAGAATAATGCATCACTTTTAGTCAATAATCAATCAAGTAAACTTTAAGTAAACTTCAGTAAGTCATGTTATATGTACACGTGTAAGTCATGTTATATGTACACGTGTTGTTACTAGTTGTTACAACAACAAAAATGATGATTTTCACCATTCTTTACTTTAAATTGATGTTGACTAAATGTAATTTAAATGTTTAATGTAGTACTTTGTGTAATGGTTCTTCATGTCATGTCATTCTGACTAATAAATCTGTTTTACAAAAAAAAAAAAAAAACAACAAAAAAAAAAAAATTCTACAAATGCATCAGCCTCTACAATTACAGTGTAATAGTTTTCCTGTTCATATATGACATTTTGTTAAAAATTTCCATTGTTTAGTTTTTTCCACTAAAAACTGTCCATACTTCTTTTTCTGTAATACATGTAAATGAATATGCTTTAATGTAATGTTAATGTTAATGTAATGTAGCACAAGCACAAATCTTTATACATTGATGGCGCAGAGCTGAAGTTTGTAAAACAGTAAAAATGAAGCTGAATACTCAATTTAACATCCTTTTCAAACTAAATTCCTTGACAAATGTATCATTTAATTTTGTCAAATAGAAACCTGTCATGTAAGGACGCCATTTGTCCATTTTGATGTAATAATTTCTGAATGTATTCTGCACTGAGGCACACATTTTAAAAGATGAATGCTTTAGATCAGTAATAATTAACTTGTTAAAAGGTCTTCAGTGGTTGAAAAAGTAGAAATGTCAGGCCACTGTCACTGATCATAATATGGGTCACCAGTTCATTTAATCTAGATGGAGCTTGATGTCCCACTCATGTTCATCATTTATATCAACAGCTGATTAATAATCTTAAATTTAGCACTGGTGGTAACTAATTTGGACAATATGCGTCTGGACATAGTATTAATCACCCTCTGTGGTGGATGATGTAAGGAGACAGACAGTTCTAGCTCCAGATGGCTGTTTTGAGGAAGTGGAGTTAAAGCGGAGGGATTAGGAGCTCTGTTGCCCCGTTACCCCACATGAAAAGCACTGGTGGGGGGTGTCATCTGTAGAACGTGCTGAACACGTGCAGATCAAACTCTCTGCAGCACATGTGTGGACACACACACACACACACACGCTCGAACCCTTATACTCAAACAGTTCACTCCAGGTGCCAGGGCTCAGCATAACCTCAGTGCTTTTCAAGATATTGAAATCATTGTGGGGTGTGCTTGGACTAGCAGCCATTTCTTCTGTTCTATGTTTTAGACTGAGCTAATAATATTTTCTATGGACTAGCCCTAAACCTAACCCTCACACAAACCTTTACCTTTACATTTTCATTAAGCTATTGTTTATGTTTGTTAAGCTGTTTTCACATGGGTACAGCTTGCATGATGTACAAGATTTCAGGTTTTTATCCTTTTGGTGATGTTTATTTAGCTATCTAAATAAGTACGAACCATAGATTTGCAATAATTTTATTTAAACCTAATTATTATCAATATATAGATCCTCCAAAGGGATATACATATACTGTGTATATATATATATATATATATATATATATATATATATATATATATATACACACAATAGATAGATAGATAGATAGATAGATAGATAGAGTTGAAGTCAGAAGTTTACATACACCTTAGCCAAATACATTTAAACTCAGTTTTTCACAATTCCTTACATTTAATTGTAGAAAACATTCCCCATCTTAGGTCAGTTAGGATCACTACTTTATTTTAAGAATGTGAAATGTCAGAATAATAGTGGAGAGAATTATTTATTTCAGCTTTTATTACTTTCATCACATTCCCAGTGGGTCAGAAGTTTACATACACTTTGTTAGTATTTGGTAGCATTGCCTTTAAATTGTTTAATTTGGGTCAAACGTTTTGTGTAGCCTTCCACAAGCTTCTCACAATAAGTTGCTGGAATTTTGGCCCATTCCTCCAGACAGAACTGGTGTAACTGAGTCAGGTTTGTAGGCCTCCTTGTTTGCACATGCTTTTTCAGTTCTGTCCACAAATTTTCTATCAGATTGAGGTCAGGGCTTTGTGATGACCACTCCAATACCTTGACTTTGTTGTCCTTAAGCCATTTTGCCACAGCTTTGGGGGTATGCTCAGGATCATTGTCCATTTGGAAGACCCATTTGAGACCGAGCTTTAACTTCCTGGCTGATGTCTTGAGATGTTGCTTCAATATATCCACACAATTTTCCTTCCTCATGATGCCATCTATGGACATCTTTTTGGACATTTCTCCAAAAAGTAAGATCTTTGTCCCCATGTGCACTTGCAAACTGTAGTCTGGCTTTTTTATGGTGGTTTTGGAGCAGTGGCTTCTTCCTTGCTGAGCAGCCTTTCAGGTTATGTCGATATAGGACTTGTTTTACTGTGGATATAGATACTTGTCTACCTGTTTCCTCCAGCATCTTCACAAGGTCCTTTGCTGTTGTTCTGGGATCGATTTGCACTTTTTGCACCAAACTACGTTCATCTCTAGTAGACAGAATGCGTCTCCTTCCTGAGTGGTATGATGGCTGCGTGGTCCCATGGTGTTTATACTTGGGTACTATTGTTTGTACAGATGAATGTGGTACCTTCAGGCATTTGGAAATCGCTCCCAAGGATGAACCAGACTTGTGGAGGTCCACAATTTTTTTTTCTGAGGTCTTGACTGATTTCTTTTGATTTTACCAAGATGTCAAGCAAAGAGGCACTGAGTTTGAAGGTAGCCCTTAAAATACATCCACAGACACACCTCCAATTCAGTACACCTCCTATTAGAAGCTAGTTGTCTAAAGCTTGACATCATTTTCTGGAATTTTCCAAGCTGCTTAAAAGCACAGTTAACTTAGTGTATTTAAACTTCTGACCCACTGGAATTGTGATATAGTCAATTAAAAGTGAAACAATCTGTCTGTAAACAATTGTTGGAAAAATTACTTGTGTCATGCACAAAGTAGATGTCCTAAAAGACTTGCCAAAATTATAGTTTGCTCATATTAAACCTGTGGAGTGGTTAAAAAATTAGTTGTAATGACTTCAACCTAAGTGTATGTAAACTTCTGACTTCAACTTCATATATACTGTATATGTCCTCAAAGACAGTTGTTATCTCTGGTGCCTTGATCCCCCCACAGAATAAAAAAAATAAAAAGGTAATTCTGACTGTAGAGTATATCTCACAATTCTGACTTTTTCCCCTCTCACAACTGTGACTTTACTTCACACAAATGCAACTTTATTACTCGCAATGCCAAGATTGTGCTATACAATTGGGAATTTATGCAGCAAATTTGCCACTTTTTATTTTCGCATGCTTTTGTGAGCTTTTGATTCGCTGCAAATGTTTGCCAGAAATTTGCAGCTCTTCATCGTTAGTGGAGAACCTCCGGCAAACCTTTGGCAACAATGGACAATTTGCCGCAAGTTTGCCGCAAAGCTCATTTGCATGTGAAAATTATCAGTGGTGAATTTGTGTCAAGTCTGCGGCAAATTTGCCATGAACTCTCGATTTTCGTAAGGGTGCTTATCCTGGATGTCTCAACCGAGTGGAGAGCGTGAGATTACGTCTGTACATGCCAACACGAACACATCACACGAGAGGCCACGTGAACTCCACCCTCTCGTGAAGGTTACCCGAAGTGTTGGATTATAGTTAAAAAGTACTTAAATATTTCTTTTTTTTTTTTTTGCACCAAAAGTGATCGTGACACTTTAGAAGACATTAATTTAACAGCTGCAATCGTATGGATGATGTTTATGTTGACTGTCTGTGATTTTTGGAGCTTCAAAAGTCGAATCACCATCCACTTGCATTTTAAGGACCTACTGAGCTGAGATGTTTTTTTTTGTTGTTTTTTTTTTTGTTTTTTATTATTATTATTATTTTTTATAAATAATATTGTTGACTCCTTTATCTACGTAAGGATAATTTCATAGCCAAACTTTATGTATCCTAAATACACACCAATTAATTTTATTTGCCAATTAATTTAACAAAATGACAGCTTGATTGGAAATTATGTCCAAAAAAATATATATAATCTTCTCACAATTGATATTTACTTGATTTTTCAAGTAAATTGATTTTTCATCACTTGTCTCATATTTGATCTCAAGCATGATCTTCACTGACACTTTTGTTGACTTAGTTAACAAGTACACTTACACAAAAAATATCAGGGGCAAAATTGTTTGGTGTGGTGGAAATGATGGCTGTGAGTCAGCACTAATTTTTGAAAAAATTATAGAAATAAATTTCACACAATAAATATGTTGTTTTTTTTTCACTCTTTGTTTAGATTATAATATTTTTAAGCATGCAATCATTTATATTTTTATAATGGATTTTCATAGTTTAATATTGAAAGTCTGGATCTGGAACAAGGCTAAAATAGCCAAATCTAGACATAAATGGCATTTAAAAAGTACCAAAAATAAATTACGAAGACCTGATTAAAAGTTTCCAAATCAGTTTTAATCAAACTCTCATATATCAAAAAGAAAAAGCTTGAAATCAGTTTGTTTGGATGAAAATCAACCCCTGGGATAAGAAATGGCCCAAAGTTGAAGAAACCCCCACTGTATCCTTATCACTTCTCCTCTCTTCCTCTATGGTGTAGGCATGTTATGAGCTCTCTGTAAAACTAACAGTTCTGTTGATGTTCCTCTGCCCACTATTGTTTTGCTGGTTTTCTTTCAGGCCACATTAAACCCTTTATATGGACAGTAAAGAGGTCCATTTGAATTTAACTTCAGCGTGGAGAGAGTCCTCCCTGCCCCCTGGCCTCAACTTTTCCAGAGAAAGAGAAGGTGACTGATCAAGCCCTGGAGGGTTCAGCCCTTTTATGGGCTTTAAGGCTCTTAAATTGGATCTCAGCAGTGATGGCCTTGGCCCAGACAAACTGTCTTCTCTCATATCCAGGTTGCTCACAGCTGTCCAATTCTAACTGTTTGTTTAAAGGTGAATTTCTTTGTTTTGGTGCAGGTCCTTCCTGGCCATTTTATTTGGCTAGTTTCAGCTAAGCAGCTGTGGACCAGATTGTGGTGGGTTTTTGAGTGGGTTCTGGGCAGCCCTTGGGGCTAGAACAATCTTCTGCCAGGAAATAGTAGGCTGCGACTGATGTGGTCAGCTCTTTGTCACCAGCTCATTTCGGGTGGGTGAGAGTGTTTTTTCTATGTGTGCGTAATGAGTGTTTTGCCGTATGTGTGCTGAGGGACAGGTGAAAATCCTTTGCTTTTCATCGTTACTTCTTTATTTTCACGTTAAAGTTGAAAAGTGGAATTTCTGCACCACTAGAGCCACCAAATGGAATTTCAAAAATAATGATTGTTTTCAAACAGGTTTTTCCAAACTCTCACTTCATCTTCCAACAGGTACTCCTGCCCTAAACTCAAGCTATTGGTTGTTGCTGTATTTGGTTGTTGTTGACCGTAAAGCTCAAACAGCAGACGTGTTGGCTTGTTCAAAAACATACAGTATGACTTTTTAACCCCTAAAGAAAAGTAAACAAATAAACAATGTTATTACGATATAAGTTTAACCCTGAACCCAAACATAAACCTAACCATAAAGTGTAACCTCTTACCCAAATCCTAAACTTAAAAATTATTTTAATAGGTAAATCACTGTTGTGTACCACGGAAGAAAGAAAACTTTTTTTATTGTGTCTATCCATTTAATACATTTCTCATTACATTTGACATTCCATTTGTATTTAAAAAAAAAATATTATTATTATTTTTTTTTTTTTTTGTGGTATCAATTTTCTCCCACCACCCATATATTAGTCAGAAAAAAGAAAAAAAAAAGAAAAAGAAATGTATTAGTGTATGTACAGTATTAGGCAGAATGAAAACTTTGGTGAGTTGAATGAGTGTTATTTATTGTTAATATATACATCAGTCATTTGAATTGCATAAATTAATATGGAATGAATAACCAAATGTTTCCTTACAATAAAGTGTTGGACAGCAAGCTAGCAAAAATGTGATGCTTGTATTGTTTTGATAACTGTTTGGTCTCTCTGGGAGTAAAAGTTGTAAATTTTTTGTATGAGACAATTCGTACAATATCTTACGATTTCACCATCTCGTACAAATTATTACGAGTTGCCATGAGACTGTGCTGAAAGTGCCACAGTTTAAACTTTTCCCATTATTCAGTTTCTTATGGCCACTGTTTTTGTAATCTTGTTTACGGAGATGATTCTATAATTTTTTGGTTGATCAACATGCATTAACACAGTGAAGATATTCCTCTGCAGTGATGTTTTTTATGAGTTTGGTAGGAGCGCTGTTTGGGTTGAAAAATGCACCAGAGAGTGCAGGTGGGGCGGGAAGGGCCATGAAAGGGGGTCAGAAGAGGAACAGAGACGTCACTCAGCTCCCAGTAAACAGCGCTAGTCATTGAGTCACCGTCACAGGACATCCTTCCTTCACAGGAAGAGAGCAAGCGAGGGGAAGACGCATCAACATGTTCACTTTCCTCTTCAAACAAGACCTCACCTCTGGGGCTTTGTGTCTAAATAGCATGGTCTTGTGTGTCTCAATATTCCAAGGGCCGTTTTGGCCACATTATTTCTTGTGTGAGGGGTCTGTGTTCTAAACAAATTCCAATCTGGGAGGTCTGATCACAGATAGTTTAGTGTAACTGTTAGTCCTTGCTTTTTTATGTAAAAGGAAATAGTAGTAAAATGTAGCATGCACATTACACATGAGTTTCCGTGACTAGATTTACGAATAACTCTGGAAAAGGAAAACAGGGTGGAATTTTTTTGGAAATAAGGATAATGTAGAAATAAAGTAGATATGCCCATTTTAATCAATAAAAGCAACAACAACAAAAAAAGAATATGCTTATAAAGTGTACAACAGAGATTGTTTCAAATTCTGCTGCATTTGAATTCTAATTTAGTGTCTCAGAATGTGTGTGTGTCTGTGTGTGTGACAGAGAGACACTGAATGAGTGAAGCAATGGAGTAATTGTTAGATCATTGTACTGTGAGGGCAGAGTTAGTGACGTAAAAGTGGGAGTGGAAGTGGGTGGAGCCAGACTGCCTTCAACAAGTCAGACAAACATGCTCAGGCAGTCAGTCAATCTCAGGCACTCGTAGGAGAGTCACTTACCATCTGGACTAGCAGTGGGACAGGAGAACTGTGAACTGCACCTGTCCCATAGACACAGAGACACACACACTCAGGGGAGAGATCACACACAGCCTCTATGTGTGGCTGGGACCAGAACCTCCTGGTAAGACTTATTTCTCTGAATTTTTGGGCTGTAGCAGTTTCTGTGATTTCATGCTTTGTTTTTGTTGTCAAACGTGTCAAATCTTTTGACTTTGCTACACTGGAATTAATACATTTTTTTTATTATTATTATGATTGATTTAATTATGTTAAATTTAATATTTCAAAAAAGCTGTCATTAATTAAATATGCTGTGGTGGTTTGCTGTCGTAAGGAACAACAGTTTAATTGGTGCGATCTAATTAATCTAATTATTTGTATGCAAATTATTATAATTTTCAGCTGCCACTTTGTAGCCATATATATATATATATATATTAGTTTAAAACTTTTTTTTTAGAAATTCCTCTTTAGCCTTTCAGTAAATATAATAGTGTTATGTAATACGTTTTGAATAGATGGACTGAAGCATCTATACATTTGATTTTTGAATAATATTTTTGTTTATAAAATATTTTTCCCTAAACAGACAGAAGAAAATGCTGAGCATGGCTCTTCTCATTTCCATTTTTGTTAATGTTGAGTTTTTCTGTTTCAGAATTAGTTTTGGGTCTACAGCTGTCCTACGCACAAAATTATTTATCACAAAAAGCAAAGAACATTTTTAAAAAAATAAAAAAATAGTTAATAAAAATACTGTTATAGTTTTATTTCTTTTAAAACAATTCTTTTCAATTATTCTTTATTAAAACATTTTTTATAATTAATTCAGTGAGCTTTGTAGTTATTGAAATAAGATCTTATTGTTTGTAATAATAAGAACACACTGATAAGCAGTATTTGTGTCAGTAGGTTAATTTAGGATCTGAACACGTCTTATGTTTTTCTTTTTGAATGTTTTGTTTCAATCGATTTTTAAAATTCAAATATTTAATTTTTTAATACATGGTCTGAAATCGTATTCATTCAGAGCGGCTTCAAATTAATGAAATAAATTAAGATCATTTGTCGCTATAAGAACCAACAGAAGAAGTGTGTCTATGTTTCTTTATTTAGCTTGAAACTATTATATGTTTAATCAGTTTAGCATGTTCAGTAGAACATTCTCTGAGCAGAATAGTTTCAGATATGATAGGTCACCTACAAGTTAAGCTTTGTGTATATTTGAAGTTTGGTTCTGTTACTTTAACTCCCAATGGAAAAAGTTTATCCCCGAACAAAGGCCAACTAACAAAGGACAATGCATCTATGTGAACTTCTGCAGTTAATCTAGGATGGATTTCAAAGACATTAGTCATTAATCTTACAGTTCATAAAAAAATCTTTTTTTTTTAAACACTGGACCTTAACACTTACTTAGTTTACTAATCTTAAACCATGACTTGCACTACACATAAATATCTAATATTGGCATTATATTCATGATGTTTAGTCGGAGGGGAACTGGCCCCCACAGTGAGCCTGGTTTCTCCCAAGGTTATTTTTCTTCATTAACCAACATCTTATGGAGTTTTGTTTTCCTTACCACAGTCGCCTTCAGCTTAATCACAGGGGTTCTAAATACAATTATTATTTAATTATTAATTATAAATTTGTATACACAATTCACTCTAAAATTTGTATCAAACTGCACAATGATGCCTCTAAGACTTTATAGATGTTACAGTTTCATTTTTTGTTAATGCATGATTTTCTGTAAAGCTGCTTTGAAACGATGTGTGTTGTGAAAAGCGCTATACAAATAAAAATGATGACTTTTGTTGCTCTTGCTCACACACACACGCACACACACACACACATTCTCTGGGATGGATGGTTCCGTTGCTCTGCTACTCTGATTCCAATTTTAGCTACATTCAGATGCAGACGGAACTTCCTTCCTCTGTTTGTGACTTTTTTCCACACAGGGGAGAAAACAGGGAGAGGGGAAGAGCTACGAGAGATTAGGGCAATGAGAAGAGAGAGATTGGGATCTGTCCTGACCTTATGAACGGGTTGGGATGGCTGTTGTCTTTTATTTACTTTTAAGAGCACTTCAGGTGCTCTATATAGAAATAGTTTGCTTGCCTCTGTTTTATTGTTATCTGAACAATCGAGGAATAATTTAGGCAAAGGTATTCAGGTATTATATTCTTTGTAATTCATAATTCTGTTTTGAAATGGACGATTTTTGGATTATATGAGTTCACACTGTCCACACTGAAATTCTGTGATACAAAATCTATTCTTAACATGTAATTAACAAGAAAGTTTAAAAAAATGTAATTGTTAACTTAAGAAATATTTCAGATTCCCCACTATTTCTAGGTCACTGATCAAATTAGCAAATTTGTGACATTAAGCATGTAACTCCTTTGTACGAAAGGTCAGATTTTCTTGCTTTCATTAAAGCACACAAGTAGAAAATTCTCAAATCATGCTGCAATAACATAGATCGTCAGCGTTTTGTCCATGCCAACTCAACTTTGTACTCAAATTGTTGAACTGCATGCTGCTAATATAATTTGTAGTGACAAAAATTGATAATGTTGAGTTCCCTAGTTCTCACACACCATCTGATCAGTCAGCACGTCTAACACTGATTAATTTTCTTTTTTCAGGCTGCCTCTGATCACAGCTCGGCCATGTTGACTACGGAGGGAGCAACCTACACCACTGACAATGAGGAGCTCAAGATGGACATAGAAGATGTAGACATGACAAAATGGACGGAGGCAGAGTTTGAGGAGAAATGCACATACATTGTGAAGGACCACACCTGGGAGGATCCCCCAGAGAGTGTGGACCTCACTCGGGCTGAGACGTCGTTACCCAGAAACCTGGCCTTCAAACACCCGCCGGACTCCAAAGAGGTACGACACTCGTGGCCTGAAGGCATCCTTTTTTAAATGCGCCACTTGCATGTTACAACTGCAGTTGTGTGTGCCATCTGCTAATAAAAACTGTCTTCATGTCCAGTAAATCTGCAAGCCCACCTTAAATTATCAGGTTATCAAACTGAAAAGACACTTGTTTAAGCACAACTTTAGAAGAGAGAGTTGGTTGTAATTTGTGTTTAAACAGTGTCTCCATAAAGCCACACCTACTCATCACACAAGTGTTATTAATCTTTTTTATCTACACTGTCAACAGAGCTTTTTAAACTTGTTTTCTTGGAAAAAGTCCCTGTCTGTCTCTCTCTGTGTGAGTGTGTTTAATAAGCTCTAGTCACATTGTTACTCGGCTAACGCAAACATCCATATATCAGAGTGCCACATGACAAGCTCCTCGAGCACTAGAGTGCAAAAGTTGAGAGGCGAGCACTTTGCCATTTATCACAAGCGTTTTATCTGCAGCAGACTGCCGTGTCTGTGCCCAAGACAACCCACAAACACACTACTTTCCACCTTTCCTGCAATAATGATGGTCAGTGCTTTGAATAGGATTAGCCTCTCTTATTTTGAAAGTGTTTCTAGATCAATGGGAACAGGTTTATAGATTTTCTCATCAGTCGCTCAGTCTGTCTTATCTCTTCCTGTGAGAAAAAAAGAGAGCCCCCTTTATGAGCACGTATTTATGAGGTGATAAAGAGTTTAGCCTCTTTCTTCAAGAAGCACCTGAGGTTCAAACGGGATGAGAGTGAGTGAAGTTATGTACTTGCAGAGGAAGATTATGGTGATGAGAAAGCATTGATAGGAAGTGCTTAATAAGCGCTTGTAATCACTCTTTGTGAGAGTTTGTGCAGAGGGATGTTTGTTACCGTGAGATAAAAGGGAGATTTTAGGGTGAAGTCAGATCCATTCTGCAGAATGCCACAGATTTTCCCCCAAAATTGGCACAGAAAATGTAAAAAAAAAAAAAGTCTTTATCTCAAAGAAAGCACCTGTATGATTTGATGTTTGCCGATAACTTCAGGAGTGTCTGTGCGGTTAATGAGAGGTGAGGCAGGACAAACGAGTAGTCTCTCTCAGCCTTAGGATGTGACCTTGATGACCTTTGACTTCCTGTGGTTGTTGAGAGAGGTGATGGGTGAAGAAAGGCATGGCTCCATGCCTTTCAAGTGTGCACATCTGGCTAACTAACATGCAATTCTCTCTCAGACACTTACTAATGTAAATTTCGATTAAGAACATAACATTTATCCACCTAAATCTGAACCTCAGATGAGAAAGAGCAAACTTCTGCACAGTAAACTTCCTTACAACCTGTTTTTCCACTATTTTAAGCAGGTTATTGGTGTAGTAAGCAGAGAATACATCCCCAAAGGCACTCGCTTTGGCCCCCTAGTGGGAGAAAGATACACTGCAGAAGACGTCCCTAAAGATGCTAACAGAAAGTACTTCTGGCGGGTGAGTTGTTTTGTTTCAGAAGCTTTCAATAAAGTGGGAGTAGACAAGAAAAAGAAGAAAAAATACTGTGTCACTTCCTGTTCCACTGACTGACTTCCTGTGTGACATCATGGGGTAGAAGGTTATGTGAGTTTACACTCAGAAACTGCTGAGTAAAGATCTGCTGTTTTGGGAACTGCATTACTGCATGGGTGCTGAATGACTGAGAGTGCAGAGATTCGTTCCATGAAGCGTCATCTGCATTTGACTGTGCAGCTCTCTGAGTGTGTGTGACAGGAAGTGCTGAATGACTCTGCAGTTCTGTTGCTGTGAATATACAGGTCAGGGTGTCTAAATAGAGAAAAGTATCACATTAAGGCATTACATGTGTCACTACCATTAAAATGATGCATTCTCTCACTCTAACCCCAGCTGTCATCTGCAGCTGTCATCAAGGAGAAAGTGCAAAGTCAACCAACTCTGGTTTTCAGTTGACTTATTCTCTGTCACTTCCATACTGCTGCTGAATCAAAGATTCCCAAGTGGAGCAATTCTGGTCCAATTAAATGCAGCATTGATGATCATTCTTTCCTGTAGTACCATCAGTCTCTTACTATACATTGCTCGACAGATGATTGCAGTCATTTGTGAGAGTTTAGGCAGTAGCGGAAGCATGGTATTGACATTTCAGAGGGAAACCTGGTTTGTGACGTCTTGAAAGTGTTCATGGAACTTGCGAGCTTAGTGTAAACAACTCATCGAGACAGGCGTCCCCCTAACAAATCTGAGACAACACCTCAGACTGCATCAGAGAGCTCAGAACGAGACATGGGTTTTAGTTAACAGGATGGATATACTCTGAGGCTGTGAATATTAGTGTGGGGATGTTTGCTGACTCAGTGTGTGACTTTATAAGAGCCAAACGTACTTGTCTGAGATATAAGAACCAAACTGGAGGACTCGAGAAAAGATCATTGTAATAAAGACCTCTTCTTTATTTATTTTGCAGATATACTCAAATGGAGATTTACATCATTTTGTGGACGGTCTTGATGAGGAGAAGAGCAACTGGATGCGTTATGTAAATCCAGCTCACTCCCAGCAGGAACAGAACCTTGCTGCTTGCCAAAATGGCATGAACATCTATTTCTACACAGTGAAGGCCATTCCTGCAGACCAGGAGCTGCTGGTGTGGTACTGCCCTGAATTCGCTCACCGTCTCAACTACCCTGCCTCAGGAGAGATTATGATGCAGAAACTCAGTAAGTTCACAGAAATATAAATATTTGATGTCTCTCTATGTGTGGATGTCATAGACTTGGACAGATTTCCTATTTTGTCTTATCTCAGTTAAAGTCAAGGAAAAACATGCCCACTAGAGATAGAACCTGTAAGCTATGTTCAAACACAACAGCCTCTTCTCTTTCATCTCTACTAAGATCGGAATTCTTTAAGCCACTCTTCCTCTGCTGTGTTTTTGTTCAGACTAATTACAAAGAATAGGATTCACTGTTACAGTTGAGGAGGCTCTTTAAACATGAAAGCCTAGGCAAAGGTTTATTTTGCCCAACATACTAAACCTGCAATAAAAGTCTCAAAGCTAAAGTGATGTGACAGAGGGAAAGATTGATATGGAGGAGAGTGGGAGATTATAGGTAGGTGAACAGGCCAGCCAGTGTGACTCCTCGCCCTAGTGTCATGCGCATGCCCTGGGGCCACTGGATGCAGCCGACCCCTTTGAGCTCAACACACACACACACACACACACACACACACACACACACACACACACACACACACACACAGAGAGAGAGAGAGAGAGAGAGAGAGAGAGAGAGAGAGAGAGAGAGGTCTGTGATTACACCTACTGACTCATGACTTCAGTCCATCTACCTACAACCAGAGGAAGGTTGAGCTGCCCTTGTGTCTCAAAGCAGAACAGGAGCAGCCCCAAAGAAACCAAGTGGATGACTCAATCTAATAGAATGGGCTGATATGACTGACACAACCTCCCACATGAGATTTATTTAGAAAAGCTTAGGCAGGAAAAATTTTTTCACTGGCCCTGTATCGGGTAAAATGACAGCACACTTCAGCCAACATATATCTTGAGTCCCTTCATTCTTTTATCATGCTGCCTCAGAAGGTATTGGAGTTTTTTTTTTTTTTTTTTTTTTTTTTTTTAGAGAAATTCTTTATTTGTTTGCCACTTCAAGAGACAGGAGAGGCTAGTAAGAAAAAAGAAAAAGAAAAGAAAAGAAAGAAAGAGCATCTCCATTGACTAGCTGAACTTCCTGGCGGCAGGGCTGTGCTGACAGATTGATATCTCTGTGATCTCTGGCTGTTTGTTTTTGGCAAGCTCCCTGGGGAGGAACAGAGCTGGTACTATCTGTGGAAGAGAGGTGGGAAGGGAGAACTGATAACCTCTCGGTGTGTTTACACGTAGCTGCTGGGACAGAAGGATAGGGAAGTAGAGTGTATGGTAGATCTTTGAGGGATACCTTTCATGCGCACACTTGCACTCACACTTGAATTCTACACAATTAACCCTGTGAACATTCAGTGAACAGGAAGCAGGAAGTTATTTAATTGTTTACATCCTTTTTAAGGAGATTAGCAGTGAAGTATTTAAGATAATGAATATGGGAAAGTCATTTTGTAATTAGCTTTCCACCTTTCATCAAATGTGGGTGGGTGGGAGGGTTGGGGTAGGATTGAATTATGGGTATATTTAGTGCTGAGACCCAAACTTGAGAAACATAATTCTCCATGTATGCTTCATAATGTGAACTGGCTCTAATAACAGTATACATTTGCGTTCTCATCTAAGTTATTTGAAGTGATTTCTGTAAAAGCTTTTAGGTTAAAGGCTGTGTAGAGGTTTGGTAACTTCTTTGAGATCCATTACTAAATAAAATCCCTTCCAGGTCTTTGTGGGCTCTTTGGTTGGGAGGGGGGGTCTAGGCATTTGTAAGGTCCTATTAGCAGGACACCATCAGTCCCTCCACAGCCACTCAGTGAACCCTATTAGATAGTATCAGTGCATCCATCCCACCCTGACCGGGGCGGCTGTCAGGCCTCACATCCTGTCTGTAGACCCTAATACAAGATAATTTGTCAAACTGTCACACTAATTGAACCACTGGGGTGCTTTGTTGAAACTTGGTTTGAGGAGAGCTATGTGCTCTGGGACAATATACTTGCTATGTACCTCAAAATAAAAATGACTGGAATTGGATGTATTTGTGTTCCTTGACAAGGAATAAATGTAAAACAATTCACAAACAGCGAGACCTGTAGAAATAAATGTAAGGGAATGAGGAAATCCCTGATGTTGTTTTATTGTGTGTTGACAGAACAGAGTCTGATTGAAGCCAAGCAGCAAGCAACTGAAGTGAAGAACCCAGTTAAAAGAGAGCACAGCGTTTCTGAGATTTTGAAGGATGTCCTGCAAGAACCCAGCAGACCACTTCCCACTCGTCCCCGCTGCCCCAACATCCCAGACCGACCTCTTTACCCAAGTGCTGTCTACCCACTCCGTCTCCCCCTGAACGAGGATCTCTTGAAGAGTAGCACAGCGTTCGGCCTCCCGACACGCTCTCACAGACAGTGTTCATTGACGCGATGTCCCTCAGCGCACAGCAGTCCTGTGAGCAGTCCTGAAAGCAGTCCTACACCAGCATCCCTTGAACAAAGAGACACCCTGCTCTCCTTCTCTCAAGCTCTCTACGGTCATGGCCTGGGCCACTACCCTGGCTACTCACCAGCAGGCCCGATGTCATTCTACTCCAACCCGCACTACTCACGCTACCTCATGCCCCACTACCCTGTTAATAGTTTAGCTGGGCCACCTTCTCTGGGGGGTATGTTCCCACACATGTACCCCTTTTACAGCAGCTTGGTACCCCCACATGTACCCTTCCCACCTGGAATGCTTCCATCTGAGGGTGGCCGGCAGTTTCCACTACCAGACTCTCCGGCTCCCAGAGACATCTTACTCCCAGCGGCCACCAGTGCCTTCTCTGTGGCCACTTCTCTGAAAGCCAAACCACTTCATGGACATGGGCACCCCTATGCTGCTGCCGGTGGCTCCCCAACAGCTGGTTCTGCAGCCTCTACAGGTCGTCTTCCTACCAAGCCTACCTCAGCTCTTTTGGGTACCACTCACTCAGAGGATGAGGCTATCAACCTCAGCAAGATGAAACGAGGCTCCACAGGCTATAAAAGCCTAGATTACCCATTGAAAAAGCAGAACGGGAAGATCAAATATGAGTGCAATGTCTGCAGCAAGACCTTTGGTCAACTGTCCAATCTCAAGGTATGCAGGAGAACCATGACTCTTCTTTTTCCCATGTCATAAAATGCATGTACTACATATCTGTTAAAAGTACAGCTAGTTGTTCCTTGCTTACCTGCCTTTATTTTCAGGTGCATCTGCGAGTCCATAGCGGTGAGCGACCCTTTAAGTGTCAGACCTGCAATAAAGGTTTCACCCAGCTTGCCCACCTGCAGAAACACTATTTGGTCCACACAGGAGAGAAACCCCACGAATGCCAGGTTGGCAACCTCCCTTTAGTAATAAGCAGTCTAGAACCATCTGTGAAGATCAGTGAGTTCCCTGTTCAAATGCTAAAGCTCTGCTTTTAATTCACAGGTGTGTCATAAGCGCTTCAGTAGCACCAGCAACTTGAAAACCCATTTGCGACTGCACTCCGGTGAAAAGCCCTACCAATGCAAGATCTGCCCAGCCAAGTTTACTCAGTTTGTCCATCTCAAGCTGCACAAACGCTTGCACACGCGAGAACGTCCGCACCAGTGCCCGCATTGTCACCGTAACTACATCCACCTCAGCAGCCTGCGGCTCCACGTCAAAGGCTACTGCTTAGCAAATGCTCCTTCTCCCAACTGCAGCCTGGACGAACTCAATCGTGTCAACGAGGAGATCGAGCATTTTGACATCAGCGATAATGCCGACAGGCTAGAAGAAATGGAGGGATTTGACGTGGAGAGCATGGCAGAGAAGCAGATTTTTGGGCTGCTTTGGCAGGAGATGGATTTTAAGGCCTCTTTCCACAAAGGTAGCACTAGAAGAGAACTCCACTCCCCACCACCTCCATTATCTGCGTACTGTCTGAGCGAGTCTGGCAGTGAGGCCTCTGTCATCAAGGTGCATTGTAGCAGCCCGCTCCCGCTCCTACCCATCAAGGTTAAAAAGGAGACAGAGGAGGCCATGGAAACTTAGCTAACTACAGCCTTGCTCTAGGCCAGATTATGGACAGCCACAAGTGTATATAATCCTTCACAAAGATATCAGGCTTTGACCTTTACATTCAGGGACTTGAACTACTCAGGGCTAACAGACATTGATCTTGTTCATCAGTGATCCAGTATGTCCTACACAAATGATAAAGACAATCATATTCTTTTATTAATTTTATTTTTTTCTTAATATTATTTGCTATTTTTGTGTTTACTTCAGTTCGTTATGTAACCTATTTAATTTATTGTTCACATGTCATCCTTCTAAAGCAATACATGAAAATAATGTTTACAATGACTGGTGAATTCATTGTAATTTTTATAGATTTTTCCATTCTATATTGCCATTTTTTGTGGATAGTTTCTAAGTGTAGATAGTGTCCCAGTTGACTGTGATTTCATGTGTGACTGCAATGAGCTTACCACATTCAGGTTTATTTTTAATGTGGGCTGAGGTCAGAGGTAGACCTTTTTGTTGAAGGCTTTTTGTACTCCTAAAGAGGGGGAAGAGGAGAGGTCAGAGGTTACATATCTATGTGTACATGTTTTACATAACATTTATTATCTTTGAGCTCTACACAAAATATAATGAACACAAAAGGGCATATTATATATTACCAACAACTCTTACCTCAAAATTTGTGCGCACGTGTGTGTGTGTGTGTGTGTGTGTGTGTGGGCAGGTTTGGGTGGTTTAAGAGGACTTTTTTTTAGGTTACAAACTGGTAATAACAAGGGTATTTTGCTATAAATGTGGTTTATGAAGACATTTCTTGTTTCCTCATAATTCAAATTACTTAAAAAACATACTAAACTATGTTATTTTTGAAAATGTAAAAATGCAGACATTTTTTTTGTGAGGGTTAGGTTTATGGGTAGGGTTAGGGGATAGAATCTATAGTTCATACAGTATAAAAATCATTATGTCTATGGAGAGTCCTCATAAGGATAGCACCAAAATGTGTGTGTGTGTGTGTGTGTGTGTGTGTGTTTGTGTGTGTGTTGTGTCAGAGGCACATGTGATATTTGTTTTACTACTTGAAGAGGAAACCAAATGTCCCAATGTGCAGATCTACATGTGGTCCAAAGAACAGCAGTTAAAAGTCTGGCTGTCACACACTGGCTGTGCGATTGACACTGACTCTGCATTGTCTCACTTATATGTGGCACATTACTGATACCAAAATGATAAAGAATTGAGAATGTGGGGCTGGTTACCAAAGTGATCTCTCATGTTTGTTTTCAGACTGTATGAACTACACAGAGAGATGTGTGCAGATGCAGAGTACAGTAAATCTGTTCTGTAGGTCTGTCGTGATGTTTGTAGACACACATCACCCTGCCCTTTGTATGCACTGGTTCTTTTTGTCTTATGTTTGTACTTTATTTTTGTTCATAATAAGATTTTGTCCAGCAATATAATAGGACAATAAATCAGCAACATGTGGTTGTAGCATCTCATACACTTTCTGTCCTTAAAATTTGACCAAAGTCTACCCCTCATCTTCAGCTTTAAATTAAAACAATATATAAAAAAATAAAATACTGTCTTTGTTTACATACTGGTTTACTTAGCTATTTAAGTACAACTTGAAAAATGTAAATTATAATATAAATCTTCACTGATCAAATGCATTTTTGTCACTTATGTGCTGTCTTTGATTGATTATTTGGTTGCAGTTCCATATGTAACACACCCCTGTAACTATTTTTTAGGTAATTCCACCAAAATATTTGTACTAGAGAGGTAGCCTACTTAGCATTAACATGTTGTTGCCACTTGCCAGACACTGCACTTGCTTGCATTCAGGCCAATGAGTTGAATTTTGTTCTGTAGAATATGTTTTCCTTTACAAAATATTTTACAAACCAATAAGGTCTCTCTCTCTCTCTCTCTCTCTCTCTCTCTCTCTCTCTCTCTATTTTTTTTTTTTTTTTGTTAAAATTCTCATTATTCATTATGGCATATTTTTTATGTGCCATATGTTACGGTATATTTTAAATGAAAGATTAGGCCTGATTAAAAGAATACCTAAATGAAATAAATAATATCACAAAAACAATATACTATTAAATACAATAATTAAATGAAAAATATAGGTACTTCAGAGTTCAACAAAATACTCAAACTTCTCTAATAAAACAGTAAAGATTGGATTTGACAGTAGTTTTAGCGTTTTCCACAAACGGCAAACATAAAATTATAAGATGCTTAATTTGCACTTCTGATGAATAGATCCATGACTAGGCAGACAATAAAAAGAAGCAGTCACCAAATCCAAAGTATAAAATTCCACTCTGCACAAGTCATCACACTGTTAGTAATAACGCCACAACAGGCCTATAAATACATCACACGATATAAATACATGCTTACATCACTATAACAATTAAATACATAACAGTCAATTAAAATCATGACCCAGGGAAAAAAACCTTAAATACCTCTCACAGTAGCGGTTTTGCTTCAGATTTTACAGTACATTGGACATCCAAGTGGTGACCACACAGTACCAACATCTAAACTGTATTTAACATACAGTTGTGCTCAAAAGTTTGCATACCCTGGCAGAAATTGTGAAAATTTGGCACTGATTTTGAAAATATGACTGATCATGCAGAAAAACTGTCTTTTATTTAAGGATAGTGATCATATGAAGCCATTTATTATCACATAGTTGTTTGGCTCCTTTTTAAATCATAATGATAACAGAAATCACCCAAATGGCCCTGATCAAAATTTACAAAGCTTTGAATGTTTGGCCTTGTTACAGACACACAAGGTGACACACACAGGTTTAAATGGCAATTAAAGGTTAATTTCCCACACCTGTGGCTTTTTAAATTGCAATTAGTGTCTGAGTATAAATAGTCAATGAGTTTGTTAGCTCTCACGTGGATGCACTGAGCAGGCTAGATACTGAGCCATGGGGAGCAGAAAAGAACTGTCAAAAGACCTGCGTAACAAGGTAATGGAACTTTATAAAGATGGAAAAGGATATAAAAAGATATCCAAAGCCTTGAAAATGCCAGTCAGTACTGTTCAATCACTTATTAAAAAGTGGAAAATTCAGGGATCTCTTTATACCAAGCCAAGGTCAGGTAGACCAAGAAAGATTTCAGCCACAACTGCCAGAAGAATTGTTCGGGATACAAAAAAACCCACAGGTAACCTCAGGAGAAATACAGGCTGCTCTGGAAAAAGACGATGTGGTTGTTTCAAGGAGCACAATACGACGATACTTGAACAAAAATTAGCTGCATGGTCGAGTTGCCAGAAAGAAGCCTTTACTGTGCCAATGCCACAAATGACAACACCTTGACACGCCTCACAGCTTCTGGCACACTGTAAATTAGAGTGACGAGACCAAAATAGAGCTTTATGGTCACAACCATAAGCACTATGTTTGGAGAGGGGTCAACAAGGCCTATAGTGAAAAGAATACCATCCCCACTGTGAAGAATGGTGGTGGCTCACTGAAGTTTTGGGGGTGTGTGAGCTCTAAAGGCACGGGGAATCTTGTGAAAATTGATGGCAAGATGAATGCAGCATGTTATCAGAAAATACTGGCAGACAATTTGCATTCTTCTGCACGAAAGCTGCACATGGGATGCTCTTGGACTTTCCAGCATGCCAATGACCCTAAGCACAAGGCCAAGTTGACCCTCCAGTGGTTACAGCAGAAAAAGGTGAAGGTTCTGGAGTGGCCATCACAGTCTCCTGACCTTAATATCATTGAGCCATTCTGGGGAGATCTCAGATGTGCGGTTCATGCAAGACGACCAAAGACTTTGCATGACCTGGAGGCATTTTGCCAAGACGAATGGGCAGCTATACCACCTGCAAGAATTTGGGGCCTCATAGACAACTATTACAAAACACAGTATTAAGAACTAAGGGTATGCAGACTTTTGAACAGGGGTCATTTCATTTTTTTTCTTTGTTGCCATGTTTTGTTTTATGATTGTGCCATTCTGTTATAACCTACAGTTGAATATGAATCCCTTAAGAAATAAAAGAAATGTGTGTTGCCTGCTCACTCATGTTTTCTTTAAAAATGGTGCATATATTACCAATTCTCCAAGGGTATGCAAACTTTTGGGCACAACTGTAGTCTTAACTTTTTTGAGACTATGACTAGCTTTGAGACTAGCTTTTCGGCATTGTTTTGTTCATGGTTTTTGGACTTGGGCATGTCACACAACCTGTCCATGTTGGTACCAGTCTAGTTTGGCTAGCTTTTAACCAAGTGAACGATGAATTTGTGCCAAAATACTCTAGTTTGATTGGACGCACAGCCTTAAGCATAAACAACATAAGAAATGGGAAGCATTTTCTCCTCCCTTTTAAAAAATGGTAAGCTTATGTATTTAAAAATCCTAACTATGCGTAGTTATTCAATATTATTATTTGATTCAGCATTGTTTTTTTCCCGCTGTCCACGACCCTATCAGAACAGACCTACAGCCCATCAGTTGAGAACCACTGGTCTAATCCTCCTCTAACAAGGACACCAGTCAAGTTACAACAGCCAAACCCTTCAACTACTACACATTCTGTCCACACTCACTCATTTAATCAAAACCAATGTACCATAACTATGAATGTCAAGAATCATGTGTCTAGCTGTCACCACACATACTAGAAACATGAAGTTTACGGTGTTCAGAAAATGAATGGGTCCAGAAAGAAATCCAGTGATACATACAATTTAATAGAAAGGATAAAGTGTTGGCTGTGAAAATAGGATGATGGGAAAATTTGATGATTCAATGTATTTTTATTGTTAAGCAATAAATGTGAATCATCTTCCAAATCCAGTTCCGATAACAGTGAATGCAGCAAAAGGAATTCCTTTCAGGTCTTCACAAATTGTACATTTAGGCCCCATGTGAGCATTTGGATTATGGGTGATAATTAGCTTTCTTCATTTCCTGCTGTATGCCGATGTCTGAATAATTTAAAAAACAGACACAGTTACAGAAACAAATTTGTATTCCAAAAACAAATCAGAATCTTCAGACAGGGTCAGACTTTATCATTCTGTATGAGTGTAAAAATCTGTGATTGTTCAAAAATGAAATAATATCCATATGTTGAAAATGCATAAAGAGTATCTTGAGTTCTGTGCAAAGATATAGAACAAGATATACAGTAAATATATAGCTTTTTATTGAATATTAATGAAGCAACATTATTTGTGTGAAAGTGAATGAAACACACAGTTTTTTGTAGCACCTCTAGTGTTCAGTTCACCAGGAAACTGAAACGAAATGTAGAACTCTGCGCTGCATTTGCACAAATGTAGTTATAGTAACGTTCATTCTACGAGACTAGGTTTGACATTTCATTACATCTCAAGTATTCTATAAACAAATGAATCTCCATTGTGATTGGATCAGTCAATGTGATCCCTTTTTGAACATGCTTCATATCAAATCTATTCAACCCACTTGTAAAGGAAAAATAAGTGTTTTATAGGGGCCTTTAGCCCATGCAACAGGGGGGCTTTTATCCCAAATACTGTCCTTTCACTTATTGGACAGTTACTGAAAATCTATTGATTTAATCACCTTGAACTAAACTGAAAAAAAAAAAAAAAAAAAAAAAGTATGTGATAATTTCAGAGATTTGTATTAGTTACATTAATATGCAATGTTATTAAACGTCAGGATAATTTAGCAATTTTGCTATTTAGTGTTTTGTTAAAAAATCAAATCAAAAGTGTCTTTTACCCTGAGGGGATTTAGCCCTGTTGTACTTTATGCAGTTTCAGTGATTTCTACACATGGATTTTACTGACAATTGAAACAATGAATATATATATATACACTACCTGTCAAAAGTTTTGAAACACTTATTCTTTACTATTATTTTAACATGAAAAAAAAATTATAATGAAGTCATCAAAACTATTGAATAACATAAATGGAACTATGGGAATTATGTTGTGACTAAACAAAATCCAAAATAAATCAAAACTGTGTTATATTTTAGCATCTTCACAGTAGTCACCCTTTGTCTAGAATATGCAGACATGTACTCTTGACATTTTCTCAACCAACTTCTTGAGGTATCACCCTGGGATGCTTTTTAAACAGTATTGAAGGAGTTCCCATCTATGTTGGGCACTTAATGGCTGCTTTTCTTTATTATTTAGTCCAAGTCATCAATTTCAAAAAAAAATTTTTTTTTAATTAAATTTTAGTTTTATAATGAAATAAATGAATATAGTGGCACAATTATATTTTTGTCTACAAAACTAATTTCAAACATTTAAGCATACGCCTTCAGATCAAAAGATTTTTAAGATCATGAGAAACATTTCAGTCAAGTGTTTCAAAACTTTTGACCGGTAGTGTATTTGTCAGCAAAATATTAAGAAAAGTCATTCGTGCAACAAATCGTCATGTTTCTCTTTACTCAACCAGTGTGGACCTTTACCACAAATCAGGCCTGCTGTAAATACATAGTTCAACACATCCTGTCTGTACGGTACGGTCACTGCTAAGTTACAGATGTTTGAAGGGAAAAAATAAAAGTGAAGTAAACGAAAGAAAACAATAAAAAAGAAAAGTAAAGAAAAAGTGATAAAAAGAGATGTAAGAAAAATGGAAAAATAAATGGTGGATGGGGGGGTCATCATCATTGTCCCCTAAATGACCACAGCACCTCAGGGTCCCTCAGCACCTGTCCATTAGAGGCCGAGGTTAATGACAGGTTGGCTCTATCTGCGCGAGAGTGTGAGGGGGGGTCTGAGGAAAATTAGAGGGCACCTCATGCAGGAGAAGAGAGAGTTTTGTTGTTTGTTCCTAAAGCGATCCACCAACCCCCTGCCACTCTGTTCCAGGTGTACTGGGGTACGAGAGGGTCGTTGCCATCGGACAGAGGGGAAAGTTGTCTTCTGACATCTCATGTAACTTAACAGGCCTCTGCTGAGTTACGGCCTTCACGTTTTACTTTTATATCCCAATCAGCAAGCGTCAGAGAGTGGACAACGCAAGAGTAATGTGGATAAAGTCTGTAAAACTGGGTGAAAAACACACACAACAAAGCTGAAGGAGACATTAACCCTAAGACATTAACAACTCTTCCTCATTAAATTAACTTCAAAGAGTGTTTGCAGCTTAAAATGGCCATGTCTTCACCTACTTCCCATGGAGGAAAGCAAGAAATGGAATGAGCTTACGGCATGCATCAGAACAAATGTGTGATGACAGAGGAAGAGGAGAATGGCTCCTGTGATCTTTTAGTGAGGGCTTTACTGGAATCAGAGCAGGCTGAGGATAGCTCTTTATTTAATGAACACATGAAGAGTGTTTGCCTTTACTTTGATGTCCATTCCACCACACAGGAGAGACCGCCCCCTCAGCCCTCTTCCCCAGGCAGACAAAACTAATGGTCCTAACCTTGATTCCCCCCTCCAACTGAATATATAATAAATGGGTTTTCATTAAAACATACTCTTCATGAAAATATGTAGCGAACAAAATTATACTGCAGGATAACAATGCACAAACACTGTATTTTATTGATTGATTAATTTTTCAAAGAAAGATATAGAAAGAATTGTTTGAAATAGTCCAGTCATGGTATGTTGTAGATCTCCCCGCTGAACGTTTCTAACACTTTATTTCCCTTACTCAAACACATCCTATATACAGTATGTGACAAGCTATATGCACAACATAAGCATCATATTACAAATAACATCTGCACACACAATGAAGCCAATGAACATCTGAACTTGAACTAGTCAGAATGTGTAACTTGTGTTGTGAATACATAGTTTCCTTATAAATGCGCTACACATAATGCAATATCCGGTAACACTTTATTTTGATGGGCCCCCTGCAACACACTCTCACAGCAAAATCGTCAGGATTCCTACGACTTTTCTAAATGTAACTAATTTGTATGATATCGTATGACTGCACTGGTATGAATTTGTACGACTTTCACTACAGCCAATAATGTCGCTGGACATCGTTACCATCTAATATGCAACAGTTACTTGCTTCGGTCACACACAACAGCTTCCTATCATGTTTACACACTCTACTGATTGGTAAGTTTAGATAAGGGGTTTGGGTAAGGGCATACTATTAATAAGTGCGCAAAACTCACACTTACTTCCTCATTAGACATCTGGGAATTTGCATGTGATGAAATCGTAAAAATGTATACGAACGAACTCGTACGAAATCATACGAAATAGCCAACTCATAAAACATGTACGAATTTTCATGAGACTGGGTTGAACATTCAGTAGACTTTCAGTAGACTGTATATAGATCTTTATTAATGACCTACTTACATTATTGTTGAGAACATCAGTTCATTAAAATTGCTGGACAAAACAATGAATTCTGTACATTTATATTTCTTTTACATGCAGTCTATGTGCTAGTTGCAATGTGGTGCTGCTATTCCTGTGTGTTAATATCAGTATTGGTATTTACCATCTGTTGATAGTCTGTTTAAAAAAAAAAAGGAGACATGTAGCAGTCAGTTAACCGTATTCCTTAGATGTTCACTTTATTTTGATGGTCCCTAGGTAACTATAGATGAACAGTTGATTCTACCTTGAAGTAAAATGACTGTGTACTGATAGGAAATTCAGATGCAACAAACAGTCAGTAGAGCATTTTCAGAAAACCTCTGGGTAACTAAAGGTGAAATAAGAAAATGAGCAGATAAGCAAAGAACTGTAAGTAGGTCATTAATAAAGATCTGTATACAGGCTACTGAAAGTCCACTGAATGTTTGTTGAAACACTGTTTACTAGCTATAGCAAGTCAGTTGATAAGTCACTTATAGTCAGTTGAATATCTGTAGGGGGAGCATCAAAATAAAGTGTTACCCAATCTCCTAAACTGTCTAAACGTGAGGAATTGTAAAAGTAGCTCATACTTCAGTTTATTCATTATATGTTATTATTTCAGGAATTCAGCTTTTCACCATCATTTTCTCATGTTGTTTAATCTCACATTTTTTTTAATTCATGTTTAAATAATTGTAAGTAGTTTAAACATTTGTCAAAATATTTTAATATTCAGTTAAAGTTGGATTACTGTTTGATCCATTTTTGTAATTTTGCACATTATTGTCAACTATTTATTTTTTTAAGTCGAAGTAAAATTGACAACATTTTCTGAATATGGCATGATAAAATATTGACTATTTCAAAAATTATGACTACTGTGAAACTATGAAAATTAACACTGCAGACGCATCAACTCTGGCTCTAGCAATGGCATAATTTGGGGGTGGTACTTACTGTTTTCTGACCAATGGCAGATGTGGGTTGTGGTCATGAAACCTGTTTGACAACATTGTTACAATTCCGCTTTGTGACATTAGCACAGAAATTACACACTTCACCTTTAATTCAGGCCAAACTCATTTAATTTATCTCTTCTTTGAACAATCTTTGTGTCTGTTCCCAGTAAAAATGTTTGTAATGTTAACAGAAAAAGATTGTAAAAATGGTAACCTTAACCTATACAGTGAAAAATGCATTATATTTAACAAGACAAAACAGAATTTTATGGTAAAATATTGTAAAAAAAATAAAAATAAAATAATGTTTTAAAAAATACAATGTATGATTTACCTTATAGTTCATGGTGAAAATATTATTTTGTGTTTAACACAACATTTTTAAACTACTGTTAAAATTATGGTGAATAACGTGTTTTTGTGTGAGTGACTGTGCAGTCTACACGTTTGATGCACATTGCTCCATTTCAAAAGTGCAAAGCAGATTTTTATAGTTCCAGGTTTAGTTGCCCATATTTTTTATGTTTTTTAATTTAGATATATACCGTATATACAAACGTATATGGTAGTGAACTGTAAAAAATACAGGAACCAAAATCAATGCCAGAAATGAAATTTTTTCTTGATTTCAGGGGCATTTTTAATGGGTGCATTTTTTTTCTAACCATAAAAATATGCCTTGATTCATCCTTTTATATCAAATATTTGAATTTAATCAATTCATTAGCATACATTTTCAAATGAACAATTGTGTCACCTTGAATGGAATAATAATAATAATTTAATAATTTTGAATTGATTGCCTCTTAGTTATAGAATAAGTAATAATGTTAATTCAATATGTACAATTAGGCCAAAAACAGAGTAAAATTAGAATGGAGATATATCAGATGGTACAAATAAAAACAGAGAAATTCATTTCAGGGGAATATTTTTTGCCCCAACATTTTGAATTCCAAAAAAAAAACCCGCTGTTCATTGTTCACTCATGATACCCAATGCATTAACTGATGTTAACCAATGGAACCTTATTGTAAAGTGTTACCGAGATTTTGTTTTCATGTTTATCATTGCATGTGGCACAGTGTGTTACATTCTATTAGTAAAGAAAATAGTAGACAATATACAGTTTATACTGTGCAGTATGCTAGTTATCCATTCTGAACACAGCCTTTTATTTGTAGTCATTTCTCTGACATAATTAATGAGATACTATGAGAGAGCTGATATCAGTTAATGAACACACAAATAACAGAAAGACTTAATATCTGTAAAATACTATTTATTTAAATGCATTTTAAGGTAATCTAGCAAAGACAGAAAAGTAATCACTGCATGAAAATAAATCAAGAAAATGCACATTTGAACCACGTTATTATTCAATTAACCGTGTTATTAGAAGTTTCCGCAGCATCTTTATTTCTGTAAGTTGTTCAGAGTCGTGCAGCGAACAATATAAACATCTGAGAGTTTGTACACAAACAGCAATGTTTGAGGAACAATCTGCCGAGAAGTGTCCTGGTGGTGGCGTAAGCCCTGCGGTTTTCCCCGCTGTCTCAGATCTGGGGCAAAACACTCACTGATTCCTCTAAACGAATAATCACTCTCAGCTGTGTTTCGTCTGCAGCACTGATGTTCAGCCCCCACATCCCCCCAAAAACACTAAACACAGACAGACCGTCTGCCTACAGGTCGTAAATATATACGGTAAAAAAAATACTGTAAGGTTCATTTGATGGAAGCAAATGTGATATGTGAAGATGTTTGTATGGATTGGGACTGAATATTTATACAATAAATGTCCATTTTAAAGATCAAATTTACCACTAAATGAATGAAAACTGTGATTCTCCAAGCAGATGGAAAAATATATTAGAAAGAGTGAAACCCTTTACCCTCAATGGCGCCTTGAAACGATGGCTTTCGTTTGTGCTTTCTACCACTATCAGACAAACATGTTTGAATGGGACTATGAGTAATCAGATAGTCACATCCCCTACAAGACCATACACTCTGACACATCAAACACAATGTGTATCTATATGATGTCACCGATGTATATCCCTAAAATCCAAAAGTCCTCTTCGTTCCTGATTTATGACCTCAGCTACCCCATGACTGCCTCCAAAAACCATGTTGACATTCAAGCCCCATGGCAGTTAACTAGTGCGTACAACCGTTTAGTGGGCTCATTAAACACCAAACAAGATTCCTACTAATAATTAACAGAGATCTGAGAGTCTAAGCATACACTACTCACAAATTGGAGGGTGGGAACGGGCGTGTGAAGGAGTTAATGTGGGAGTACAATCACATCAAGCTTGTGCAAATGTATGTATGTGAGAATTTCAAGGCAGCAAGTACACAGGACGGCCATAAGAGTGCTCGAAATCAACCAAGTAGGTTTGGGAGTGTCTTCTTCATGTGAAGAGCACAGGATTATGTTGTAGGATGACCTCTGCTTGATAAGGCCACTGCAGGATGAGAATGAGAGAACAGGAAGAAAAGGAGGGCTATCAGAACATCTCTGCAGATCTTTCATCCGGGATTCTCCATCACCGTTCCAAAGGATCTTCTGGAATCAGTCAGTAGGTGCTGGGATGATGCTGATGTGGAGGAAGTTGTCTGGGTGGCTCAAGTGTTCACTCAACCACTGGATGGGCGTCTCGAGCAGGGGTTCAATGCCGTGAATCATGACCTGGTATCTCTTTGGCTTGTCTGAGTATGAAAGAAAAAGAAAAGGGGACACGGTTGGAGATCAGAAGTAATTTATGTAGCTAAAAAGCTTCTACTTTCCTTTTATATTGCATATAACAAGGCCACATGTGAAAGCTTGCGGCTCAGCTACAAGACAGAGCCACACTCATTTGGAGTGGTTTTGATTCAAATGTTTATAGACAAGGACAAAAACTGCATTCTGTTGAAGTGTTTGTATGTGCTATTGTGTTTCATATCAGGTTGTCACTGGGGCTGCATAATTAATTGAGAGTTAATCTGACAACCGGTCCTAATCCGCAAGTTTTAAAGACCCCATGAAATGGCCGGGAATGAGGGAATGAACTTCAGTCCCATGAAACACCGCTGATGACGTAAATCAAATTAAAAACAATGGAAAAATAAAAAACTATTGCTTTAAAGTTGTTGATTGTTAGTATAGAAGCAATATATTTTAAGTTTATTGCAAAATATTCAGAGATATACAAATTTAAATAGTTTGAGAGGGAGAGCGGCTTGATTGCATCATTCACAGTGCATCATGGGAGTGGGCAGTTGCTGCAGAGCTCTTTTGGTGCGATTTGCCGCAATTCCCTGATTGCTGGATCTTTTCTCTTCAGGATTATGGGTAGTGTAGTTCTTTACCAGGAATGCAACTATTAAACAAGATTTTTTTCATGGACTGATGGCTTTAGCAGAAGCATATGCAATCGATGAACAACCTCGGAACTCACAGTAGGTCTGTCTTTAAAGGTTCATATGTTATTAAAAATCTATTTGCCTATGGAGAAAATGAATGGGATTTTTACTTCTGGAAACAGACTGTTGCACTCAATTTGGCAGTGTAGATAGCTTTGCTGATTATAATGGGAGCATTCTGGGTTTGTTGCGTTGTTTGAATAACTGTTTGTTTTGATGCTGCTTGGAAGACCAATGTAAAGTTGACCATTTCAATAAAGTAATTCAGGACCACAGTTCTCAGCTTGCTTTAAATGTGTACATCAAGAATATGACATGCATAAGTCCCCCACAAAATGTTGATGTAATTACCACTAATCAAAATTAATAATCATGACTACAATATCAACGGAAATAATTAACAACTATGATTTTATTTATGATGTGCAGTTCTATTTTTTTAATTACAGTAGTTCATACCAATGCAAGATATTTCATTAAAAAAATGCATGGGTGGGTAGAATTCAATGAAGCTGTCAGCTGAGGACATGTGAGGCGTCTATTTCTCAAACTAGAGACTCTGATGTACTTATCCTCTTGTTTAGTTGTACATCTGGCCTTCCACATCTCTTTCTGTCCTTGTTAGAGCCAGTTGTCCTTTGTCTTTGAAGACTGTAGTGTACACCTTTGTATGAAATCTTCAGTTTTTTGGCAATTTCAAGCATTGTATAGCCTTCGTTCCTCAAAACAATGATTGAATGATGAGTTTCTAGAGAAAGCTGATTCTTTGTTGCCATTTTTGAACTAATATTGACCTAAAGACATGCCAGTCTATTGCATGCTGTGGCAAATCAAAAACAAACACAAAGACAATGTTAAGCTTCATTTAACAAACAAAATAGCTTTCAGCTGTGTTTGATATAATGGCAAGTGATTTTCTAGTACCAAATGATCAATTTAGCATGATTACTCAAGGATAAGGTGTTAGAGTGATGGCTGCTGTCTAGATTTGCTCAAAAATGACTTTTTTCAAATAGTGATGGTGCTGTTTTTTACATCCGTAATGTCCTGATTATACTTTGTGATCAGTTGAATGCCACTTTGGTGAATTAAAATACCAATTTCCTTCCGAAACAGCAAAATCTGTACATTATTCCAAACGTTTGACCGCCAGTGTATATATTACAAAAAATAAAAATACAAGTATATTCAAATTATATGTGTATCTTCGTGCAACCCCACGTCATCATGCATAGACTGTGTGTTTTGTCTTTGCTATAAGCTATGCATAATTTTATTTAAATTAAGTATTTATAATGCTAATTTTGATTTTACCATGGTTGGCAGTGATTGGACAGTGCTGGCCATTACTTTGAATCAGAATTAATTGTTAATTTCTGATTGATGAAATGCTTCAGCACTGGCTATCACTTGTTTGTTTGACAGTGCAAAGAGAGAACATTGAGATTTTGTTGCCAAAGTAGAAAAAAAAAAAACACACTGTAACAAAAATGGTCAAAAATCAACAACAAAAAATGTTTATTAGATGCTACTAGTTACAAAGTAAAAAGGGAAATGGAAATCACACAGCGGTCACACTCGGTCTTAGGAGGATGTATACTGATATATATATATATATATATATACACACACACTGATCAGCCACAACATTAAAACCACCTGCCTAATATTGTGAAGGTCCCCCTTGTGCTGCCAAAACAGCACCAATCCGTATCTCAGAATAGCATTCTGAGATGTTATTCTTCTCACCACAATTGTACAGAGTGGTTATCTGAGTTACCGTAGACTTTGTCAGTTCGAACCAGTCTGGCCATTCTCTGTTGACCTCTCTCATCAACAAGACATTTCCGTCCACAGAACTGCCACTCACTGGATGTTTTTGGTTTTTGGCACCATTCTGAGTAAATTCTAGAGACTGTTGTGTGTGAAAATCCCAGGAGATCAGCAGTTACAGAAATACTCAAACCAGCCCATCTGGCACCAACAATCATGCCATGGTCCAAATCACTGAGATAAATTTTTTTTCCCCATTCTGATGGTTGATGTGAACATTAACTGAAGCTCCTGACCCGTATCTGCGTGATTTTATGCACTGCATTGCTGCCACATGATTGGCTGATTAGATAATCGCATGGATGATTGTTGGTGCCAGACGGGCTGATTTTAGTATTTCTGTAACTGTTTAATTTCTATAAAGACTAACCTGGTCAAATAAAGGTAAAAAAAAAAAAAAAAAAAAGTTGACCAAGTTCACACTATGTAGTTAGTTGCACATGACTGAAAAATTGAAGGAAATGCTAGAGGCCGTAACATTACCCTGATGACCTGTTGAGGTTAAATGACTAATGCAGTTTCAGTTTGACAGCAAACGATGATTCAGGCATCAGCATGGGCGCTGCTTGACCTTCTCACACTCCTGAACTATATCCTGACCTACCGCATCATTTACAAATTAACAGAGATACAGCACATAATAGCTGCCCAGCCCTTAAGAGAAATATACACAACACTGAAGATCTCCCATCACTGATCAACTTCAGAGGAAGAAGAGTTATATATGGACAGCACAAGCAAATGCGCTCTCTCTCTCTCTCTCTCTCTGAAACACACTCAATTCATCATGTTCATTCAACTTACTCCATTCATCATGAATGTGATGAGTTGTAGCTCAGGGCTGGAGAGGTTTGGGAAACAGATAATGTGGGCACAGGAAGGGACTTCACATAATAATGCATTCTTTTGTTTATTAAATGAGTGGTCAGAAAGGCATGACCTCAGCTTTCCCTTTGCCCTCTGTCAGCTTCATTATCTTTAACTTGATTCATGCATCATTTGTGCTTCAATAGGCATATCTGTCATGTTTCCATCCAAGTTACAAATTTAATTTATGTGCAAAATCAGAATATCGCAAAAAGAATTTGCGAATAAAGCAGCGTTACCATCCCTTGTGTTCAAGAGAACAAAATCATCACTTCTGGGGAAATTGGCGTAACATGTAAATGAAAATGGAAGTTGAAGCCACTGTGGCTCTTTTATTAAATGTAGTAAATTTCTTGCGGTTTAGAGTGCACAGACAAAACACTCTGATGAAAATCATGTTTGCTAGCGTTCAGTGGCAGATTTTATGTCTGGAGCGAAGGCATTTCTCACAGTTCTGGGAGGTAATAGTAGACAATTATTTTCATGATAAGCTTTGTGTCCGGCTTTTCATATGAGATGCCAGGTGATGATATTGATTATAATTTCTGAGCAAATTATGTTTTCACATGGCTTGCTGAAACAAAGTCACATGACATTTTTGACATGCATTCCCTAAATAAATTCAATAGGAATTTTCAGTAAATGTGTTTCCATTGTAGTTAATGAGCATGTTTTCTTATTGAATAAAAGTATAATCCACCTCAAGCAAGTGTATACATTTTAAATGCACATTTTATTTGCATATCCAGCATTTCCCAACATTTGCATAACAATACATGGATGGAGTCCCACCTAGTAAAGTCAATAAAAGCAAGTGTCTTTTTCTGTCAAACAACTATTCAAGTGTTCATAAACAACTTAAAATGGAATATTTGTAACTGTTAGGGTTGCATGATTATGACAAAAAATAGTAGATGGTTATTTCCCTTGATATTGTAATTGCGATTGTTAATTTTGATTAAAAGAATTTACACCTCGCAACAGGAACAGACCTCAACAAAATGCAGGAATTCACACTTTTCACAATAACTAAACTGTGGCAACAGTAACTAATCTATATTTTTTATATTTTTTATTGTGCAGCCCTAACATTTGTGCATCAACCATTTGGGAAGGGTTGGAGAAAATAATTTAGACTTGATTGCAGAACACGTTGACACTATTTATATGTATTTTTATATCAAATCATCATACTAATCATCATATTCAAGCCATTCCACTCTATGGCTGTCTATTCTGTGCTTTTTGTTGTTAGAGGTTCTGTTTTTTTTTTTTTTTTTATTGCATTGTATTGTTCTTTTTGATATTACCAATTGCTGATAAAAATAGATTATGCCCCACAGTTTGGTAGTGCTGGTTGGGTTTCATGAAAAACAAAAAACAAACATTGAATGCTGAAAGTTTCCATGAACCGTATCGCTGATGAAAATAGTCTCTTTATAACTCCCTTCGATTAAAATGAACTTAACGGGAAACAAACAAACCTTTTGGCAGGTGTTAACTGTAAACGCAATTAGTTCTTCAGCTAAACTGGTCTTTGCTCAACAGGAAAAAGTGCAACCCATGCATACTCAACTCCTACAAATACCAAGAACACAGGAGCAGCAATCAAACCTGGTGAATGACTAACCACACTGACCATTCAATCCAAACACAAGCATACACACTTTCATGAACAAGACGTCCACGTAATAACAGGAGAGGCATTTAAAAGGCTGTTTAAACTGAATTTAAGTTTAATTATATTAAAGTGTATTGTGATTTCTAGAGCCCCGAGTTTAATGGATGCAAAATTAACAGTCAAACTGGACAAAAGCTGACTGAAAGAGAGGACGTGCTGTGTTTTGAGCATTAGGAGGTAACTCATTCCTTGACGTTCTCTGTGTGTGTATCTGCCCCCGTGGAGCCTGTCAGGGTGTAATGTGGGTGCGTCCCCTGTGTCACTCTCAGTATGATAAAAGGGGAATTCAAACAACACAAACTGGTACAGTAGTTGTGCAGAAGTTGCTTTCTTTTGGCAGTTATGACGAACGCCCACAGCATGGGTCGGCTCTGGACCTCTGCTGCTCGAGTATTTTTCTTATTGTGCAATAAAAAAAAGGCCAACTACTTTTAAAGCTGGTAATGGTAATGGAAAATACATATTTTGTCAATCGTAAAGTTATCACATATTCTACGATGTGCTAAATGTATATATATATATATATATATATATATATATATATATACCCCCAAACCAGACTGAGTACTATAACACTTCTGAGAAAGTGCAGAACGATTGATATCTGTGACCAGTGAATTTCTTGGCATTTATACTCATTGATAAAGCCTGTTGAGAAGTCGACCTGTATCGAAAGGGGATTTAAATGGCATCTTGCACAAATAGCCATCAATTGGAGTTTAGATATCGGTGGCAAACTTTAAAAGACATAAATGTGACTTGCTCTCTATATTTACTACTCTGTAACACTGTAACACATATAGACACATAGATTTCAGTAATGATTTAACATGATACATATGTGACATTATAAAATAACTTTGAACTAGTGGTCTCTATTAAGATAACACCCAAACCTGTGACCTCATGTATAAAGCTTTGCGTCAATTTTATCCTAAATCTATGCATACACAGCTAAAGGCAGATTTTTGTGGACAGAAGTGGAGATGAGAGTGTTTTAACTTCATCTGTACCACCCTATGATTTCCACAATACAGAACACACAGAAAGAATCACAGAATCCAGTCTGTGAACTGAATTACCTACAAAATGCGGAACGTCACAGATTTTGACATATTTGAGATAAAATGAATGAATAAAAGCACAATTAATCAAATAAAAATTGTGATATGTCCTAGGGTGATGATTAAACCACAAAAGTCTGAGACTTAAATGAATAAACAGTTTGCATGTGAATGTGTGAAGCCAACCCCTCATACGCTGATAACGCTTCATCATATGCATCACATGTGCTCTGTGTGAAAATGAAAGCAAGCAGTGCGCTTATTCACTGTTAAGTAAGGCTGAAACAATCAGTCGATCTTATTGACAACAAAAAATTGTCGACAATTTTTTCATTGTCGAATAGTCGTTTGACCTCATTTAACGTATCATGAGATCACATTAAACTCTTATGATGACGCGCGAGAGGAGCACTGTAGTTCACGACTGACTGAGGAGAGATAGAATTACACAGATCACAGTCCAGATGCACTCTAAACGTTCCAAACAGCTTATGTAGATTGCAAAGTATGAGGGAAAAATACCAAATAAGTAAATACAGAAGCACTGTCATTGTGGAATAAGTGGAGCCGGAGCTCTTTAATGGAAACACTCCGGCGTTACATCTTTAATGCAGTTATATTTAATGCATTATAGCTTTAATAGCAGATCATGTAAATAACTACAAACTCCGAAACTGGCATTTCTCTGTGCGGTCAGCGCCTCTTCTATGAGTTGCGTGAATGTCCCGATCTAAGGGGGAGAGACTGAAACTGCACCGGCTGAGGCACACTCTGTCGGGGGGACACTCATCCCTCGAGCGCACACGCTTAATGCAGCTAGATTATAACGTGATGACTCGTGACTTATTGAATCATAATATATGTGTGACTGTGTGTTTCTTATCGTGAAGAACATTGGCAATACGCAGCTTTATTAATAAGACAGAGTTTGTTTTTTTGTGAGTTAAAGATGGATTGAAGTGAACAGAAAGGTGAGAGAGGGTAGTCTTCACCACATTATACACGTTTTTGTTTTGGCTTGTTTTCCAATATAAATATCTAAAACTCCTTTAAAACAATGTACATTTACTTCAGCAGCTATACTGCAGAAGAAAAAATTGATATCTAAGAATGTTGAATATAATATTAAAAATACAAATATTTAAAATATCTAAAAATCCTTTAAAAAAAAGATGCACTCACCTGAGAGCAGCATATCAGATATTTAGACTTGCTTTTAGAGAATAGATCTTGAATATAAGTATATTTTGTCTTTACTGCACTCGTAGAAATATAACCAAAATGATATACAAAATACACTTATATTTAAGATACGTTCTCTTAAAGCAAGTCTAAATATCTTATATGTTGTTTCTCAAGTAAATGTTTCTTGTTTTAAGATAAAAACACTTGATAACGATAGGATTTTTTACTGAATTTAACTTAATAAAAAGTATATTTTTACTCCTTTAATTCAATGAATGTCATTTAGAGGTATTTTAAAAGATGATTTTGTCCTCTTTATTGTTAGTAAGCACGTTTAATACAACCTTTTAAGTCGAGGCACAAGCTGAATAGTCGGTTAAGAGCTAATGATTAATTGTTGCAATAATCGCTGAATAGTTGAATAATCATTCTAATAATCGTTAGATTAATCGATTATCAAAATAATAGTTAGTTGCAGCCCTAGTGTTAAGCACATGGTACATAAAGACTATATAGTTATAGAATTAAAATGCAGCTTTTTGCGGTTTAATAAGCACATTAAGCCATAGAGCATACTGCTTATACTGAAGTAAGAAGCTTTTGTCAAAAACATACGTTTGTATGTTTGTTTGGAATTGCTTCATTTGGTTTCCAGACAAAATAAAAGCTCTATTTAAATAGCAGGGGTGGAAAGTAACAAATTACAAATACTCATATTACTGTAATTAAGTAGTTTTCCCCAAGAATTGTACTTTTTAAAGTAGTTTAAAAATTGTATACTTTTACTTGAGTACATTTTAAGTGCTGTAATTGTACTTTTAATGCGCTATTTTCCCACTGTCTGTGTTCGCTACTTCCCTGTCCTGATTTTATTTTTATCTATCATCATGATTGGCTAGGGAGAGTCTCGTGACTCCCGTCAAATCAAATCACACGTAAAAAACTTGAACGGCAGCTGTAGATCAGGCGCCAACTGTTATGGATGTGGAGGATGCCTCAAACACATTTTCAACACCTGAATATCATGGCCGCACCTGAAAGGGCTTTTTGTAGTGAAAAAGGCCAATTGCTTGATCGTGTCATGTGAGGTTAACTTGCTCAAGCCAGATATCAGCATTAATCCTGCCTCTAATTTTAAGAAACATATCAAGGTAAATTTCATATTTCTGCTTACAAGATTCTGTGTCTATATCGTAGCCTGTAATTTAGCTATCTATCACTGAGATTATTGGGTTGATGTGAGAGATTAAAGCAATGTAATCAATAGGGCTGGATGATAAAACAATCTTGATGTTTATCTGGAAAAAAAAAAAGAGAGAGATGTCCTCTATATCGATGATAAACTTTTGAGTAATTTCTATTCTTAGTCTGTGTTCTACATCTAGAACAGGGGTGTTCATTACATCGATCACGATAGCAAGACAACTACTGGTTGGTTGATCTAGATAAAATATAAAAGACTGACTTTTTTCTGATGTCTGTAGCTGTGCGCTGTTTGATTGACTGGTGTACATGCCTAAATGGTCAAATACAGTTCATAATTACGCCAATTCCTATATTGATGAGGCACTAACGTAAACGCAGTCGGTTTGGTCTAAAGTGAACATAAACAGTGGGACAAAAAGCATATTTGCATCAAAATATCAGACTTGAAGTGTACATGTAACCAAATTGAGCAATGTCTAGTAGGCTATGTCATATAAAGGCTATTAATCAAACAACAATAACAAAGAAACAAGAAAACCCCTCACTACTTTTGGCTGAATAACTGGAGTATAGCTTTAAAAGTATTAATGTAATAAAATAAAACAGTGCCATTTTTAATAATAATATTTTTTTAATAATATTGTTAGTTTTTTTTGTTTTTTTTATAATACCGACCCCTTATGTAGAGAGTGTGTTAATTTGTATAACAAATTACCAGGAAAGTAGAGATGATAAAATAATTTATAATTATGCTTAGCCTTTATCAAGTTTTTCTAATGCCTGATAGAAAAGTATCAACCTTTGTAGAGCAATAATTCAGGCAGAACATTCCACCGGTCACAAACTTCAGAAAATTGTGTATCATGCATGAGAATGAGAACACAACTATTTCTGGGCTTAAAAGATACAAGAACTAAATCAATGTGGAACACTGTATCTCAAAAGAAGGGCAAAGTTTTTCATCAAAAATGAAAATTCTCTCATCATTTCCTCACCCTCATTCCATCCCAGATGTCGTATGACTTTCTTTCTTCAGCTGAACATAAATTAAGATTTTCAGAAGAATATTTCAGCTCTGTAGATCCATACAGTACAAGTAAATGGATGCCAAAATTTTGACGCTCCAAAAAGCACATTAATGCAGAATAAAAGTAATCTGTAAGACTCCAGTGTTTAAATCCATGTCTTCAGAAGTGATATGATAGGTGTGGGCGAGAAACAGATCAACATTTAAGTCAATTTTTGATAGAAATGCTTCTCCCTGCCCAGTAGATGGCGATATGCATGAAGAATGTGAATCACCAAAAACAAAAGAAGAAGAAAGTGAAAGTTAAAGTGGAGATTGACTGAGCAGGGAGGAGAATTTATAATAAAAATGGACTTAAATATTGATCTGTTTCTCACACAACCTATCATATCTCTTCTGAAGACATGGATATAACCACTGGAGTCACATGGATTAGGCTACTTTTATGCTGACTTGTGTGATTTTTGGAGCTTCAACATTTTGGCACCCATTCACTTGTATTTTATGGACCAAAAGAGATGAGATATTCTTCTAAAAATCTTAATTTGTTTTCTGCTGAAGAAAGAAAGTCATACACATCTGAGATGGCATAAGGGTGAGTAAATGATGAGAGAATTTTCATTTTTGTGTGAATTAATCCTTTAAAGCCCGATGTGGCCCCTGTACCAAACAATTGCTCTACCGACTCTATTGTGCGGGACATGACGCGCCAAGTGACCCTGCTTTTTTAGTTTTTTTTTTTTTTTTTTTTTTGCATTCCTTGCATTGTTTTGAACATGTTTTATGTGCAACAATAACTCTCTCAGTCGGCATTAAGGGAAATTTAGACCCAACACATAAACTGATTTTAATGCAATTGTTTCATACACTATGATATTGAAAATAACTTTTTCATCTTTTCATTTCTGTAATTATGTCGCCCTTTTATTTATTTTTTTAAATTAGATTCATGTAGTGTTTATAGTATCATAGATAAGTGATGTATTTTAAAAGCTGTCAATCACAAACACCTATAAAATACCTATATTTTTCATTCTTTCTGGCAAAAAGACATAAAAGGAAATGTAAATTACGGTATGTGTGCTACATTTTTAAATTGCAGCATAGAGTTTTTATTATAAAGGGGCATAGATTTTGCAACTCAGTACTGAATACTCACTACTCATGAGTACTTTTAAATGAGCTACTCTTTTACTCTTACTTGAGTAGTTTTTAGGACAGCTACATTTACTCTACTCAAAACCCAATTTTTTAAGAAGTAACAGTACTTTTACTTGAGTATTATTTTTCAGTACTCTTTCCACCCCTGTTAAATAGACATGTAAAATGAAAGAAATAGCAACAGAAATATAGTACTGCCCTAGAGTAAAATGCAATATTCAATGTAGAATAATAATAATTATTACATTCTTTTTCACATTTTTAAGCAATATCTCAAAAGTATGCTGTTGTACTGTGAAAGTTTTCATAAATGCATTGCTGTGCACTGTGTGCAGTACTGTATTTGACAAAACATAACTCCAATGTTGTGCTGTAAGGATCAGTATAGAAGCACTTCATTTGATAAAAATAATGCAATGGTATTTTGAAAAGTAACTGTTCTGTAATTCATTTAATTAGACAGTTTTTTGATGATAAAATTTAATGAAATTTTAAAACAGAGTGGAAAACACGGAATTTGGAAAAAAAATAATAAAACGGATAAAATAACATTTGGAATGACGTGCACAATCAAAGACTGTTGTCAACTCAACTTTACACAGAAACTTAAATGTCTTCCTGCAGTTTTCCACCAAAATAAAGTAGGTTGAGGGTAGTTATTATAATAATAATAATAATTGTTGTTGTTGTTATTATGATTATTATACAACTGTAATATATTTCTGGAATTTCATTTCTAACTATTGTTAAGTACTATTTATTGCACTTTAGAAGCAGAATTCTGTAGAAAACACTGCACTACTCTATAAAATTAAAATAGTTGTGTGTGCTAGAAACAAACAAATGATGCCGAAAACACATTTTATTACTGTCCTCTACATAAAACATCATGCGGCGGTTAAGAATTGCTCTATAGACGTTCTAAATATTGACTGTCCTTGCTCAAGCAGTTTATTAGTTCTACATTTTACAAATATTTTCAAATACAAATCCTATGTTTCCACCAGATTTTCTTGGCTGAGAGTTGTCTTAAGTAACTCAACAGAGACTATGTACAGTAAGAGAGTAACACTGTTCTTAATTACATTAATGTAGTTCTATTTAATTAAGACCCAAACAAAGTTAAAACTGTGTTTGGGCAACCCCAGTTTAACGGGGCACAAATGTTTGTCAGTGCTTTTTTATGAGTTCCAGGTAAGATTAGAAACATGGAGAAATAACCATGCCTCTATATATCACAAATCAAACACAATCTACAAAACAGATTCAAGCACAAATTCTTTTACAAAAAAGCCCTAGTTCTAAATTCAAAATCAATCTGTATGAAGAGTTTAATCATAACTGAGTCACTGACCCCCTTTTCCCACTTTCACAGTTTAAGACGACCACTGAAAGTGAGCTCACACAGAGTTGAGAAGTGAGACAGGCTGGTGGTGGTGGATGTGGGTGGGCAAGAGGTTTCCCACCTCATGGCGTGGGTTGACATGAAGGGCTGATAGGTGGGGGTTTTCTATGCAATTCATTTATTTGAAATAATACCACCACACACCCTCTTATTCACTATAAAACCTCTCACTATTCAGACAGACTTCTAAAGCTTAACATGGGGAAATTTTCAAGTATGGTTTATTGCTGTTTCGATATATATAAAATCTTTATCTTATCATGAAAAGCGTAGGAGACGCCGCACAACTTGATCAGTCTCCACTTTTCAAGAAAAAGGGCCAAAAATACAGCAGACTGATTCCACTTGGCATCTGAGACGTGCAGATGGCTACAACACGATGATGACGTTCCACAAATCTGGGTAAAGCATTCTTGCATGCGTATATTTAGTTTTTTTTTTTTTTTTTTTTTTTTTGTGGGAATCCCCATTTTATTGCAAATGTAAGATTACTGTAAGTCATCTGTGACATAACACCATCAAAGCCTTTTCATGAACTTCATAAACAGAAAAACTCATAACTGCTCATAAAATAAGACATTTTGAAATTTGAAGTCCTAAACTGCATGTTTCATTGATAAATCATTGATCAAGCCAACACTCTCATAGGTTCAGATCATTTGAGATCATCCTGAGACAGAAAAAAAGGTATTTCCCAGGTTTTGTTAAACTGTCATTTCAGATATTCAAACAATTATTCATACTTGTCATTAAAAAAATTTACTTTCAATTTAAATATTCAGACAAATATTTAAACTGTCCTTCATATACTTAAATATTTAAACTAGCCATTCAGATATTTAAATTGCCAGCTGAAATATTCAAACTTTAAATGTTTATTTTCAGACTTTGAATTCAAATATTTAGATAAATATTCAAGCTGGCAATTCAAATATTAAAACTGTGAATTTAAATATTTAAACTGCCAGTTCAAATATTCAAACAGTAAATATATATTTTTAGGCTTTGAATTCAAATATTTAGACAAATATTCAAGTTGGAAATTTAAATATTCAAAGAATCAAATTGTGAATTCAAATATTCAATTCAAATATCCTTCCAATTAACATCTTTTTATTGATTCATAAATACACAACACATATACATCTAATCAACATTTAACCCCTACTAATATCCCTCCCCAATCATCAACCCCACCCTGACCCCCAACGAACACACCTGTGGTCACATATCATAATACACACACACACACACACACACACAAAAGAAAACAAAAAAGAAAATATAATAAAACATTCATAATTAAACTAAATAATTGCCCCATTTCCTAACAAACAAGTCCCAAAACCCCTTCTACATGCCACCTCCTCGAAAGCTGCCACCCTCCCCATCTCTGCACACCACTCCAGAAATGAGGGCGCTCCTTCCAACTTCCATCCCCTTTAAATAATTTGCCTGCCAATCCTGATACTGGTCAGAACCCAATTTATTATGTGTTTATCCCCCAAATTTATGACTGCCCCATCACCCAAAATACAGAGTCTGGGGCAAAGTAAAATTTGAGTACCCAAAACATCACACATACATCTCTGAACCTTCAACCAGAATTCTTTGATCTTAACACCCAAAAAACATAGGTTGTCTTTAAGACCAAGCCTTTACAATCTAGAGGGGGTCCAATAGAATCTATGTAAAATCTTGAATTGCATAAGGCGCACCCTTATATCTCTAGATGCAGACTTGACGTTTTTTAGAATCCTAGACCACACTCCCTCCTCCAATACCAAGTTTAGATCTTTCTCCCATAATCTCTTGATAGAAGTTAAAGCTCCAACCCCCAGACTCTGAATTAGCAGGGAGTAATACATTGATGCCTCATGACCTTTTCCAAAAGAAGTAATCACCTCTCCCAGAGTATCTGCCACTTTTGGGGGGGGGGGGGGGGGGGGTTGCTACTCCCAAAAACAATACAGAGCAGGTGGCGCAGCTGTAAATACCTATAGAACTGAGATCTGGGAATCCCAAAATGTTGAACCAAATTTTCAAAAGATCTCAGTACTCCACTCTCATATAGGTCACCGAGTGTAGTAACCCCCCTCACAATCCACTCTGACCAGCAGAAAGGGGACTTATTAATACATAATTTAGGGTTCAGCCATATGCTTGAGGCAACATTTAAATAAATGTCAGAATTAAACACTCTGGACACTTTTGTCCATACCGAGTGCAAATGCGAGATAACAGGGTGTAACTTAACTTCTCTGATTAGTTTGATAGAAAGGCTTTGCAATGGCAAAATAGGGGCAAGAACTTCCTATGCCAAATGTCTGAGACCGAATGCATAATAATAAAACAATATCTTGGGTAGGTCTAGCCCACCTTTGTCAATCGGCCTATGTAACTTATTAAAATGTAATCTAGGACGCTTATCATTCCAAATGAAGGACTTCGCTATGCTAACAAATTGCTTGAAATAACAGAGGGGGACATCTACAGGGAGAGATTGTAACAGGTAGTTACATTTTGGAATACATTTTTTTTTAAGAACATTAACCTTCCCAATCATAGATAAATGTAATGAAGCCCACCTGCCCACATTGGTCGAAAACCTTTTTATTAAGGGGTCAAAATTAACTGACTAAATCAGACAAATTTGCTGGGAATAAAATGCCCAAATACTTAATGCCCTGTTTGGGCCACTGGACGGCGCCTGGCTGGAAAGCCGTTACTGGGTAGTACTCTGTCAGAGCCAAAGCTTTGGATTTGGACCAATTGATTCTCTAGGGCAAGGCATAGATCTAATGGGGTCGGAGACGAATAATAAAATATCATCTGCGTAAAGCAAACGCTTATGCGCCACACCTCCCGCCACCACCCCTGGAAAATCATCTTCCCTTCTTATCGCAAATGCTAATGGTTCCAGGGCAAGACAGAAAAATAATGGGGAAAGAGGGCAACCCTGCTGGATGCTCTTATCCAGAGTAAAATAATCTGAAATGAATCAATTTGTTTGTACCGCTGCTACAAACAAATAGGGGCGCATGGTGAGTTGTGCGTGGATGCCACGGTGGATGGCATGAAGCCTCCATATGCGCTATATCTCTGTGGCAACGCGCTCAACAAGCCACGTGATAAGATGCGTGGGTTGACGGTCTCAGATGCGGAGGCAGCTGGGATTCGTCCTCCGCCACCCGGATTGAGGTGAGTCACTAGGCCATCATGAGGGTTTAGAGTACATTGGGAATTGGGCATTCCAAAATTGGGAGAAAAAAAAAAAAGATAATCCCATTCTACCATATCAAATGCCTTTTCAGCATCAAGTGAGATGGCAGTGATCAGAGTCTGATCATTCGCCACTGACCACATAATATTGATGAAACGCCTAATGTTATCAGAAGAGATGCGGCCCCGAATAAACCCCACCTGATCTATATGTATAAGACATGTCATAACTTTACTAAATCGGTTAGCCAGAATTTTTAACAATATTTTTACGTCTAGCTGGATCAGGGAAATTGGACGGTAACCGCTTGGATCTTTGTCCTTTTTAAGAATCAGACTGATCCGGGCTTGTGTCATGGTTGGCGGAAGCTTTCCATTCTTTAATGATTCCGTATAAACACAAAAGTGGAGCCAGTTCTGTAGCATAAGATCAAAAAAATTCAGTGGCAAAGCCATCTGGCCCCAGAGCCCTGCCTGTAGGCAAGACCTTAATTACCTCGCCAAGCTCCTCCAAGTTTATCTCAGAATCAAGATAATTTTTTTGCTCAGTCATCAATTTAGGAAGTTCTAATAGTTTCACAAAGTTTCTAATATCTTCATCAGTAGACAAAGACGTGGAACTATAGAGATCAAGATAGAATTCTTTAAAAAGCATTATTAATATCAATGGCTGAGATAAGTATTTCACCACCAGCAGATTTCACTGAGGGAATGGTAGAAAAAGACTCTCTCTGCTTTGTATATCTAGCCAAAAGCTTCCCTTCTTTGTCCCCCGACTCAAAATATGACTGTCTTGTCCTGAATAGCCAAAACTCCACCTTCCGCAACAAAACAGTATTACATCTGTATTTCAATCAGGTCAATTCTCTGCTTTGTATTTTTTGATGAATGAGGCATACTGTATGATCCGACCCCTAAGAACTGCCTTAATTGCCTCCCGAGTCACGCCCACAGAGGATACTGAGGACCAGTTGGTCTCCATATAGACATTGATTTCAGCCTTTAACAATTGTTGGAATTCAGGATTTTGCAAAAGGGATACATTAAAGCACCAACTATATGATTAGACCACAAATAACTTATTCAGTCATTGACTTTATGAAGGACATTGTTTGCTGCGGGCATGTAAATATTTTGCGGCCATCCTTAGTATCTTTTCTCAATTTGTCCGGGAACATCAGTGCAAAAGCGACCTTCTGTTGATGTAAGAGTTTCTTGCATTCCTTGAATCAATCACATTTCTCTCGTTGAATTCGCAAAGTCTGGGAACAAGAAAATGCTGTGGTTCTTCCAAAAAAGCCTTCCTTTACTACTCGCCTCGCGTAACACGAGATCTTTATCAGATGATCTCAGAAATTTGGCCAGAAATGATCGGGGCCTGTCTCCCTCCGTGGATCTCCGAGCTGGAACACTGTGAGCTCGCTCGATTTCCAGCTTATGGCCTGTTATGTCGAGCAGACTCGGGAAGACCTCATCTAGGAATTTCACCATATCTCTGCCTACTTCGTCTTCAGGTATTCCAACAATTCGGACGTTGTTTCACCGGTTATGATTCTCAAGGTCTTCCAACTTTTCCCAAATGCACTCCAAGTCCACCTTGGTCGCTAGCGGGTTAGCAGCTAATTCCCTCTCCGATGACTCCAGATAATTGATCCGTTTCTCAACATACAACACTCCTGTAACTAATTCAGTGAATTTCATCTCCATGGCAGTGATCGTTCGACGTATTACAGCAAGATCCTCCAAGTCAGCAATGACCTTCATCAGCATTGCCATCATGTTCAACAGTTGAACCTCTTTCACCTCACTGGCCAAATTGAGTCCCTGGTCTGCAGCCTTGTCAGGGGTACCAGCTTGAGAACGTAAGTGTCTTTTAATGTCTCCAGAGCCCGAGGATTTTGAATTTTTTGACATATTGTCTTCATAGAACAGTTATGGAACAGAGTGTATCGAATCTCACCGGTTTATGACACAAAAAGTATTAAAACTAGCAAAGTGCGCAGAGCTCGCCGTTCATGCGTCCGAAACTCGCATGGCGCCACGTGACTCTCCAATTAAAATACCCTTGAATACATTTATTAAGATGGACAGTATTAATTGGAAGTTGTTTTGAGTTATATGAATAAACTTTGCTCTCCTGCTTTATCAAAGCACATCTCACAGATCTGGAAAAGGCAGAATAATAACAAACAGGAGAAGGACAAAGTGCCACTTTCTCTTGAAGCATACTACCAGTTGTTCAGACAAAGCAGGCAGGTCTTGAGTCAGCCTGAAAGCGGCACATATGTGCTCTGTCATGCAGGTGCTCCGTTTGTCACTGCTATTGTTTGCTTATCTACTTCCTCTCAGGACAGACCCAGACCGCCCTGTTTTGGCTGTGGATTTCATTCATGCAACCCTGATCATTTTTTTCCCTCTCTCTTTCGCTTTCTTTCTTTCTTTGTTTCATCCTTTCCTTTTCTCATCACTTCTGTTAATCTTTAGATGTAAAAGATGTCTTTTCCTCTCATCTTTGATTTCTACCTCCTGTGAGACATAAATCTGCTTTCTCATCAAATAATTTTCTTTCAGGTGTGTTTGTGGGTCACAACTTACCCTCCACGCATATGGCAGCAGGAAACAGCTCCTTCAGTAGGTCTCCCAGTGTGAGCGGGTGGCCCTCAGGAGAAACGGGGCGGAAGAGCTTCTGGATGAACGGTCTGTCACTCACTGTCTAAAATGAGACAGAAACCTATTAGAATGATCATCACAGTATGTTTACATGCACTTTAAAAGTTAAATTTCAGTCAGACTAAAACAATACTTGCAAAGTTGGACTAACAGACCAAGATGATTGTGATTGTAGCTCGACTTTGTCCAACATAAATACACTTTATTGCACCACAACTGGACTGTCCACATATTAAATATGATGAACAAGTCATTTTATTTTCACAACACACATCGTTTCAAAGCTGCTTTACAGAAACTCATGCATTAACAAAAAATGAAACTGTAATATCTATAAGTCTTAGAGTGATCATTGTGTAGTTTGGTTAAATATGATTTAAATATTAATTAAACTGTGTATAGAAATTAAATAATTAAATAATAATTGTATTTAGAACCCCTGTGATTAAGCTGAAGTTGACTGTGGCAAGGAACACACAACTCCATAAGATGTTGGTTAATGGAGAAAAATAACCTTGGGAGAAACCAGACTCACTGTGGGGGCCAGTTCCCCTCTGGCTAAACAACATGAATATAATGCCAATATTAGATATTTATGTGCAGTGCAGGCCATGGTTTAAGTGTCAAGGGCCAGTGAACAAAATGGTCTACCTTCTTTACTGTAAATGCCCATAATAATGTGTTACAGACGTGACAGTTATGGACATTTCATATCAAATCAAAATGATTCTTTTACCATGATGATTCAGTTAGGTCGCTGACTATTGCTTTGATCTGTGACATGTTTCAAGCTTACAGCATCTATACTGTAGCCAACATTTGGGAGGCGATCCTTTTGACAAAATTCACTCATACCTGGTAGATTAAAACGCAGCCTTCTGTTTAGAAATCACTCAAGGCCATATTGTAATTTCAGTCCTGATTCAATAAACCGTGCAGCCTTATTGGATACCATACCGATGTCACAGAGGTCAAAGTCTACAGGTTTTGAAGCGTTTTGGATGGGTTTTCCTTTGTCATGTCCATAATTTAAGTTATTTTCATGATTTAAACTGGGGGGGGGGGGGGGGCGATTAGTCTAGCTTGAACATTTTTAGATGTTTGGAGGACTTTATCTGCAGGGTCTATTATTATACACACAAATGGTTTGATTTAGTGGTAATAAGTACTTTTTGTCAGAAGTTAAATTTCACATTTATACTACAAATGTCATGTCTGTAACTTTGGAATTGCTCACAGGTGACGCACAACCTCAATTATTCGGTTAGGCATTGTGTCTTGTGTACTTGGACAGAGAGATGAAGACTGTAGCTAACCCGCTGTAGCTCAAACGGTGCACATTAACTTACGGACTGTGAAGCTTTCAAACAAGGGTGAATCTCACAAAGGACATGTCTGGATTTAACTCCAAAATCAAAGGGAAAAAAAAGAAATTATATATTGTATAAGTTAAAAGAAAAACTTTAAACATTTCCCAGCGAGGTAAATTATGTATTTATAAAGTTACGCTTCATAGCTATAATAAAATTAAGTCACTTTGGATAAAAGCGTCTGCTAAATGACTAAATGTACATGTAAATGTAAAATTACAATGACAAGCAACACTATACAGTCACATTTCAGAACTCACACCGGGACAGCGACTTTTAAAGGGATAGTTCACCCAAAAATGAAAATTCTCTCATCATTTACTCATCCTCATGCCATCTCAGATGAGTATGACTTTCTTTCTTCAGCAGAACACAAATATGGGTGACATATTCTTCAAAAAAATCTTAAAAGAATAAAATCATTGGTATTTCAGACATGAAAAATAATCAAGTAGTTTATCGAGTTGTAGACAAAGAAACAAGAACAGGTGTTGAGGATAATACAACGCAGTGGCAGAAATGCTGTAAAGCTCTATGACACAGAAATAAACAGACAGAAACAACCACAAGCAGAGCCTGTGAAGCAGACATGTCCATACTAATACACTGACCACTTACACTCAGTGACTACACTTTTCCTCTGACATTTTCATCAAGACCAAATATGTTACCAAAATAAGGAAACACTGACAGCTTCACTAAAACCTAACTGACATGTCTCTTAGTAAATATGTTATATCACAGTACAACTTATATCCAGTTTTCACTTCATGGATATAGCTAACAACAAATAATATCTTGTCATTTAGCAGCTGTTTTATAGCTACACTTGTTGATTTTATAGCCAGACTGGTTGCTGAATGAGATATTGAGTGGATTAACAGCCGGTAGTCACGGCGTAGTCTTTCCTTCAGCCTTGAGTGAGCAGGTCAAGGTGTCGAATGCTGGACAGGATCCAGTTTTCACACACAACTTGTATGCGGTCGGTGACAGAGGATATCGTTCTTTAAGATCTGGACCCATGGTGACAAACAGCGGCCTGACAAACAATAGGAGTCAATCTTGGTTCTGTGAAAAGGAAGCTGGTGACACAACGGCTCAAGTAGAGCAGCTGACACCGACACCGTCAGGTCTCAGGAAGAGAAGGTGTCTCAGGATGCTACAGTCACGATCTGGTTACCAGAAAAACTGACTCACTGCTCACTGGCTCCAGGATTATCTCTGGATTCACAGAGGAGAGAGTGTGAGAAGTGACAGCTACTTCGTTGCATTTTTTAAAGGCAGCATGAATTATTGAGGCCCGCATTATCCAAAAGGCCCCTGATCCTGATGAGAAGTGTGATACTCTGGGTGCCGACACTTTCTTTTCAACTCCCCTGACACTCTATCTGGCAGAGCAGCACATGAACCACAGCACAGGCATCATTAGCCTTTCACCAAAAGCAAGAGGCCAGAGAAAAGAGACGCTCTCAGGTCTCAGCTCATGATCACAGGCTGTCTCTGCTCTTTACTGGATGGAGATAATTGTAGGTTCTTTCAGCAAAAATCAGGGTGTAAAACACAAAATGAGTCACTCAGCACAGGCAATACCCCAGAGCCTGGTCTTAATCCAGGAATAATCCAGCTATTTTTTTCCTTCGAAATGTAGACAATGATGCGAGAAAAAAGGAGATGAGTAACAACTGCGATTCAAAACAAATACACCAAACTTTCGATCCAAAATGTAAAACAAATATTAAACTTTCAATTCATATGTGAGTTCAAATATTCAGATAAACATTCAAACTATTCATTTAAATATTCCAACAAATATTCATCCCAGCAATTCAAATATTCAGACAAATATTAAAAACTGTCAATTCAAATATGTACACTTCATATTAAATACATTTAAACATTTAAACAAATATTGAAACTGGCAATTCAAAATTGAATTATTTGATATTTAATATTTAAATATTTGAATTTGAAGTGTTTTAAATATATATATTTTTTTAAATATACAAACTATCAACTGAAATATTCAAATTAGAAATTAAAAATATTAAACTGTCAATTAAAATATTCAGATAAATATTCAAACTAAATACGTATTTATTCAAACTAAACAAAATAACCAAACTGTCAAATACTTAAATATTTAAACAATATACAGACAAATATTATAACTGTGAAATCAAATATTTTCACATATGTATTTCTACTGGCAATTCAAATATTCAAAATAATAAAATAAAAATAAAAATACTGAATTTTGTCTGCATATTTAAATTGATAATGTAAACATTAGAATATTTGAAATATTTTATTTCTAAATATTTGATATTTACACATTTGAAATTAAAATATTGTAAAAATTTGAATTTCGAATATTTAGAACAATATTCAAACTCTAAATTTTAAAAAATAAACTGTCAATTTAAATGTTCAGAAAAATATTCAAACTGTCAATTTAATTACTTTGATAAATGTTCAAATGTTCAGTTAAAATACTCAAACAAAATATTAAAATGTTCAAATGTGCATCAAGTAGTCAGACTGTCATTCAAATACTTAAATAGTCAAACTAGCAATTCAAGCTTTCAAACTGCCAATTAAAATATTCAAACTGTCAATTCATGTATTCAAACTGTAAATTGAAATATTTAGAAAAACATTCAAACAGTAATTTAAATGTTCTTTGAACTTTCAAATATCTTTGTATAAATGGTCATTTATTAAGGTGTCCAATATTCAAATGTTGTTTTTTTTTTTATAAATTTTTGAAAGTATAAATTTCATAAACAGACAACTGGATAGAGTCAATCAGTCAGTATTACAACATCAATTAACAACGCACTATGAGTTCTGTCTGGGCCGCCACAGACAGAAGATACAAGAGCTACAAGAGTCCAAATGGACCCTTTTTCCGCATCCGAGTTTGGAATGTTAGCAGGGTAAACTTGTTTAGCGGTGAATAAGAGACCACAGCACATATAATATTTGCTTACCTGTTTGCTCCAACAGCAAAATAAAAAAATATAAATACTACACTTTCACAGCTTTCCAAAAGAAGACAAATATAGAGAGTAGTTGATTAAGCAGACAGAAGAGAGCAAGAGACCAAATTTTCTGTCACTACCTCAGCAGCTGTATTTGAAACCTCATCACAGCCGTGGTATTCATTTGTTTCTTTTTTTATCCCAGGGTAATATAATACAAATTATAATGTTATAAATTGACACTAAATAAAATAAGAAAAAGCAAATATAAAAATTGTTGCTAGATAGTGCGCTGCTAAATAAGACAGAAACATGTCACCATCTGTGAAAAGGGTCCACTGAATTAAATCCCTGATGCCGTTTATTGTGTAGCCAAAATACCAATAATAACCAGAAAAAAAAAGATTTGATACATAACGCAGGACTTATATATACAAGCAGGAAATCCACAGGGGACATTTATTTTGAAATGTATGTGTTTAACTGCTTTCAGCTGCTCATTCAAACAGATAATAGAAATAACATATGAACTGTTACAGCCATCTACAACATATTACAATATAAACACTTTAAAGTAAACACTGTCATAAACAGTAGGTCATCAGCGATTGCTTGTCATAAATGTCTGGTACTCATTGATTGCATTGCTCCGAAACTGCTGGAAACACTGTATTATGATCCCCCCATGTAATGGGAGAATGTGCAAAAGTGCCGCATCTTTACTTTGAAGCATGCAGCACATGCATACAGTATACACTACCAGTCAAAAGTTTTGGGTCACTTATTCTTTATTTTTCTTTTTTTTTTTTTTTTCACATTTTAGAATAATAGTGAAGTCATCAAAACTATGGAATAACATAAATGGAACTATGGGAATTATGTTGTGACTAAACAAAATCCAAAATAAATCAAAACTGTGTTCTATTTTAGCATCTTCAGAGTAGTCACCCTTTGCCTAGAATTTGCAGACATGTACTCTTGACATTTTCTCAACCAACTTCTTGAGGTATCACCCTGGGATGCTTTTTAAACAGTATTGAAGGAGTTCCCATCTATGTTGGGCACTTATTGGCTGCTTTTCTTTATTATTTAGTCCAAGTCATCAATTTCAAAAACTAAATTTTAGTTTTATAATGAAATAAATTAATATGGTGGCACAATTATACTTTTGTCAACAAAACTAATTTCAAACATTTAAGCATACACCTTCAGATCAAAAGATTTTTAAGATCATGAGAAACATTTCAGTCAAGTTTTCAAAACTTTTGAACAGCAGTGTACATGTATATATATATAATTTGTTTGTAGCCTTTTGAAGTTTAATAATCATATTAGGCCATATCGTGATTCCTGTCTTTCCATCCCCAAATTTAAGACCTCTGCAAATGATAATTAAGACTTTTGTTATCCCACTAAAGAAATGTAAGACAGCTTATGATAATACATTTTAGAAAACTAAATTTATGACACTAAGAATTTTTAAGGACCTGCGGGAACCCCGATTTATTTTGACAAGCTGCTTGTGATCTATTGTCTATAGTTCATGCTATTGAGTACATGTATAAAGATGAATAAATGATGAAATACCTGATATATTCTAAAGGGAATATATCGAAAACCTTCCTCTTCTGTGGGATACTCCATGAGTTTACGGTTCATGGCCCAGAACTGGTCAAACTTATCTGAAGGAAGAAAGAAATTGATTTAGTGACAGTAACTCAGCATTCATATCAAATAGAGTGGTTATTTGGCCTTTTTTATCCAACTCTGTGTAAAATGTTAATGTCTTAAACCATTCCAATCAAATAGTGAGTCAAGAAAGAGATGATGAAAACTGCATTGCACAGTGAAGTTCACACTATTCTACACAGTATGCTCTGTTGTATACAGTACTGCACATTTTGGAAAATCTAGAAGGCCATCACGGTGTACAGAAAATGTGCATACTGAACACAGTATATCTAAGTTGTAACGGAATCAAAAATAATAACTTGAAGTCGGGCAGAGAAAGAAGGGACACATGCATGAGAGTTAACTTATGTGTATGTTCTGTTACTGCAGCTGAATTCTCACATGTGCAGCTGAAAATCAAGATCTGCTTAGAAATTGTTCCTTTCTCTCAGACTCTAATCAGAGCAGAGGACAACTGTGTTACCATCAAAACATGCTGACTTCTGAAACTCACACCTCTCTCAGTTTATCTCCACAACTTCAAGCTTCCACCTTCAAATTACTACTGAAACCACTCAACTCACACAATTCTGTCTTTCTCATTACACACAAGAACAGATGATTTTGAAGGTACTGAGGGTATCATGTTTAAGACCAGGGCTAGGTAAAAATATCGATTTTCCTATTAAATACAATCTTTATTTGAACAATCCTGATATAAAATCCTAAGATCGATCTTTTACACTACAATGTGAGTAAATAATTTGCATATGCGACCACATTTCAAGCTATGCCATTAAAAATGGCTGGTAAATGTTCAGATTTCACTCAGAAGTGACTGAGTGGTATAGCGGAGAAGTTCAGCAGTGAGGATCCTTTCACTGCGTGTTGAGAGTAAAAGTTTGGTTTGACTCGATCCGTGTACTGTGTTTCCAAAGACAAGATCCACACAATCCATTTGTCATTGAATAATGTCTCTTTCAATACCCTTTCTGTTCTTTACAGTGAGTTGTTGATCAAAAGCAACAAAAAAATAAACATTTAATTGTAATCACACATAGCGCAGATGTGGTAAAGAAGCCTTTTGACTCCACTCTCATTAATATGTGCATTAAAACACTTCTGTGAGATGCTGGCTGAACTGCCGCTATTCTTAAAGAGACAGTACTGTTTTAACACGTGTTCTACATATTAATGGAAATTCTTGTAAACAGTACAAAGTATGCATGTAAACAATAAACATGTCGCTGATTCTTGTGATAAGGAACAAAACATGTCTTACATACAAAAGTCATCCTTATTTTAAAAATCAAGAAATTCATAATAAAAATACTGGAAAAGATCAATCTAAAGGCAATGTGTATATTTAGGGCATGTATTACTTAATTTTTTTGAAATATTTTAATTAGAATTTTTTAATGCATACTCTATACTTGGAAACATGTACCTTAACCTGTCCTCAGTGTGAGGTCACAATGTTAAACTTCCAAACAAAGTGTTTACAAATGCAACAAATTCATAAATATACATTTCAAATGAAACGTAGGGATCTGTAAGATATCAAACAGTACGTAAAGTCAACTCTACTGCCTATTAAAGTTGTGTCCTCACATTGCGTCAACTCGATTTTTTTATAATCCTGAATAAATCAGACAATGTCATGGTCAGCTATAACTCTGAGGACCCCTTTCACACTTCCTGCTCATGGTGGATGCAACAGTAGGACACGTGGTCTGGTAAGATATATGTATATATACATTTTTAAGTCTCTGCAGTCACAGCTTCAACATGTCAACTCCGTCATTCCCATTATGATAATTTCTGTTAGAATAGGTAAATTTTGTCATTTTAGTTTAGGTTATAGAGGCAGCTTCAACTGAGGAAAAATCATATTTTTCCATCAGATTTTTCTGAATAGTGTGAAAACAGAAAAAAAAGAAAAAAAAACTCCTTTAATGAACACTATTATTAGATAATTAAAGACTTTACACTCTCGCGTGTCGGACGGAGCTTACACAAATTACAGTAAGATGTAAGTTATGAAGTGAATAAATGTACACCTTTCTCTACAAATATATCCATTTCAAATTAATTTTGTATAAAATTTTTAAAAAAAAACTCAGATTTAAAGCTGCACTACATAACTTTGTGCTCTCTAGCGGCATCTGTTGTTAAAATTTTAAATTGCAAGCAATTTGCGGAAGAATATATCACGTCAGTCCTGTCCTGGCGGATGAATCTCCCAATTTGAGCTTTTCTGGACATCGACTGTTTGTGATCATGACTGGAGCCGGAGTCATAACGTGCTATTTTTATGTTGATATTATGTTATACGATTAAACATTTAAAATGGAAATATTACTTACTTGCTTTTGAAGATAGACAACACTCTTATTTACATTTTTGAATGAATTTTACAGTTAAATCGCTTTTCTGACCCTACATTCAAAGCACTTTTAAATAGAGAACAGGGGACTCTCCTCAGCCACCACCAGTATATCATAATGATTGTTCTAGTGTTTTATCTACTATTAATGTTTGAATTGTACTACAGTTTTCAATTTAAGAGGTGATATTCCTGATTTGGCTGATACAAGTTCAATAGAAGACTTTATTATTTTTATACTATATTGTCCAGCCTCAGTTAATACAATATCATGTCTATGCACTGCACACAATAACACCGTAAACTTAAAACGAGGATTCATTAACGATGGGGATAAAATATACTTTATTAAATGTAAAAATAATATGCTTAAATATGCAATATAACAATTACAAGAAGTCAATTTCAGAAGTCATCCATATTAAACATGTCACAGTAATTCACCGGACAACATAGACACATCATGATCTGTTAACACACGAGTAATGTTCGATTTATAAAAGCATGACAAACGATATATACTTCAACAAACCTAACAGAAAACATACCCAAGCATTATAGCAGCTAAACAACTTCATCAAGTGGATAACAGATATACATCCATCTATACTGCAGTGATGCTGTCCTGAACTGTGTGAGTGTGACAGACTGAACTGAACATTGTAGTTAGTTTCTCCAGCCGGAACATGAGACAGCCGGCACTTTTTTCTGTGTGTGTGGACATGACATAATGATGCAAAGATGAACGTCATAAACCAGCGATTTCTCACCAAATTGAACCCGACAGCTCAAAATACAAATCACTTTTATAGGCTTAACGTAGTGAATCGGGGTAAGGACATTGTTTTGAACATTGATTGTTTATGTACTCAATCAATAATGCCAATTTGTTCATTTTTAAACAAAAAATCTTTCATAGTGCACCTTTAAAACATATTTTGTGCCTTATTTCAAGAATCAGTGATGTAACAAAAAACTATATATATATATATATATATATATATATACGTACACTGCTGTTCAAAAGTTTTGAAACACTTGACTGAAATGTTTCTTGTGATCTTAAAAATCTTTTGATCTGAAGACATATGCTTAAATGTTTGAAATTAGTTTTGTAGACACAAATATAATTGTGCCAACATACTAATTTCATTACAAAACTAAAATTTAATTTAAAAAAAAAGTTTTTGAAATTGATGACTTGGACTAAATAATAAAGAAAAGCATCCAATAAGTGCCCAACATAGATGGGAACTCCTTCAATACTGTTTAAAAAGCATCCCAGAGTGATACCTCAAGAAGTTGGTTGAGAAAATGTCAAGAGTACATGTCTGCAAATTCTAGGTAAAGGGTGACTACTGTGAAGATGCTAAAATACTGTATAACACAGTTTTGATTTATTTTGGATTTTGTTTAGTCACAACATAATTCCCATAGTTCCATTTATATTATTCCATAGTTTTGATGACTTTACTATTATTCTAAAATGTGAAAAAAAATTATAATAAAGAATGAGTAAGTGTTTCAAAACGTTTGACCGGTAGTGTATATATACACACACAGGATACTGTATATGCGATACATTATATGCAATTTCAAGACATCATATTAAAAGCTTAAATGTGACCAAAATGGTAAAACTTAATGATAGTAAAAATGTGTAAAATGAATATTTTTTATAATGTGCCAAGTTAGAAGGTCCCCTGTATAATTACTAACATTAGCTGAAAGAACAATTTCTTTTGTATGCAAGCAAAATGGACGTTTTAATTTAAACATACCCAAACAAATCAGAATCAAATCGAGAGCGTGAATAAGAAACGAATCAAATCAGGAACTCTGTACCAATACCCAGCCCTATTTAAACCTAGCATCTAGAGTCGAGATAATGCATATAAAGCAATGGTTCTCACAGGTATGATCTGATAGGGACTGAACAACATGGGGAAAAAACACAATTAAAAAATGCAATTAATTGAATAATTGTGCATATTAAGGATAGCTCAATAAATAGGCTTATCAACTTTTAGGGAAGGAGAAAACACTTGCCAGATACTCAGTTAATGACAAACAAATTTTCATGTATTTTAACAATATTTGGTCCAGTGTTTGTCCCATGTGTTATGCTGGTACACCTTTTTTTTTTTTTTTTTTGCTGTCTAGGAATTTTTAATTTTCTTGTTTTCTCTGGCGTATTATTAGTTTCGCATTTTGTTGGGCTAATGCAGTTCATGGTAATTCTAATAAATGTCAATGTTTGATTTTAAGGACATTTCTATTTAAACAATATTGGTACTGTAAAAAAAAAATTGTAGAGAGAAGAGAGTGCCACAAAAGTAGGTATAAAGTTAAGGTCATGGGTTCAAATTAGTCCAAAAAAGCAAAATAACCATGGTACTCTTATAACATTACAAAGTCTTTGTTATCACATGGCTGCATACAAAATGTTAAAATAACTTGAACTTAAATGCATCTTTTTGCATACACTTTTTGTAAAAGCCTTTTTAATGTACACGGCACATACTGGTACAGTGTTGGCCCGCCACTTCATGTCTACAGTTAAACCTGAAGCAAAACCGTTTGAGAACCACAGGTATAAAGAATACAGGTAAAGGGTCAATTACACAAGGGAACATGAAGGCAGTTCTTACCATTTTGCAGGCCCATCCACAGCTGCTTATGGTCTTTCTTCTGCATGTCGTTGATGACCTGACTTTTGTGCTTGAGGGCATCTGCCTCTTTAATGCACGACATGAAATGTGCTTCTATCACAGAGTTTGACAGGCAGTGAAGTAAATCTTGTTCTGGAAAGTTCTACAAAACAAAGTCAATTACAACTGTGACACATTAATAAGTGCACGATGAATGATAAATAACTGAAGTGGGCTAGACACCTTAAAGTGCACGGTCACATTCCAGGGGAGAGCTGAGTTTGAAGCATGGAGGTCAAACAACACGCCAATAGGGTAGTGCCTATAAAACAATGAAGAGAACTGTCGCAACACATGTATAGTTCATACAGTGACCCACTTAACAGTTGATGTTTTTCAGGGTTGGCATAGCTGAAATAAAGTTATCTAGGCAAATGTAAGTTGTCATCTGCTGTATAAGTCTTGATCTCTCCTGCCACCTTGTGGTTAATGCAACCTTAAAGCTAGAACTGGACAACACTATTTATCCTCAACAGACACACAGCTGCCAGGACTGGAGTGTGTAAAGGTTTTGGAATAAAAAAATGAATAAATTACATCTAATTAAAGGTGCTGTTAATGATGTTTGGAATAGCATGCATAAAATGTCCCCACTAACTGACAGCCAGGTCACCGAAATAGGTGTCCTAAAATATCACACCTGTCTCTGTGACAGACCTACAAGAAGCCTCTTGAGAGGACAAGGAAGGATTTTGTTTCTAGTGTTTGTGTTCCCTTGTGTGTGTGTGTGTTTTAAATCATTTTAAAAATCATACTTGTACCACAAATTAACCATTGTGTTAATATAGTAAAACTGTCATTTTTTTCAATTCTTTATAAATGTTATATATACAGTATGTATTTTTATTTTATATATAATTTTTATTACCATAGTTTTGGTTTTCCTGTATTATTACTATGGTTTTACTACAAATATCATGGCTTAAATATTTTTACTAAAGAATGTGAACCCTTTGGAATTACCTGCATTTATGTATAAATTTGTCTTAAAATCTGGTTTGATCTTCATCTAAGTTGCTTTGCATAAAGCTGAAAAAGGGTTAAAAAGTTATCTTGAAGAGCTTAGATATTCATCTTTCCACAGTTAGACAAATAGTCTATAAATGGAGATGATTTAGTACTGTGGCTACTCTCTCTAGAAGTGGCCGTCCAGCCAAGATGTCTCAAAGGACACACCGCAGAATGCTCAATGAGGTAAAAAAGAACTCTAGAGTGACAGCTAAAGACTTGAAGGAATCACTGGAACTGGTTAACATCTCTGTTCATGAGTGTACTATATGGAAAACATTAAACAGGCACGGTGAACGTGGCAGGACACCACGAAGGAAGCCGCTGCTTTCCAACAAAAAACATGGCTGCAAGCCTGAAGTTTGCCACGTTGACCAACTGGATACTCCACAACGCTACTGGGAAAATGTTCTGTGGACTAATAAAACTAAGGTTGAACTGTTTGGGAAGAACATGCAGCACTATGTGTGGCGTAAAGACAGCACATAATGTCAGGGTGGCTGAAAACTGTAGTAAAACCATTTTTAATTTTCGTAATGGATGTATAAAGCTATGGTGAAGCAAAACTTTTTTCTGAATATAAAAAAAATCCCTCCCTGTCCTCTAGTGGGATCTGTAGCCATAGACTCTGTAAATGGCAAAAGAAAATATGGGAGTGGCCCACATTTTCTTAGCCAACCAGAAACTTGTGTGTTTAGGTCTATTGGGTTCTGGAAAGTGAGTGTGGTCAAATTCAGATGTTTGTCTTATAGAAATTAGCATAACAGCTAAATTCACTAACAGCACTTTTATTATAAGCATATGTATGTATTGATGGATTACTGTATTCGATGTATTGATTGTATAATATACCATATATTTTCTTATTTATTATTTCATTTATAACAAAGAAATGTTGTAACTAAGGCTTGCATCTCCAGAAGAACCAACAAAAAACCCTAAAGCAACGTTTTCAAGTTTGGATCAAACATGTTGACACACCATATTTTTCACCATACAAAGCAAGCAGCAGACATACTGGCAGCATACTATCATCAAAACACACCATTTGAGAGGCGTTCCTTCATATTCAAACCACATCTCCTCCACGTCTTCTGCCTTCATGACTCGGAGAAAATGTTTCTTGACCTTATCAGTGACCAGCATCAGGTAGCTGACCCGTGGGAGGAGCAGCTGATGGAAGAGAAGAAAACAGGTCAGGTGACATCAAATAAACCATTATACAGAAGAAAGAAAGTGTCCATTGTCTTAACCCTTGTGTGACCTTCGGGACATTTTTGTCTTTTTCATTTTTGTTTTTTCGATCATTTTGGCTGTGTTAATGCCAACGGCATAAATTTTGCCAAAGGTGTATATTTTTGGGGGAATTTTGATATTTCAACCTCAGTTCCTATAATACATCTATAATACACTATGTACACAAAATAGTTACACTCAGGACCTTCAGGACAAAAATGAAATTGAAACCCATTAAAACTGCAATATTTGATCCCAGTGCCATTAAAGCATAAACTCATGAATTCTATGATATTATGCTTTCATTACAGAGCCCTGGCTTAAAATGTCATTTTTTTATATTTTCCACCAGATGGCGCCATTCTTCTCATGTTTAGCCTATGGAGCAAATACATGCTTTTTTCCTATTTTCTGTTTGCTGTATTATAGAGCACTGCAGGCCAACTAAATAACTGAATAAATGATGCAGCTAAAATTGTGTGGGTGTGTGTTCTGTGTGTGTGTGTGTGTGTGTGTGTGTGTGTGTGTGTGTGTGTGTGTGTGTGTGTGTGTGTGTGAAAAACAACAGTGGCATTATGTAAACAAACTGGCATTTAAAGGGTTAAAATCCTGAAAATGAATGAATATTTGGTAGTTATGATCAAGACTGATGTTGGTTAAAAAACAATTACTCATTGAAAGTGGAAAATAATATTAATATATAATATTATTATGGCAGTTTTGACGCGGACATTTCTGTCCTCGAAGGACCTCTGAGTAACTTTTTTTTTATTGACGCACAAGGGTTAACTTACATAGTACGGTTCTGCTTCTCTCTCCGTGATCTCCTCTGGAGACAGCGTGAAGCAGGCAGGTATCCTTCCAAACCAAACATCTCGGAGGACATCCTTGTCATCGGCCATGATCTTCTTTCTCCAGGTGACACATATAATGTCTTCAGTTATTGATCTGTTCAGGACATATACAGCGAGCATTGTGTTAAAAGCACTGAAATCTCATAAGATCAGGATATCAAGATGAATTGGCATAAACTTAAATAAGCTTGACATATAATACAACACAAAACAGCAGAGATACACATTTAACCTATATATAAATGCTTTATTTTTTGAATTTGTTGATTTATTTTAATACAGCAAATTCCTGCATTACAATAATGAGAAACTAATGATTTATTACTGTCTAAAAATAGGCAGTAATATCTGCACTAGATGGAAGAGGGAAAAAAACGTATTTTTTCTAACAACTTCTTACTATTTTACTTACTGTAACAAACAGGAAATGGACTGACATGAACTGTAAACACAAATATTAGCAGCAGACGAACTCTTTCATATCTCTTCAAGAGCTCTATGAAATACACACACCTTTTTAAGAACTGAATGCAGCAATAATAGAGTGTTTCTAGAGATCATGAGTATTATATTCATCAACAATAAACATCAGATTCACATGAAGTCAAAGATAATCTCTGCTAGTCTACTGTCAGCATTTCAACTATTTATGAAAAATAGGATAACACTGACAGACTAAACGAAAGATTAAACTCACGGTTACATGATATCATGATATTTATTCATGTTTATGAAGCTGTAAATAAATATATTCATGTATGTTAATAAAGCTAACACTGATAGCACACTATTAGACGCGTACAAACACCCTTGAAGCGATAAAACAGCCACGTCCTACAAATCATATCACCTTCTGCGTCTGAACACGAAAACAGATAGAAAACAGATGAATAAATGACATTCATTAGGCGTCGACAGTGAACATTACAGTTGAGCTCATCTTCACAACCAGCGATGATATGCAGCAGAGCCCTTCTATCAAGCGGCCTAAAGCTTAACATAGAATAGCATAACGCGGCGATGCTGAATAAATTGCTTTTGTGAAGAATTAACTGACATTCCACTAATCTTCAATATGTTTTACACTAAACAATCCTATTGGAATGAACTATGTGTGGAGTTTACTATGATAAAAGGTATGTTTTATAAGAGAAAACACGAACAATTTTGCGACAGCCAGGTATGGTTTACGGCTCTCCCTATTCAATTGTATGGTATCCGCAAACTGTGACTTACTGTCGTGACACGCTAGTTAACCGATAAACTCTCTCATATGGTATAAACGCCAAGGTGTTCCGGGTATAGAAGATCTCTGAAATGCAGCCTTGTGATGGCAATAACCTTCCAAATAAATGTATGTCCCAAAGGGTTAAATTACTTTCTAAATAAACGTTTCATCCCGTTAATTTCTTCCAGCTTCAAACATGCCCAGTGCAATGAATGCTTATATATATATATATATAGATACTGGTGGCCAAAAGTTTGGAATAATGTACAGATTTTGCTGTTTCGGAAGGAAATTGGTACTTTAATTCACCAAAGTGGCAAAAGGTTAGAATGGGCAAAAAAACACAGACATTGGACAACAGATAATTGGAAAAGAGTGTTATGGATCTTAACCCCATTGAGCTTTTGTGGGATCAGCTAGACTGTAAGGTGTGTGAGAAGTGCCCAACAAGACAGTCACATCTATGGCAAGTGCTACAGGAAGTGTGGGGTGAAATGTCACCTGAGTATCTGGACAAACTGACAGCTAGAATGCCAAGGATCTGCAAAGCTGTCATTACTGCACGTGGAGGATTTTTTGATGAGAACTCTTTGAAGTAGTCAAATTGTAATGGTAATTTTTCACGTAATTAATGTCCTGACTATACACTGTGATCAGTTGAATGCCACTTTGGTGAATAAAAGTAACAATTTCTTTCCATAAGAGCAAAATCTGTACATTATTCCAAACTTTTGGCCGTCAGTATATATATATATATATATATATATATATATATATATATATATATATATATATATATATATATATACACACACATTTCATGTCCATTTAGATTAATCATGTAATATTTACACGCATGTTGAATTTTATATTAATTCTTTCATATGATACAGAGTTTAGATGACAGCAGTGCAGTAGATGGCGCTAGTCACACTGCAACCATTCGTGTATGAACAGAAGAAACACTGCGCATGTGCGCTACTTTCCATGGGCAACTGCGCGTGCGCGGTCTACACATGGAGGCGGCCGTATTTTACACAAATATAATAGCTGTGTTAATTTGACTTTTGCCTTTTTATGTCAAGTAAATTATGTTGTTTTGCTATTATTCCATCCAATCCTTGTTATATTGACAGACTTTGTTTTGCAGTAAAACTCTCACAGTCTCTGCACGTCTTTTGTTGTTCATGTTGATCAGTTTGTGGTTTAGATTTGTTTGATCAGAGAGTGATCGGGTGATGGAGGCTCCGCCGGTCACTGTGATGCCCGTCACGGGTGGAACCATCAATATGATGGAGTATCTGCTGCAAGGTAAACTCCATCACTTTACCATTTAAACCTCAACCTGCTTATATATTTATGGAGATTTCGGCTTCATAGCTTTGACGTCTCACTCTTAAAAAATTGTTCTATGCTAAAGTACCATGGTAAAATACAATTAGCTTTATTTTAGACATGTGCCACAGTATTACTGTGGTAATCTTTTATCTTTATTTGAGTACCATATAAATACCTTGGTACATGAATAAACGTAATTATTCAGTATCGTTACGGTCATGGAAACCCCGGAAATAAAAGGGAATTTTAAGATTTTCAGGCCAGTAAAAGTCATAGTAATATAGCAGCTGTAATTTTTCTAGCCATCCTCAGCTGTAAAATAATTAATAAGTGAGAGATTGCTGTAAGTCGTGCAACCTGTATCAAGTGATTTTATTTTTTTATTTTTCTCCTGTAAAAATTATTGTCCAGTATTCATGAATAACTGAAAAAGCCAAAAGAACTGGGAAAACTGTCCAGAGAGGGAAAGGTCCCATAAAAAAAGGGATAGTTCACCCCAAAATTAAAATTGTCTCATCATTTACTCACCCTTATGCCATCCCAGAGGTGTTTGACTTTCTTTCTTCTGCAGAACACAAATTAAGATTTTTAGAATATTTCAGCTCTGTAGGTCCATTCAATGCAAGTGAATGGGTGCCAAACTTTTGAAGCTCCAAAAAGCACATAAGGGCAGCATAAAAGTAAACCATATGACTCCAGTGCTTTAATCCATGTGTTCTGAAGTGATATGATAGGTTTGTGTGAGAAACAGATCGATATTTAAGTACTTAATTTTACTATAAATTCTCCTCCCTGCCCAGTAGGTGGCAATATGCACGAAGAATGTGAATCTAAACGTAAGAACTCTTAAGGAGAGAAGACAGTTTGAAAGTGAAGATTTAGAGTAAAAAAAATGACTTAAATATTGATCTGTTTCTCACACACACCTATCATATCACTTCTGAAGACATGGATTAAACCACTGGAGTCTTATAGATTACTTTTATATTGCCTTTATGTGACTTTTGGAGCTTCAAACTGTTGGTCACCATTCACTTGCATTGTATGGATCTGCAGAGCTGAAATATTCTAAAAATCAAATTCAAATTTTCTGCTGAAGAAAGAATACACATCTGTGATATCATGAGAGTGAGAAAATGATGAGATAATTTTCATTTTTGGGTTAACTAGGCAATTCCATTAAGAAAGGCTGATATTAGTGAAAAAATAAATATTGGTAAGTTATTTGACATGACCTTTTATTAAAATTCTTAAAAAAACAAAAAAAAAAAAAACAAACAAACAAACACTGAAGTAGTTTAATTTTAAACCATTGTTAGTATTTGAAAAAGTTTACGTTTCCACCAAATCAAAGTTAGTGTGGCGAAACCAACATCCAGGTAAGCAATACTAGCCATTTTGTTGTCGTGTGTCAAGAAAACCATAAAACAGACAGGACCCATTTAGACACTCATGACTACTGTATGTCGAGGTCATAAGGATTATTTATGTACTCATTTATTTAGATATTTTGACAGTTTATGACAAGGCAAGAAAATGTCTTTCTTCATGACTCAAATTGTCATATTTGTGTAAAAATATCTTGAAAAACATTTTCTTGAAAACTTGTTTTTTGAAATCATTAAGTTATTATTAATATTTTAGTAGATTTAAAAGTGCATTCAGTCATTTTTCCTCATTAAAAAAGTCTTTCTCCTAAACAAAATGAATAGTAATTTTGAAACAAATGTATAAAATCTTGACTATTCACAAGAGATGAGGACTTTAGTCATATCAGTAACCTTATAAAAGCTGTTTTATTCTACTTGTGGCAGGGGTTCCCTCATGGGGGCTGCCATTTTAAAATCACATTTGTTATTGGACACTTTCACTCTTGTATTAAATTAATCATGGCTGATTGTGAATAGTGAATTTCTACAATGGCATCTGTAACTGAAAACTATTGATTTTGAATAATGCTGCATCCGCACCACTAGGTGTCACTGTAAGTCCAAGATGACACGAACAAAAATTTACTGAGTGCACCTCAAACCACTTGACATTTTCATGTGTCATGAGTCATGACAATGAGTTTTATTAGCCATCAAAACACGTTTTTCAAAAATGTATGACACCAACATGAATGCAAAGATTATTTTTCATCCTTATTTGTCAGTAACCCTAAGACATCTGATTGTAACTTTCTGATGTTTACTTTGTTGATTTATGTCCTCTTTCTGTTACAGGCAGTGTACTGGACCAGTCTCTGGAGAGTCTCTTACATCGACTCAGAGGTTTGTGCGATAACATGGAGCCCGAGAGCTTTGCTGATTATGAGCTTGTGTATCTCCTGAAGGGTCAACAGGGCAACCCGTTCCTCCTGCGCGCCCGCCGCTCGCTGCTTCACCCCACCGCGCCCTGGCACCTGCGCTACCTGGGCCAGCCTGAGGTGGGCGACAAGAGCCGTCACGCCCTGGTGCGCAACTGCGTGGACGTGGCTGCCTCGCACAGCTTGCCGGAATTTCTCAACGAGATGGGCTTCCGCATGGACCACGAGTTTGTGGCCAAGGGTCAGGTGTTCCGCAAGGGCGCCATGAAGGTGGTGGTGAGCAAACTGTCCCGCGTGCTGGTGCCCGGAAACACGGAGAACACGGAGCCGCTGTCTCTGTCCTATCTGGTTGAGCTGAGTGTGCTGGCGCCTGCGGGACAAGACACTGTCTCTGAAGACATGAGGAGCTTCGCAGAGCAGCTGAAACCTCTGGTGCATCTGGAGAAGATCGACCCCAAGAGACTCATGTAGATTCAGAGACTTGATTTCATTAGAGATTTCGATTTAAGAGAGGATGTTTTTGTGAAGTTAGACCTCAAATGTAATTCGTAATGTTTTTGAGTTTCATTGTTATAAGGCTACTTACAAAGTGATGAAGATAATACAAAACATTTACTTTTGTGCCTATTTTCTCTAAATAAATGAAAATCATCCATACTTGAAGTGTGTAATTTCTGTGCCACAGAACAGAATTGCAAAAATAATCATTGTTTTCAAACAGCCTTCCGAATACCCCCAGCTTCTGTAGGGATGTGCATGGATTTGGTTAACTGTTCAATGCCAAAATCACTATTCGATTAGTCTTCATGTACAATAGAGGTCTTCAGCCTGAACTGAACTCGACGAGTGCTGACAAACCATCTGGTTTGGGTCAGTTTTCTCAAAACACCTGCGTTGTGTTTCATTTGTTGTGCTGGTTTTTAAAGGGATATTCTGGGTTCAATACAAGTTAAGCTCAATCGACAGCATTTGTGGCAAAATATTGATGACCAAAAAAAATAGTTTCGACTCATCCTTCCTTTTCGAGTTCCAGTGAGACACTTACAATGGAAGTGAATGGGGCCAATTTTGTACCATTTAAAGCAGAAGAAATATGAAGCTTATAATTTTATAAAAACACTTACTTTATGCTGAAACTCATTAATTAATTGAGCTGTAAAGTTGTTCAAATTGACATTTTTACAGTCATTTTAGGGCTTTAGGGTATGCTGACATTACATCATCATGGCAACGAAGTTGTAAAATTGGCTATAACAAAAGTCTTTCTAGCAAGTCATTCCATTGTCGGCCATCTTTGGAACGCTCTCTGGAGACTATTTCCAGTCGTGCAAGAGCAGCTTCAATCTACTTGAATGGGGAAACAGCAAAATCTCAAAAATGGTTGAAGTTTACAATCAAAGAGCATATTTTAAATCTGCAGTAAAATCTGACAAAACTGTTATCATAAATTGTGGTTCATTAACTCAGATTATGCTAAAAAACGCAATTTTCCAGGCTTGTATAGCTCATGTGCATTGTCAGGTTGATTGATAGGTGTTGTCTGTATCTAAAAGGTGATTGGTTCTTTTACCTGTAAGGCAGGATTTCCTTTTTACATCAGTTGACCGTTGGGCGTTCCAATTTCTCCTGTTCATTTTAATAGAAGTGGCCCATCTCTGCTAAATAGTTTCTGCTATAACTTTACACAGAAAATGTTAGTAAGTGATTTTATAACACAAACTTTTGAAACAGTGAGTATTTTAATTTTTACGGATTGGCCCCATTGACTTACATTGTAAGTGCCTCACTGGAACCCATATTTTTGCTATTCTTTTTAAAGAAAAGGAGGGGCAAGTCAAATGTATTTTTATGGTCATCAATAGTATGCCACAAATGCTGTGATTAAGCTTCTCTTGTATTGAACCTGGAATGTTCCTTTAAGTTCATGTTGCAAAGAGGACTTCATGTGACTGTCACAGCATTAAACATGATTCCAGGTTGTTTTTCTATGGAGTTAGAATTGTTTCTAATTCAGAGACAAATGGAAAGAGATTCACAAAAATTAAGTGAATTCACAAATAGATAAAATGAGATTTGCAAATAAAAAAAAAAATATTTACAAATATATTTCTTTAACTCACAAACACAACTCTGTCCATAATTTATTTGTGGATAGCTTGCTGTGCAATTGTGGATGGCAGCTCACATTTGTGAATTCTGAAACATTTCTTGCGCTAGAGCTGTGGGCAATCCACAAATAGGTGGACTCCACCCATCGTCTAATGAAGCCAATCAGATAACGGCCACATTATTCGGACCAATCGTAGCACGTTCTATCTTCAATCAATCATGCTTCGTTTATTATCAGGGTGGGACCAGAGTCACAGAGCTCTCATGAGAATGGAATGAAGTGCTTACAGATATGCTTTAAGGCCGCAAACTTTTAAAGAAACGGACGTCATCAGAGGAACACTGTGATTTAAGGTTTGTATAATTTTCTCAGTTATAAACATGTGTAGTGTCTTGTTAAATGTCGACAGCTGAAAATTGCCTATTTGTAGAGTGTTCTGATCATTAGCTTTATAGCTAACCTGGCTGACTGTATGAGTCTGCTATTTTAATTTTAACCAGGTTTCTTGACTGAAACTCCTAGCTACATAATGGAAAAGGTATGTATGTGTCGTCAAAACCTTTACTCTTAATGTTACATGGCAGATCCAAACAGACATGCTACTAGACACTACAAAAGATAAGTAGTACAGATAGTGTCTTTATAAAACATGAATCATATTAGATGATCTTAGGAGCACAAACCATAAATTAATACCCTATATTACACAGTGTACAAGATCTGCTATGCCAATCATTTGGTTTCAAATTATTTTAATGTATTTAATAAAAGCAGTTGTAAGGTAATATTTATTAGAATTTTGCATTTGAGCACTTTTGTGTGAATGTTTTAGGAGTTTCTATTACGGGGTCCCTTCATAAATACAGCATCATGTTCTGACAGTGATAATTGACTCACTGATTATTGCCATCTTTTTCAGATATTTCCCCTGTGTACTGCCCATCAACTTTAAGCGTTTGACTCACCTGCTCCAATACAGGACACCTTTTAAAATGTGATTATTATGAGATTGTTTATTTTTCTGTTATGTCAGATTTCTTTGAAGTTACAATGTCATGTCTTGAAATGAAAGTGCAATACAAAATTTAAATAAACCGTAACATTGTCTTTGGGTTGACTTACCTAAAAATGAAAATTCTGTCATTCACTTACCCTCATGTTTTTTTAAAACCTGTACTATTTAGTTTCTTCTGTGGAATATAAGAATACATTGTAAGGCTGTCAGTCCCTATCATAATTCCTCACATCTCCTTTTGAGTTCATCCCATAGAAGAAAGTCAGTCGTTTGGGTTTGGAACAACATGAATATGAGTATAAATGAACTCATATAAATAAACTAATTTGACAAAATATATTTTGTCTTTTAATTGACAAATCTTTTTTTCTATCAAGGCTAAAAGGTATGTGTATGTATGTATATGTATGCTGAATATATACACTATATTGCCAAAAGTATTCGCTCACCCATCCAAATAATTGAATTCAGGTGTTCCAATCACTTCCATGGCCACAGGTGTATAAAATGAAGCACCTAGGCATGCAGACTGCTTCTACAAACATTTGTGAAAGAATGGGCCGCTCTCAGGAGCTCAGTGAATTCCAGCGTGGTACTGTGATAGGATGCCACCTGTGCAACAAGTCCAGTCGTGAAATTTCCTCGCTACTAAATATTCCACAGTCAACTGTCAGTGGTATTATAACAAAGTGGAAGTGATTGGGAATGACAGCAACTCAGCCACGAAGTGGTAGGCCACGTAAAATGACTGAGCGGGGTCAGCGGATGCTGAGGCGCATAGTGCGCAGAGGTCGCCAACTTTCTGCAGAGTCAATCGCTACAGACCTCCAAAGTTCATGTGGCCTTCAGATTAGGTCAAGAACAGTGCGTAGAGAGCTTCATGGAATGGGTTTCCATGGCCGAGCAGCTGCATCCAAGCCATACATCATCAAGTGCAATGCAAAGCGTCGGATGCAGTGGTGTAAAGCACGCCGCCACTGGACTCTAGAGCAGTGGAGACGCGTTCTCTGGAGTGACGAATCACGCTTCTCCATCTGGCAATCTGATGGACGAGTCTGGGTTTGGCGGTTGCCAGGAGAACGGTACTTGTCTGACTGCATTGTGCCAACTGTGAAGTTTAGTGGAGGGGGGATTATGGTGTGGGGCTATTTTTCAGGAGCTGGGCATGTCCCCTTATTTCAAGTGAAAGGAACTCTGAATGCTTCAGCATACCAAGAGATTTTGGACAATTCCATGCTCCAAACTTTGTGGGAACAGTTTGGGGATGGCCCCTTCCTGTTCCAACATGACTGCGCACCAGTGCACAAAGCAAGGTCCATAAAGACATGGATGAGCGAGTTTGGTGTGGAAGAACTTGACTGGCCTGCACAGAGTCCTGACCTCAACCCAACAGAGCACCTTTGGGATGAATTAGAGCGAAGACTGCGAGCCAGGCCTTCTCGTTCAACATCAGTGTCTGACCTCACAAATGCGCTTCTGGAAGAATGGTCAAAAATTCCCATAAACACACTCCTAAATCTTGTGGAAAGCCTTCCCAGAAGAGTTGAAGCTGTTATAGCTGCAAAGGGTGGGCTGACGTCATATTAAACCCTATGGATTAAGAATGGGATGTCACTTAAGTTCATATGTGTCTAAAGGCAGATGAGCGAATACTTTTGGCAATATAGTGTATATATATTTGGTTACAGATTACAGGTTGTCATGCATGTAATTACAAAAGACAATACATTTGAGTACATGTATTTACACACCAACACTGGAATTGAACATTACAACTGGAGTGCTTGCATTTTGCTCGAGTTTGTTGTACATGAACATCCTCATTGCCATGTCATGGTGTTGTATTAGTTGTTTGGGATGGACACTCCTAGTCAGGGTAAGAGCATTCTGCACAAATGTTTGGAAAAAATAACACTTACACTGTAACAGTTAAAAGGACATGCAAGGAGGAGGCGGGAAACGGCTTAACAGTCAAAGTAAGTTTAATGTCAAAACTCAAAAAAACATAAGGACACATATGCAGCACGGCCGTGTGCAACTCTCTCTCTCAAACTGCCGTCTCCAGGCTCTCCTATATCTCGCTCTCCTGCTGATCATCTGATTCAGTGCCGTGCACCCTCACGGCCCGGCCACACCCTCCTCCTCGTCACACTCCACCTCCCTGCCCGATTCAGGCCGGGCCGCCACCGGACTGACTTGCTCACCGGTTTTTGGACACGCTGTCGTCCGGTCCTCAACCGCTCCTCTGCCCTCTGGCAGACGACAGCTTGCTTCTCCCCCAGCGGACAGCAGCGAGCCCTCCGACCCTGGCGTACAGAACCACTCCTCCCCTTCTTGGCTGGCAGCGACCCCTTCGTCCCCAGGCAGACGGCCACGGCTGCTCCCCTGGCGGATGGCAGTGGCGAGGACTCTGCGACAGCGCATCCCTCCTCCCTCCCAGGTTTCAGCACCACAGTAGCAGTTAAAAGGATGGGCAAGGTGGAATAGTTAATGTAAGTTTAATGTCAAAACTCAAACTTAAAACAACATAAAACATAAGGACACACAGACACTCATGCAGCGCTGCCACATGCGTCTCTCTCTCTCCTGAACTGGCATCTCCGGCTCCCCTTTATCTCGCTCTCCCACTGATCATCTGATTCAGCGCCGGCCATGCACCCTCACAGCCCGGCCACGCCCTCCTCCTCATCACATACACATTAAAAATAAGTCCATTACTGTACAGAAAAGAACATGTTACACAAACAAGATTGGGGCATGGCACTTTGTGATGTCTTACCACCAGTAGCACAAAAGTCCCACAACTGTTTCCATCGTTTTGTGATGTGGAGCAGAGAGCACCAGTTCTCCAGTATCCTCGCATCTCTTTTATTATTATTATTATTATTACTATTATTATTATTATTATTGTCCTCCTGTATCTCACAGCCCATATACTTCTTGAGTAAATAAGTAAAACATGCATTGATTTACAGGGTTAACATAATTATTTCTTGTGAGTAACACTGGACTGGTCTGCCATAACACTAAGTGCTAAAATATAAATGCTTTGAAATATTACTTAAATATTTATTTTTTTAGATATATATACATTAACATAATGTGAAACCAAAATACTGGTGTAGCAGATCTTGTATGCTGTGTAATATAGGGTATTAATTTATGGTTTGTGCTCCTAAGATCATCTAATATGATTCATGTTTTATAAAGGCACTATCTGTACTACTTTTGTAGTGTCTAGTAGCATGTCTGTTTGGATCTGCCATGTAACATTAAGAGTAAAGGTTTTGATGACACATACCTTTTCCATTATATAGCTAGGAGTTTCAGTCAAGAAAAAATTTAATTAAAATAGACTCATACAGTCAGCTAGGTTAGCTATAAAGCTAATGATCAGAACACTCTACAAATGGGCAATTTTCAGCTGTCGACATTTAACAAGACACTACACATGTTTATAACTGAGAAAATTATACAAACCTTAAATCACAGTGTTCCTCTGATGACGTCTGTTTCTTTAAAAGTTTGACGTCCGTTTCTTCCTTCCAGACATTACAGAACAACTGACCACAAAATGGATCTAGCGGCGTACTTCGTACAACTAAGCCAGGCGGATTTATCAATAAGAGAGCTTTCCCATTTCTTCTCCACCATTGCCGTCCACACTGGATTTGATGATGATACCCTGAAATCCATTTACAGGATCGGACTATCAACACGCCGGTGGAGGTAATTTCTGGAGACCAGAGATTGCACGTGGGAGGAATATGTGAGGCTAATCTTAGAGACACTCACTACAGAGGATCCTCCTCTCTCAATTCCAGTTCCGGCTTCCGAGTCTTCCACGCTTGAGTCTGCTCCACGCCTTGTCACAGCCACGCCTCTGTCTGCTCCGTGCCATGTCACTTCCACATTTTAGTCTGCTCCACGCCATTTCACAGCCATGTCTGAGTCTGCTCCACACCATGTCACAGCCACGTCTGAATCTGCTCCACGCCATGTCAGAGCCACGTCTGAGTCTGCTCCATGCCATGTCACAGCCACGTCTGTGTCTGCACCATGCCATGTCACAGCCACGTCTGAGTCTGCTCCAGGACATGTCACAGCCACGTCTGAGTCTGCACCATGCCATGTCACAGCCACGTCTGAGTCTGCTCCACACCATGTCACAGCCATGTCTGAGTCTGCACCACACCATGTCACAGCCATGTCTGAGTCTGCTCCACACCAAGTCACAGCCACTCCTGAGTCTGTTCCACGCCATGTCACATCCACGTCTGAGTCCGCTTCATGCCATGTCACAGTCCAGCCTTCCACGACTCATTGCTCCAAGCATTCCATGGCCCCGGTCCCGGTCTCTTCGGCCCTTGTCTCCCTGACCAGCTTTCGTTGGGCATCAAGAGCCGCCCATTAGAGAGGGGGGTTCTGTCATGATTCACTGTTGTTTGCCTTGTGTTTCTCCCCGTCATCTGTTCCTCCCGGACTACACTTCCCATAATTCCCTGCCCTCATCAATGCCACCTGTCCTTGATTGTCCTCACCTGTGTTTCTTTAACTTATTACCCACTGTGTATATAATGCCCTGTTGTTTGCTTAGTCTTTGTCAGTTGTTATGTGTTTTGACCTCTTGTTTATTGACCCGTTCCCTTCGTAGATGTCACATCATGGATGTTTCTTTTGTTCCTGTGTTTATCCCGTTATCCTATACTTTGTTTATTTTATTAAAGACTGTTTCGCTGCACCTAGATCCAGCTCTCGTGACTTCCTTCCAGACGTTACACTAAGGGACAGGTCCCTTAATAACCAAAGATTACATTTGTTTTTTTATCTTTTCAATGGCAGGATTAAAATTCAAAGAAACTCCATCTTATTCACTTTACGAGACAACAACGCCTAAATAATTAACAGCTTCTTTAACAGGAATACCATCCACAGATAAAAGGGAGGAGCTTTTCAAGGCTAATATTTCACATTTTTAATATTAAGGTACAAACCTGAAGCATTTGAAAATAATTGAATAATTTTTATTGCCTTGTGAATCTGGCTAGAATTTTTTAAATACAAGGCTGTGTCATCCGCTAGTTGACTAATCAGAATACTTCTACCAGCAATATGAAGTCCTTCTAACTTACTATCCTTAATAACATGACAAAAGGCCTGAGCTACAATAAGATAGAGATATACAGAGACTGGGCAGCCTTGCCGAATTCCACTAAAACAAATCTGTGTTGTACCATGTCCTAATTTCACTGAACTATTTCCTCCAGCATACAGAATTTTCATAGCATTACAAAAGTAGGGCCCAAAACCAAAATGCTTTAAACAAATATATAAATAAATAAATAAAAATGAAAGGATGCTCAATAGTGTCAAAGGCCTTGAAAAAGTCTAAAAAAAAAAAAAAAAAAAGTATTAAACTATCATCCACAATAAGATCTGAGTAATCAATAAGGTCGAAGACAAGTCTAATATTTTTAAAAATATGATGGTTTTTCATAAAGCCTGCTTGATTCTCATCAATAATGGAGTTCAAAACCAGCTTGAATCGCCTTGAGAAAATAAGGTCAAACAATTTATAGTTATAATTAAGAAGGCTGATAGGTCTCCAATTGTCTAGGAAAAGAGTATCCTTTTTAGGTTTAGGTATTAAACAAATGACACCTTTCTGCATACTAGCTGTGAGCTCAGAACAATTTAGGCTCTCTGAATACACTTTTAAAAGGAAAGGGGAAAGGAGTTCAGAAAAAAACTTAAAAAATTCAGCTGTTATCCCATCATTACCAGGTGACTTATTATTTTTTAAGAGAGAAATTGCTTCCTTAACTTCATCAACAGTAACAGGAGAGTCACACATGTTTTTTTTCATCGTGATTAATAGAGTTAACAGTACCAAGGTGCTTACAGAAAGTATCCAAATCAGCTACATTAAAATTAGATTTATACAAACTCAAATAAAAGTTATGACAAAATTGGGAAATTTCTTTAGAGTTTTCTGAGACAGACCCCCCAATATTTAATTGACAAATAGAATTGTGTTTAGCCCTATTTTTCTCAAGTTTAAAAAAATAGGTAGACATCTGTTCTCCATATTCTAGCCACATTTGCCTTGACCTAATAAAAGCACCTTCTGCTCTTAATTTATACAAATCATTAATTTGCAGGTCAACAACTTAATTTGCAGGTCAACTAAATATGCTAAATATAATAACTGATCATTATCAGATTTAAGATTATACCCATAAAAATTAACTACAATAAGATTCACATTGTAACACTTTAGGATTAATAAAATAAAGTGTCAATACTCATCACAGTATGAATGTAAAACATCACCTGCAAAGTTATTTTTCAAACAGGAAACCCCTGCTGAATGTTCCGAACCATGAGATAGCCATATCTCGCTGCCCCACTGCGATTTCCAAAAATTACTATCATTGTCTTTAGAATGAGACTCTTGAAAAAATACAAAGTCAGAACCAAACTGTCTGGTAAACAAAAACAAGGCATTGCGTTTAACAGCATCTCTTAGACCCCTGGCATTAAAAGACACAACAGAAAAAGACATTTAAAAGAACTCACAAACACTATAACCTGTTATAAGAAAGATCCCTAAAGAATCAAAAAGAGTCGAAAATAGGTCACATAACATCAGCAACATATTATACCTCACATTATGCAAAAAGTACTACTAAAAAAAAAAACTAGTAAAAAAGAACTGGTGGCAGTCTCTAAAGAGTACAAAATTCACATTCAGAACCTGTGTCATTATCTGTATAGTGTACCTGACATATCAAATAGTCAAAGTCAGATTTGGCATCGTCAGGTATTTAAATGAAAACAGCTTATGTAGACAGAATGATTTCACCCTGCCCTTGAATGAAAGCTCTGCCTTCGACGAAGTATGCCGTCTTCCCCTCTGCATGTGCCTTTTGGACCTCCGGCCACAGCTTCCTTCTCCTTTCATGATCTCCAGCCGAAAAATCCTTCATGAACCGCAAACCATTATCTTTCAGATATGAAGAATTCTTCACAGCCTTCCAAACAGCATCTCTGTAAGAGCGAATGGAAATTGCATAATGGTCGCTCTGGGTCGTTCCATACCACCTTGCTGAATCTTCCCGAGATGATGAACCACATCAATAACATCTGGGAGTTTGACCTGTGCACTAGGAATAACCCTCTGGCAGATTTTAACCACTTCAAGCTGAATGCCTTCGCTCACAGATTCTGGAATCCTGACTATCCTCAGATTACGTCTTCTCATGTATGTTTCCATGTCATCCATCCTCTGTTGCATCTGAGCTACGGGCTGTTCAACATCAACCATACGCCGTTCAAGACTTGTGACCTTCTCAACAACAGCCCTCAATTCAGCTGACAAGTCAGGGTTCTTTTTTCCTATCGTATCAGAGCGTTTGTTGATCAACTGTGTTATGCCTAACAGCTGCGACGAGATATCAGCTCAAGCATCTTCACTTGCTCTTTTATTTGAGATCGGCGATTAAGTTGGGGTGATAAGCAATGCAGGAAACTCCTCTTCAGCTGAACCAAACATATCTTCCTCGCTCGCACATGAGACTACTTAATCATGGCCACCACTGGCTAGTGAGCACATGCTATCACTGTCCTGCTTAGCATCAACCGAAGAGTAATTCGAATAGCCACATTTACGCCCCATGGCGATGCAGTACAAAGGCACACTTTAAGTATAAGATGTTACAAAATAGCAAACACAGTGTACAGATGACCAAAAGCCCTTTTTGCACTATGTAAGTACAGTTGGTGCGAGAGCTCAAACAAACACATCTGATCAGGCAGCCATCTTGGCTAACCTGCTCCATAGCAGGTTTTGTTCTGGATTACAGATCGCTAACAGATGCTGAACCAATCAGCTGTGAGTTAAATAACATCTCTGACGCAATCAAGTCACTCCCCCGTGTCTCTTAAAGCACACTCAACTCTTCATAATAAATTATTTATTTGAGAATCTCAATGTAGATTTTCAGCAGATACAGTGTTGTATTATATTTCAAATTGTATTGCTTTTCATTTACCCTCTTTAACCATAGCAAAACATATCTTTGAAAATATAAACATAATATATTAGGCTAACTATAAAACAGCCAGTAACATGGATTAATATGATACCTGTAAAAAATAATCGTTTTTAAAATATTAAAAGCTCAAGATTGCTATGGAAAGGGGTGAATGCCACCCAAACCCCTTCTTACTTTCATGGACTGGAGATGAACATACAGTATTCTACTTGACAGTTAGAATAATATAAGCAATAAGCAATATAAACAGTACACAAAATACATCTTTTATAAAATTAACAAATAAGTCTTATTATTGCATACCAATTTTTTTTTGCATACAGTATTCCAAGTACTCATTTTAATTAATCAATAGTAGCATTTTCCCGAGTACACACTGTACATCAAGAAAGAGAAATAAAAAAACACGATGTTATTTTGAATAACCATATCAAATAACCATTCACAACATATTCTATAAATAACATGTATAATTCATTCATTTACATGTTATATTTTATTTCAAATAAAGTGGAAATAAAGTTAAGACATCACCTTTTTTTAATATTAAATGAGATATGACATCATACCTCGTATTTTAACTAATTTTGTTCAAAATTCAAGAATCTGAAGGAAATAATCCATCTAAATTAATTTATAATATTTTTAAGCAAATCCCATTTATGTTCACATTCCAGACTTTTATTATTAATTATAAATGTTATTTGGTATATTTCCAAAATCATTTCTCTCCGTCTTTGAAATTGTGCCAGTTTTTTGTAATCTGTTTCAAAGCTGCTATTCTGATTACCCTAAATATATATTTTCAGTTTTATTTCTTAAGGATAATGGCATTTTACCCAAAATAATGTTTTCTGGATGTATTTCTATTTTGCAGTTAAATATTAAAGTAATCTGTCTAATCACTTCATTCCAAGAAGTTGTCAGTTTAGAGCACTCATATACAGGTGCATCTCAATAAATTAGAATGTCGTGGAAAAGTTCATTTATTTCAGTAATTCAACTCAAATTGTGAAACATGTGTATTAAATAAATTCAATTCACACAGACTGAAGTAGTTTAAGTCTTTGGTTCTTTTAATTGTGATGATTTTGGCTCACATTTAACAAAAACCCACCAATTCACTATCTCAAAAAATTAGAATATGGTGACATGCCAATCAGCTAATCAACCCAAAACACCTGCAAAGGTTTCCTGAGCCTTCAAAATGGTCTCTCAGTTTGGTTCACTAGGCTACACAATCATGGGGAAGACTGCTGATCTGACAGTTGTCCAGAAGACAATCACTGACACCCTTCACAAGGAGGGTAAGCCACAAACATTCATTGCCAAAGAAGCTGGCTGTTCACAGAGTGCTGTGTCCAAGCATGTTAACAGAAAGTTGAGTGGAAGGAAAAAGTGTGGAAGAAAAAGATACACAACCAACCGAGAGAACCGCAGCCTTATGAGGATTGTCAAGCAAAATCGATTCAAGAATTTGGGTGAACTTCACAAGGAATGGACTGAGGCTGGGGTCAAGGCATCAAGAGCCACCACACACAGACGTGTCAAGGAATTTGGCTACAGTTGTCGTATTCCTCTTGTTAAGCCACTCCTGAACCACAGACAACGTCAGAGGCGTCTTACCTGGGCTAAGGAGAAGAAGAACTGGACTGTTGCCCAGTGGTCCAAAGTCCTCTTTTCAGATGAGAGCAAGTTTTGTATTTCATTTGGAAACCAAGGTCCTAGAGTCTGGAGGAAGGGTGGAGAAGCTCATAGCCCAAGTTGCTTGAAGTCCAGTGTTACGTTTCCACAGTCTGTGATGATTTGGGGTGCAATGTCATCTGCTGGTGTTGGTCCATTGTGTTTTTTGAAAACCAAAGTCACTGCACCCGTTTACCAAGAAATTTTGGAGCACTTCATGCTTCCTTCTGCTGACCAGCTTTTTAAAGATGCTGATTTCATTTTCCAGCAGGATTTGGCACCTGCCCACACTGCCAAAAGCACCAAAAGTTGGTTAAATGACCATGGTGTCTGTGTGCTTGACTGGCCAGCAAACTCACCAGACCTGAACCCCATAGAGAATCTATGGGGTATTGTCAAGAGGAAAATGAGAAACAAGAGACCAAAAAATGCAGATGAGCTGAAGGCCACTGTCAAAGAAACCTGGGCTTCCATACCACCTCAGCAGTGCCACAAACTGATCACCTCCATGCCACGCCGAATTGAGGCAGTAATTAAAGCAAAAGGAGCCCCTACCAAGTATTGAGTACATATACAGTAAATGAACATACTTTCCAGAAGGCCAACAATTCACTAAAAATGTTTTTTTTTTATTGGTCTTATGATGTATTCTAATTTTTTGAGATAGTGAATTGGTGGGTTTTTGTTAAATGTGAGCCAAAATCATCACAATTAAAAGAACCAAAGACTTAAACTACTTCAGTCTGTGTGCACTGAATTTATTTAATACACGAGTTTCACAATTTGAGTTGAATTACTGAAATAAATGAACTTTTCCATGACATTCTAATTTATTGAGATGCACCTGTATAATTTGACTGTAATGAACCTTTTTCTCCACAATTTCTCCAACAATCCCCTTTTACCAGCTATTGTATTTACTTTGAATAACAGGTGTTATAAAAAAAAAAAAAAAATTCAAATTTTTATCTTCCAAGCATATTCCCTCCAAACACTGGATTGAATAGTATGGAATATATTATATGATATTTCTTCCAGTCTTGCTGACTAATTTTTTTTTTTTTTTCAGTCTCCCACCTACATATAATTTTATTCAGAGTGTTCTGTCTCTTTCAAGGGCACTCTTTAAAATTCCTAACATTGTATTGGATTAGTTGAATTGTATGTATCAATTATATAATTTATAATGGATGCATTTCCTTTTTTATTTCTTTTACTTTAACTTCTGTTAATAAATATATACTTACCTGTAAATAATTAAATAAATGTGAATTTGGAAGCTCGTACTTTTTTGCTAGGTTTGAAAAGGTATCCATTCCTTTATCAGTGAACAGTTGCTGATATCTTTTCAGACCTCTATCTGCCCAAAACTTCAATGTATTATCTAATCAATTTGGCATGAAATCAGGATTTTCAGCAATTTCTTGTAAATTAACAATATCTTTCTTAATTTTACAATTTGTATTTTTTTCTAACCAAATTCTAAAAGTACTATTAATACAAATATTATCTATTAAATTTGTTGCTTTAACAGGGATATACTAATAGGCTTCCCCATTTGATACATTTCCATCTTCCTCCATTTCACTTTAGATTCTTCGTTCATCCAAATCAATATAGGTTGAATTTGGGGAATTCTAGTCCTCCAAGCCTTTTTGACAACTTAAGAATTGTAAGACTTTTTAAGGTTTCCTATTATCCCATTGTGACGAGGAGGAGGGCTAATCAGCCGAGGAGAGGGATAAATGCAGCGGAATGTGACAGTTCCAGAGAGAGAGAGCCACATGCAGCTGCCATGTGTGCGTTTATGTTTTTGTGTCTTTTTCCTATTAAAATATTACTTTGATTGTTCAGCCGGTTCCCGCCTCTTCCTTTCCCAACCTTAACCTTGTTACATTGGTGCCGAAGCCCGGGAAGGAGGAGGAATGTGCTGTCATGGAGTCCTCGCCACTGCCATCCACCCAAAGGAGCAGCCGCGGACATCCGCCTGGGGATGGAGGAGTTGCTGCCGGCCGCCTGGACATGGAGGAATGGCCGCCGTCCGCGAGGGGAGGAGGGGCTCGCTGCCAGCCGCCTGGAGTGGTGGAGCCGCTGCCAGGGGCGGAGGAGTTCTCTACCAGCCGCCAAAACGCAGAGGGATGTTCCTTCCACCAGGGGTCGGAGGACTGGCTCTGGTCCACCAGTGGGGGAGCGGCTGTCATCCGCCAGAGGGTGGAGGAGTGATCGAGGACCAGGCGATGGCGTGTCTGGGAACCGGCGAGCAAATTTTAAATAAATTTAAGCTTTTGAAATGTAAAAATTTTAAATATATTTAAAATATGGGTATTTTAAATAAATTTAAGCTTTTAAAATGAATAAGCCTGTGGTGTTCTTGTTGTGGGCCTAGACTAATTCACTTATGCATTGATATGTCAGCTGTTTTTGTTTTATTCTTTTTTATTTTTTTATCACATTAAGAATTTGTTTGCAGCAGTCCTGTTGAGCTCTGTTAGCAGCCGCTGTTTCTTCTTGTTGTGTAAATGTCTTTAATTCTTCATAATTTTACAGTTATCCCTTGTACTGTGTAAGTCATGTGTTTTAAGTCTTCATGATTTAATGCTGAACTCTTGAGCCGTGTAAATGCATTTTATTTCTTTTATATTTTTTTAAAAACAATGTCTTTTGAACAGTTTAAATGAATTTAAATTCATAATCATCAGCTTTCAGCAGAGAGGTAAATCCCACTGAGTCTCTCGTGAGAAGTGAATCATGTTCTCTCACACGATTGGTTGTGCGATGCAAACGTCACTCATTCATGTGCATGAGCGTATAATCTAATCTTAAAGTCAGAATCGAAGCCTGAGTTGACAGAGAAAGTTGATGAGCTGCATCATGGTACCAGTTAAACCTGACTGGATTGGTTTGAATTTGTCAACCTGAAACCAATCCTGAAACCTTGAGTTCATTCAGAAACCTTCATGGTACAGGCCTCTAGTCATCTGTTGATCAAACAAGCCGATAGTCCTGCCTCAGACTCAATAATTTCACCATCAGATGTCTCTTTTACTCCATTTTTTTCCAGTTTTCCACTGATGATACAGCATGCAGTGAGTTGTGCATAAGAACATCCCTTACCTGTATTAAAATCACTGAAACTTATGGCTTTTATAATATTCTCTGCCATGAATTTACTTCCAAGTCAGATAATCAAACAAAAAAGTACTTGATTAATTTCCAGAGTCTCTGGACCACCTAAGAATGATCTCAGCCTTCCAACAACTCAATCTTTAAATCTTGTTTATATCTATCTATCTATCTATCTATCTATCTATCTATATATATATATATATATATATATATATATATATATATATATATATATATAGTTGATGTCAGAAGTTTACAAATACATTTACATTTACAAATACATTTAAACTCAGTTTTTCACAATTCCTGACACTTAATCGTAGAAAACATTCCCTGTCTTAGGTCAGTTAGGATCACTACTTTATTATAAGAATGTGAAATATCAGAATAATAGCAGAGAGAATGATTTATTTCAGCATTTATTTCTTTCATCACATTCCCAGTGGGTCAGAAGTTTACATACACTTTGTTAGTATTTGGTAGCATTGCCTTTAAATTGTTTAACTTGGGTCAAATGTTTTGTGTAGCCTTCCACAAGCTTCTCACAATAAGTTGCTGGAACTTTGGCCCATTCCTCCAGACAGAACTGGTGTAACTGAGTCAGGTTTGTAGGCCTCCATGCTCACTCACGCCTTTTCAGTTCTGCCCACAAATCTTCTATCAGATTGAGGTCAGGGCTTTGTGATGGCCAATCCAATACCATGACTTTGTTGGCCATTTTGCCACAACTTTGGAGGTATGCTTGGGGTCATTGTCCATTTTGAAGACCCATTTGTGACCAAGCTTTAACTTCCTGGCTGATGTCTTGAGATGTTGCTTCAATATATCCACATAATTTTCCTTCCTCATGATACCATCTATTTTGTGAAATAGTCCCTCCTGCAGAAAAGCGCCACCACAACATGATGCTGCCACCTCCATGCTTCACGGTTGGGATGGTGTTCTTCGGCTTGCAAGCCTCACCCTTTTTCCTCCAAACATAACTATGGTCATTATGGCCAAACAGTTCAATTTTTGTTTCATCAGACCAGAGGACATTTCTCCAAAAAGTAAGATTTTTGTCCCCATATGCACATGCAAACTGTAGTCTGGCTTTTTTATGGCAGTTTTGGAGCAGTGACTTCTTCCTTGCAGAGCAGCCTTTCAGGTTATATCGATATAGGACTTGTTTTACTGTGGATATAGATACTTGTCTACCTGTTTCCTCCAGTTTCTTCACAAGGTCCTTTTCTGTTGTTCTGGTATTGATTTGCACTTTTTGCACCAAACTACGTTCATCTCTAGGAGGCAGAATGCGTCTCCTTCCTGAGTGGTAAAATGGCATGGTGTTTATACTTGTTTACTATTGTTTGTACAGATGATCGTGGTACTTTTGTGTGTTTGGAAATCGCTCCCAAGGATGAACCAGACTTATAATATATAGAGTAAACATTCAGTTTTCAAAATTTTTTCACATGTAGGGAGATTTGTATCATATAAAATGAGGTAAAGCAGGACATTGGGTTTAAAAATGTGAAAGATTTCAGCAGATAAGGAATCCAGAAAGGATGCTTTTTAAATTATTTTTCGAATATAGATTTATATTAATGACTAAGGCAGCTAGCCTGTTAAGCAGCTTAACTAAAAGTAATAGTAAGCACTCATAAAAATTAATGATGCTAACACCAAACACAAATGTGAAATATCAATGTATCTGAAATTTCATTTTTAAAGAAGTGGATGCATGTGTCAAATGAATCTATTTGTCAGTCTTTTGTCCCTGTATAAGATCTGTGTATGAACCCAAATATTTATCCAGAAAACAAGCATAACAGGATTATGAGCTTTTTAAAATTATGCCTTCAATAAACATTGTGGTATGACTGAGTTTAGGCAGTTTCTTAACAGGTATTCATTAATAACATTATTAGAAAGTGAATTCTGCATGACCTCCACACAAACACACACACCTACACTGCCGACTTTTGAACCTGCCAGCTAAAGAGTTAACTGTCGTACACTGTTTCAGCCATATAAACAATTAAAATATCATCACACACAACGTCTAAGCCAACTTCCTGAGGAGTAATGTTTTGTATCACCAGTGGTCTCACTTTCTATCGACTTCTAGTTGTTGTTTTAGTGAGCTAATGATAGGTTCAATACCCTCACCCACACACAAACCTTTGTGCATTTGTACATTTTCATAAAAGATTGTTTGGTTTGTTAAACCGTTTGAATGATGGGGACACTCTGGATGTTCTCATAATGCAGATATACCTGCACACACGCATTTTACTATCATATGCTCCATTGACCTCTTGTCTTAAATGATTTTGTATACTGAGCAAATGAGATTTTTTTCAACCCTAAACCTATCCCTAAACCTAACCCTCACAGAAACCATTGGGAGCATTGGCTGCTCCCCCCAATGAAAGCTAAACATGACCAACATATACTCTACATTATTTTATTACTGCCATCACTGACAGACACCCACGTCCCTCTCTCGGATCTGTAAAGGATGTGTTAGTACGTGTTAGAGGTGTAGTGCTGAGCCTTGAGAAAATGCAGAACATTAGGTTGCATATGACAAGCTAACACTTTAGTATACTCTATGTTTAGCATGTGTAATATTATGAGTGTGAGTTCACATTATCTGCTCCTCTGTGGGTGTATTGTGTATCGTGAATGTGCTGAATTAGTGGGTGTGTTGGGTGGTGACAAAGCAAAGTATTCATGCTTGTATCCTGTGGATGTTTTGTGGATTTGGATTGTGGTGAATTATGTCACTCTTGGAATGTCTCATTGTGTTGTGCCAGCACACATGTATGATGTTTAATGTTAGACAAAGCTGTCCACTGTTCCTGAGCGAACACTGTATTTGGAATGAACACCGCTGTCAATACGAAAAACAAATTTAAAGGTGTGTGTGTGTGGGGGGGGGTGGTTTCAGTGTCTTCAAGGGTTCATTAGTCATGAATCAACCCTTGATGGGATTTGAACTAACAGCCTTGACAGTTACCCCTGATCTTTAACACACTAGGCTGCATCACTATCCATGGTACCAAATGAAAAACAAGACTAAACTTTTTTTGGTGAGATGTCTGTGAACTAGTCTGTTGTTTAGGCTTGGGTCAAAATTATGTGGGTTTGAGGATGTGAGCGAATCTCCGAAGTACTGATAAATGAGCTGTAATGGGGTGGATACATTACAAGTGTGCAGGGATACCATTATTGGTCCAAATAAGCAATTAATACCTGTTCAGATTCCTCTCTTTTTTTATCAGCACTGATTTCTACCATGCAACTTTAAGATCTATCTGCTGTCATCGGGAAAAATTAAATATTTAGCCTACCAAAAAATAATAGAATAGAATTTAGGATGTGTCATAGAAATACATAAATAAAGAAGAACAGAATTTAATAGAATCACATAAATTGTTGTGGACATTGAAAAAAAAAACTAGAATCAGAAGAAAATCAATACATATAAAATCAGAAAATTTCTGTAGAATAGAATAGAATAATGTTGACCTTTGGTCATGCTTTGTTGGGACATCGATTCTGTCATGACAGAATCAAATAAATTATACAGAATAGAACAGAAAATTAAACATTCCTACAAAATGGAAAAAAGTTATAGGGTACAACGTGGCTAAAGGCATCCCTTAAGGAAATTTTGCTTTTTTTCTGGTCACAAAATGCATCAAGGTAAAAAATAAAAAATAAAAAAATTATTTTATTTTATTGAATATTGATAGAGCAACATAATGTGTGTGAAAATAAATAACAATGGAAGGTTGTTTCGATTAAAATTCAGTAAAAAAAAAAAAAAAGAAAAGAAAAAGAAGTGCAGAGGGAGCCTTTTACCCCACTCTTAAAAGGGCCCTTAGGGGGTTTAAAGTGATATTGTGTAGATACCAGGGCAATAGTTACACTGTAAAAAAAATTGTAATTAAAAAAAATAAATAAATAAATAAATAAACGTTAATTGGTTAATGGATAGTTATCATAAAATATACAGTAAAAAAAAAAAAAAATAATAATATATTTAAAAAGACAATACAGTGACAATACTGATTTATTGTTTGTTTGTTTTTTTTGTTTGTTTGTTTTTTTTACAGTGTATAGAGCACAATTTGTCAACTAATACAAATCATTTTGAGACAGCATGATGCTTTTTTGAGTAACAAATTAAGATGATGCTTACTCAAAATAACCACTTCAGAAAAAGGTCAACCATTTCCTGTTAATTTCAAACACCTTTGACATTTTATTACATCTTAAGTATTCTATAAACAAACTAATCTCTATTATAACTGGATGAGTCAATGTGAGCCCACTTTGAACATTTTTCATAACAAATCTATTTGTCCCGCTTATTAGACAATTATTGAAAAATGTTTGATTTAATGACCTTAAACAAAACTGAAAATGATAAATAAGTATTGTGTCTCAAAAGAAATGTTAATTTCAGGGATTTTCATTAGCTACAGAAATTTGTAACATTTAAAAAAAAATTAAACATTTTGATCAAATTACCTCAAAATCAACCTTTACACATCACACGCAAAGATCTCATGGAACAGGGACATTTTGCAGTGTATAGTGAAAAACGTGTTTAGGAAAGTGCTGTGGTAGTTTTTGATGCTATTTAGTTTTTTGGGAGAAAATAAAATCAAAGGAGTCTTTTATCTCGTGGAGCCTTATAGAATAAGATCAGAACATTTCAACAGAACAGAACAGAACAGAATAGTGTTGTCCCACTTCATGGGACTTATGGCGTTTGGAGGGGGTTACTTATTCAAACACGTATCAGGACATGTCTCGTGCAGACAGTGTGAACTTTTCCGGCGCTCTGACTGCAATGAGATCTGCCATCACGCCACTGATGCTGCAGCCGCCATGCGCTTCACGGTCACACACACTGATTTAAAGTCGGGCTGGGAATGAAGATGATGCGTCCATTACTGCAATCACACTTCAACATGACGCGCGCTCGACTGCTGCATCCGCTCTCTTCCCTCTGACAACACGACGTCACCTGACGACATTTACCTGCCATCAGTTTAAGATGATGATGATGACGGAAGATGATGAAGCGGAGGCTCATCAGGTGGATATGGAGAGCAGACCTCGCTCGTGCAGCTGGCTGGACTCCTCGTGTGAGCTGAGCGCGGATCTGTCGCTCGATCTGAGCATCTGTAAAGTGGAGTCGGATCATGTTTCATCATCATCGTGCATGAGGAGGATGATGATGTTGGATGCCGAAGGATTTCAAGGCTTCACCGGAGCTGCGTTGCGTAAAACCAAGAGCTCGTCCCGGCGGAACGCGTGGGGAAACCAGTCTTACGCGGAGCTCATCACCCGCGCCATCGAGAGCACACCCGACAAAAGACTCACCCTGTCACAGATCTACGACTGGATGGTCCGATATGTGCCCTATTTCAAAGATAAAGGAGACAGCAACAGCTCTGCCGGCTGGAAGGTAACGCGTCATAACCTCAATCACAATTCACGTTTATCGGGGAGGAAACATATTTTGTCGGGTAACCTACAATGCTCGTGGTAACATCTATCTGGAGTAGTTGAATTCACGTTAATTGACATATTTCCACCAACAGTGCACATACAGTGTAGGCTATGGGTGGAGAGTGCAATTCATTTACACTCTTTTATGATTCAGTCTTATTTTAGAGCTGACACGGGAGTTAAGGTGACCTATTTTATGTACAGATAAATAAGGTGAGAATGAAAGGATAAGAAACGAATAGGTAATAATTCATTTTTGCAGTACACATGAATTGATTGGTGTATTTTTACAGAAAGTGGTTGATGTCACACCCCTTCTGCTACATGTATTATAGGAAAGAAACTAAGCTCATAATACAACCACGCATTATCATACTCTATATCCAACTGCCTCCTTTTGGCTACTCTTCATTCATCAAAAATACACACTTGATTCATCCCATGTAGGATGCACCTTAGTTATTTCCTTCTTTTCCTCTCAACATCACACTTGTTGAACTTAACTCTACACAGTTGTGTACAAAACAACTTTTTGTTAACTGCTGTATATAATAGGAGTGGTGGTGTAGTGGACTAAAGCACTGAACTGATAAGCAGAAGGTTGTCGGTTCAATCCTCACAGCCACCACCATTGTGTCCTTGAGCAAGGCACTTAACTCCAGGTTGCTCCAGGGGGATTGTCCCTGTAATCAGGGCACTGTAAGTCGCTTTGGATAAAAGCATCTGCCAAATGCATAAATGTAAATATAATAACATCAACAACAATAATTCATTTTATGATAACACTTTACAGTAATGTTCCACTTGTTAAGGGTTTATAAAGGCGTTTATTAAAGATTAACAAGTAATTAACAAATGCATTATAAAGCATTGATAAACGGTTATAACAACATGAATAAAAAGGGCACGTTTCTTGAAATACTTGCCAAATGGTGAGAATTTTAATGATATAAATGCTTAATCAATAGACTTATTCATACTTATATTAATCAAAAACATAAAATGGCCTAATTCATGATTTATGTCACAATGTAGCAAAAAAGATTATTGTAGCCTATTGAAAGGAGACATTATGCCACTTTGCTACAGTCCGCTTTGTGTTTCTATTCACGACTGTAATGTCTTGACTCACTTGTGTTGTCACTTTTCTTGTCACGTTGATGTCAAAAGAATGGTGTTACGCCGACTGCTGTCCCAACTTAACTAATCCTAGTCACCTAAAGTCCTCTGCAAAAACACTTTTCAGATCTTCATGTTCATTCACAGCATATGCCATATAATAAAACCTGATTAAACCACACTCAACTTTATATACATAGGCTTCTAATGTTAGCAACTCCTTAATCAATGCTTCATATGTGTTCACTTTACATTAAGGTACATTTTCACAGGTTACTAATGTTGAATAAGTCTTATTAAGCATTTATAAAATATGAGGGGGAAAATGGCTCCCTAATTGGCAAGTATTGCATGACAGTCTCTATTTTTATTCATGCTGTTATAACTGCATATCAGTGATTTATAATGCATTTGAAAATGAACCTCTTTATGAACCCTTGAAAAAGGAAACATTAATGTAAAGTGTTAAAGTTTTTATTAATCTTGGAGAGAAACATGTTTACATTAATGTAATTATCCAAAGCAAAATGTTATTTCCGAGAGTCCTGGTACCCTAGGTTTGGCCACATTATGCAGACTCACCAACATACGGCATATCCTATACGGCATTTTTGCATCGGCTCCAGTGTGTTTACCTTCCCTTGTTCCACGACCAGAAGCGTTAAAATCATGTGTTCTTGCAAGCATGATCGACTAGAATGCCACAGTCCACAGTCTGTTGTATGTTTGGTTGTATAAATTAGAGTGGAACTATCCTTCTGTTTTCTCAATGTTTCTTGATTTTAACATCTGTTCACTTGTGCTTTAGTTTCAGTTCTGATTGGATTACATTTTATGTGTGATCTGCATTGTAGACCAAGTACATGTACATTAAATGCAGTCGTATTCTCTGTTTGTAGCTTAGTCAAGCACACGGAGTTGTTTTTCTAGCTCATTGTATCATTGAGTGCTGAAAAAACCCTCGAATATACATGCTTGTGCTTTGCCAGTTATAGCGACTAATAGGACAAATATACAGTAGATGTTGATACAAATGAAACAGGTAGACAACAACCACAAATCCTACATTTGACAAAATGTACAGTTCATCTTAGTTTGACTGTAGACAAAGGACACACTGAAGTGTCAGTTTTGTGGTTTGCCACTTGAACTGTTAAAGAATAAAGGTTGAATGAGTTTCTAGCCCAATAATGGACTCTTAGTCTGTTCATTCCTATTAGTTTAGGGCTTCAGTAAGCATGTGTCATGAGCAGTTCAAGGGTGCGTCTGAAGGGGAATTAGGTGTATTATTTTAGTAACACAACAACATCCCTCTTAAACTGTAACTATCCTGCTGAGATGGTATAGAGCCTGTTCAGACGTGTCCTAAACCTAAAGATGGTGATCTTTCACTCTGTCATACTTTTAACCATAATCCTGAAAGACACATGAAATAATGTCCCGCTGCTGAAAATACACACCATCTGATACAATTACAGGAACAATGGAAAACAATAGGAGTCTTTAAAGAGGACAAGCAGCAAAGGCAGACGTTTGATTGTAATATGTTTTTTACCCCTTTAGCATTAAATAAATAAGTTAAGGGTTAAGGCTTGTGAAAAGTTTGAGTAATATTTTACATTAATGTTCCCTATTTTAAGGGTTTATAAAAGGTTAATAAATGACTAAATTTCATCCAAGTCTTGCTTAATAGTGAGCCATTATAACTAACATGTTATTAATAAATACACTTATCATACTTCAAAACCATAAATTGCCCTACTTGTAACAATGTTACAATGCAGCAAAAATATTATTTTATGTTATTATTAGTGCTGTCAGCAGATTACAATTTTTAATCGCGATTAATCTCATAATGTTTTGTAGTTAATTGCGATGAATCGCAGATTTTGAAAATGCTGAAATTTGACTATATATACTTCTTTTCCTGTCAAAATGCATTTATTTCCATATTAGGAAAGTAAACAAAACAATATGCAACAATGTAATGCTTTATAAACATTTTCCAAACAAAACCTTCCACAGTATAAAGACAAAAATTCTGTAAAGTAGCACCAATTCAAGAAACATTAAATGTTTCCCAACATCTAAGTGGGAGTTTGACTAATTGAAAGAATATGTCCCCACATAGGCTGCATTTTCATGGCAATGGGAATTAAATTCTCATAAACTCTCATCCTCCACAATATTAATCAGCCGGTAGACTGTGCCTATCCACTTTGCTACAGCAATCTGCATTAATGATTCACATCAGGGCGGCAATGCAAGTGTCCAACGCCGCTTTGAACTCCACACTTGCAGACAAAAACGCCGAGGTGCAGGTACTGAGGAGCTAGAACATTCTAAGCTTTGTAAGTAATTATCAGAATTTTAAAATTGATACAAAATTTAACAGGTAGCCAATGTGGCGACGATAAAATGGGCTGATCTGATCTTGGTTCTAGGATGTTGCATATCAATGATTTATAAATAGTAATTAATGTACCCCTTCATAAACCTTAAACAGTTTATTATCTTTGCCTGATAAAATAGCAGTTTAACCCTCAGAGACCATCATTGCAGAATTGCAACGTAAGTAAACAATACCTATTCTTTATTAAAAATGGTTAAAAAATATTGAACTGACACTGAACTGTATCACAACAACAGTTTTGGTGGGAGAAAAAATACAGACTGAATGCTTGCTTAAGTCACACAATAGTCAACTCAAAGAGAAATGTTACTTAAAATCAAATTTTTTTATAATCAGTGGCTTTCTAAAAACATGTTCATGGTGGAAAACACGGTTTAAGGTTTAAGACTTTTATATGACCTGAAGGCCTGGGAAGCTCAGCAAGTAAAGACACGGACTACGACACCTGGAGTCGCAAGTTCGAATCCAGGGAGTGCTGTGTGATTCCAGTAAGGCTTCCTAAGCAACCAATTGGCTCGGTTGCTAGGGTGGGTAGAGTCACGTTGGGTTAACCACATTGTGGTCACTATAATGTGGTTCTCGCTCTCAGTGGGGCGCGTGGTGAGTTGTGCGTGGATGCCGCGGAGAATAGCGTGAAGCCTCCACACGCACTATGTCTCTGCGGTAACGTGCTCAACAAGCCACGTGATAAGATGCTGGGATTGACAGTCTCAGACGCGGAGGCAACTGAGATTCGTCCTCCGCCACCCAGATTGAGGCGAGTTACTACGCCACCACGAGGACTTAGAGCGCATTGGGAATTGAGCATTCCAAATTTGGGAAGAAAAGGGGAGAAAATCCCCCCCCCCATATTAAAACACTACTGTGACACACACAACACACTAAGGTTTGTTTGCAAAAATAAAGATTCAAGCATTTAATTTCGTGTGAGGGATCAATTCTGAGTGAAGGTATAGAAATTACCATGTATATTACAAATAAAATGTTCATTAATATTAATAATTTAGTATTATATTACAATAATATAACAAACAATATGAAGTTTATGTCATCAGTTAAAAGTGTTCATGGATGTCCCTGTGTGGTATTTTAGATGAATTTAAATTATTTAGCGAAATTAAGGTAGATATTGTGGTTTATTCATGAATAAATCAATTATTTAACTCCAATTCCTAAAAAGACAGTATGAAAAATGCTAATAAAAACAAAAAGGAGTGATTTGTAAATTATATTCACCCTTTGCTATATTGAAAGCACAACTACACATTGTATGATGTTTTACCTTGTGAATTTCATTGTTTTGAATTTCAAATCAGATGATTGCAACACGCTCCAAAAAAGTTGGGACAGTCGAATGTTTACCACTGTGAAACATAACCATTTCTTCTAATAACACTTATTAACCATTTAAAAAGTGGAATTTCCTCCATTATGTAGGTCTTCAGCTGCACAATTGTATGGGGTCTTCCTTGCCGGATGGTGTGCTTAATAATGCGCCACACATTCTCAATTGGAGACAGGTTAGGACTGCAGGCAGCCAGTCTAGCACCTGCACTCTCTGCTTATTTGGTCAGTATGTTGTTTGAAGTTGTCCTGCTGGAAAATACAAGGATGTCCCTGGAAAAGAAGGTGCTGAATGGTAGTATATGTTGCTCCAAAATTTGTACATATCTGTCTAGTTATGGTGGTAAATTTTCTCGGTGAAATGTCCACAGATGGGCACCAAAAGCGAGTTGTTTTCAGCTGTACAGGCTTTAATACAGTGAAGAGGAATGCATATTTTATAAATTGTATCCCATCCAACCACCAGTGGAGTAAAAATGTAATGCAACCTCCGAATAGCAACCCGTAACTGATTATGCGAACACAATTACTTCCTGGTTTTTACCCGGGATCTGAACCGGGGTTTCCACATTGCTGACACAACATGCTTCTGGTTGCTTTACAGGGGACGGTAAACATGTTGAAGCCAATGCAAAAATGTCTGATAGGAGATGCCACTTATGGGTGAGTCGGCATAATGTGTCCAATCCTAGGGTACCAGAACTTGACGTGTTACAGTATGTACAATCATTCCAGTTTCACTGCTGTTAGTTTTGTGTCAGTCAGTGTGCGGTTGTGTCCAACAGTCTTTAAGAAAAAAGAAAAAAAGATGGTCATTTCCAGGTCTCAGGTGAAAATAAAATTTATCAGAAGAATGTAAAATGTTGTCTAAGAGTATTCTGTGTTTTTTCTGGAAAGTAATTTCTTCTAAAACATCTAAAACAAGAAGTCTCTGTAAGGCATAATGTACATTCAGCTGGGCTGTGGGCATTATCACAAAGTAAATGACAATGACTGACTTGACTGTGCATCCTCCTGCTTATAACATGGTCATTTACCAAATAAATAAATAAATGGACATGGATATTGATTTGGTGAGAAGAAAGAGAGCATGGAATGATATGAGAGAGATTACTCATTACACAAAAATATTTGACTGCAGACTGCCAGCATTGACCAATCACAATCAATTATTAGAGTGCCATGTAATTAGTTTAATGATCATCCTATAAAAAATATGGCTTCCCTCATGATTTCATACAGTGGCAACACACGCTATTTGACCTGTGTGTGTGTGTGTGTGTGTGTGTGTGTGTGTGTTATTACTGGCAGGGGATTGTGTGGCGGGCCAGTGCAGGGGTCAGGCAGTCATTCAGACTGAAATGTGAAGTGACTAGAGTGTTATTTATAACATGTCTTTAAGGTCCTTAATGGAGAAGAGAAATAGAATGACAGACTGAACTAGTGGCAGTCCGTGAAGGAATTTTTCAGAGAGGCAAACGTAAATCAGTATGGAAAGATCAAGTCAATAAAATATAACATTTAAATATCATGTTTTATTATATCCTTTTGCTGGCAATTATGCAACCGTACACATATGATCTCCTCTCCCAAAACATCTTTAAATAGTCTTGATAACTACCATTGTGTTATAATCTTTCTGATCACCAACCCAACACTTGTCTAAACAATAAACGAACAGAACAAATCACAGTGCCGTCTACAGACTACAATTAATGCAAACATTTATTAATGAATGGAGGGCATCATTCCATATTCAGTAACATCTACAGTACTTTATCCTCTATTACTATATGATCCTGTCATTTAGTCTTCCATGTTTTTTTAGATCCTCCAATCATTTTTATTTTATCTAAATTTTGGCACATTTTGAAAGTTTCTCTTCACCTGTCACATTAACTACAAGCTGGCCTGATCAGCCTGATCTCAGTGAAATCGGAAAGAGTAGGTCGACTTTTCTTTAGCAAAAATCTGCATACGTTTAGCTAAATTTAAAACACTGCCCCCATTGGCCAAAGCGGGAAGTGTTGTAGGCCGTATAGGTATGTGTGAGATCCATTTATGTCCAGGAGAGGTCACCAAAAGTTAGTTGTGAAGCGATTTCCTTTCAGCTGTACAGGATGTAATATAGTGAAGAGGAATGCATATTTTATGGATTCTACCCACCGACCCAAACCCAAACCTGAACCTAACCATTAGTGGAGTAAAAATGAAATGATAGAGGGAAAAGTGCAACCTCCGAATCACGATCATCACTGATTAAACAAACGCAATTACTTACTGGTTTCAACGTGGATACGAACACAGGTCTCGGGCTGGTCGAGCAACGTGGGAAGGTAAACACACTAAAACCGATGCAAAAATGTCTGGTAGGAAATGGCACATGTCAGGAAGGTATCCTTCTTTCGGAAACAGCATGCCGACTTCCTGTGTGGTCATGATAACACATTAATCTGGCACTGAAAGCTGATAGGCCTGAATGGTTACATTTACATTTATATTTAGTCATTTAGCAGACAATTTAACCCAAAGTGACTTAAAAATTAGGAACATAGCAAGCAATTTGTCATACAAAGTTCAACAATATCTGCAGTGTTGTACTGCCAAGTTCTCAAGGTGGCTGGAGTTGTATAGGCGCTAGTGCAAAAGAAAGAGACAGAGAAGGATTTTTTTTTTTTTTTTTTTTTTTGCACAGTAAGTTCAAGTTAAGTGCAGTAGTACTGTTAGTGCAATTAGTGTGGATTGGTTATGCGCTCACAGAACAGATGTTTTTTCAGCTGGTTCTTGAATGTTTCGATGGTATCAGCAGATCATGTGGAGGTTCTTTCACCACAAAGGAACAGAGAAAGTGCATGATCGTGAAATAGTCTTTGAGCCTTTTTGTGATTCACTGACCGCAGAGAGCGAATGGGGACATAGAGCTGGCAGAGTGAAATGATTTAAGAGGGTGCTGTTCCAATGGCTGTCCTAAAGGCCAAAGTCAAAGCCTTGAATTTTATACAGGCTGCTACAGGTAGCCAGTTGACTGAATTCAGGAGGGGGTGACATGAGGTATTTTTGGCTGATTGAAAACCAGACTCGCTGCTGTGTTCTGAACCATCTGCAGTAGCTTAATTGTGTTAGCTGGGAGGCCAACCAACAGGGTATTGCAGTAGTCCAGTTTTGAAATGAACAGAGCTTGGACCAGGAGCTGCGCAGCATATACAGACAGAAAAGGTCTGATTTTCCTGATGTTGTAAAGTGCGAATCTGCAAGACTGGGCATTTGATGAGATATGGGCAATAAAATTAAGCTAGTCATCTACCACCACTCAAAGGTTCTGGGCTGTTCTGGTTGGTGTTAATGTAGTTGAACCAAGATAAATAGTGAGGCTGTGGTCAACAGATGGGTTGGCTGGGATCACGAGGAGTTCTGACTTGGCAAGGTTGAGCTGAAAGTGGCGTTCCTTCATCCAAGCCAAAATCTCAGAGAGGCAGGCAAAGATATGAGCTGAGACAGTAGGGTCATCAGGCTGGGAGGACAGGTAGAGATGCGTGTCATCTGCATAGCAGTGGTAGGAAAAGCCATGTGCCTCAATGATCAGTCCAAGTGATGTTGTGTACATCGAGAAGAGGTGGGGTCCAAGCAGTGATCCTTGAGGAACACCAGTGATGTTGTGTACATCGAGAAGAGGAGGGGTCCAAGCACTGATCCCTGAGGAACACCAGTGGTCAGCTGGTGTGACTTGGACACCTCTCCAGGTGACCTTGAAAGATCTGCCAGTGAAATATGTCTCAAGTAATCCAAGCGCAGTCCTGTGATGCCCAGGCTAGAGAGGGTGGATAGGAGGATCTGGTGGTTCACTGTGTCGAAGGCAGCAGAGAAGTCAAGGAGGATGAGGACGGATGATTTGGAGTTAGCTCTCACTAGTCGCAGGGTTGCAGCAACTGACAAGAGGGCAGTCTCTGTTGAGTGTCCTTTTTTTAAGCCAGACTGGTGTCTGTCAAGTAGGTTGTTCTGTGAGAGAAAAGCAGACAACTGGTTGAATATGACCCTCTCAAGAGTTTTAAAGGGTTAGTTCACCTGAAAATGAAAATTCTCTCATCATTTACTCACCCTCATGCCATCACAGATGTGTATGACTTTCTTTCTTCTGCTGAACACAATCGAAGATTTTTAGAAGTATTTCTCAGCTCTTTAGGCCATAAAATGTAAGTGAATGGGTGCCAACATTTTGAAGCTCCAAAATCCACATGAGGGCAAAATCAAAGTACTCCAGATGACTCTGGTGTTTAAATCCACATTTTCTGAAGCAATTTGATAGGTGTGGGTGAGAAACAGTTCAATATTTAAGTCTTTTTTTTTTTTTTACTATAAATTCTGCTCCCTGCTCAGTCAATTTCCACTTTACTTTCACTTTCTCATTCTCCTTCTGTTTTTGGTGATTCACATCCTTCTTGCATATTGCTCCCTAATGGGCAGGGAAGAGAATTTATGACAAAAATGGATTTATATTTTGATCTGTTTATCACCCACACCTATCACATCGTGTCTGAACACATGGATTTAACCACTGGAGTCACATGGATTACATTTATGCTCCCTTTATGTGGATTTTCCAAATTTTGGCACCCATTCACTTGCATTGTAAGGACCTACAGAGCTGAAATATTCTTCTAAATGTCTTAATTTGTGTTCTGCAGAAGAAAGAAAGTCATACAAATCTGTGATGGCATGAGGGTGAGTAAATCATGAGAGAATTTTCATTTTTGGGTGAAATATCCTTTTAATGTTACCTCTGATAATGATTGGTTAAGAATGCAAAAAGAGGAACATTTCATTTAGCTTTTTTTCTGCCACATTTTGGATGGAAGCAGATGACGTTGCGTCATTTGAATATCAATTTTAATTGGTCACTTAACTAATGAGAGGAGGTGTTATGCTGTCAGCCTCCTCTGGCATTCATACCAACTCACAGAGTAATTAAAACTCACCTGGGCAACCGTGCATGAAAGAAAAATAATAAAAGAAAAATGTATTTTTCCTTAAAGGCATTTGAATTATGTACTGTATGTTAGTTGGTAAATTGATTAAAACAACAGTGAATTTAATCACTTTTGTTGTTACAATCATTTTAAGAACATTTTCTTAGCCTCAGCCTCCCTTGCGTCCTCTGATGGGTCACCGGTGGAATAAACATGGAAATACAGAGGGAACAAACAGGATGACATTTATTTGACAGATTTATACCATCTGTTGTCTGAGATATCTCAAAGTGCGTCATGGTAGAACAGCAAGTGCTGTGCTCCTACCAGCATGTTTGTGAAAGATAATGTGAATATAATATGTTCTCAACACGTTATATGTGAAAATAAATAGTAAAACACAATGCCTTTAAGAAAATGTCCTAACCCTTATGGAACAAAACTACAGAATGCATTTTTTACAGCAATAGATGGCATAACCATGCCTCGTTTTTTTTGTTTGTTTTTTTTTTCAGCTGCAGTCAGTGTTGTAGTACTTGAGATCGGTCTTGGTCTCGAGACCACTTTTTAAAGGTCTTGGTCTCATCTCGGAATTGACCGCATTTTTAATCGGCTCAGACAAAGAGAACTCGGGATTTTATTTCAAGACCGGTCAAGACCACAGCTGTGGGGATATCACTAAATTGCCTGCACATTGTCATTACTGTGATTGGATGTAAAACTTCCTGCTTCAAATGCAAGCAATAACTTGACTCATTTCTAATTTGAAATTTTTGTTACTGTTAATGGCTGTCACCCCTCCCCACCCCCCTTCACACGGACTCCAAGAAAGTGAATGCGGGAGATAGCAGAAGAAACTGTGACTGTCTGAGAGATGTCAGACAAATCTTCTGTTATACAATTTGGCTACCTAAACCACTGTGCCCTCTAGTCTGCCATGAAAGATTGTCAGGTGTGCCATGGAAAATTATCAAATTCCTCAAAATAAATAAATACATTTTTTTCCGGTATTTTAGTGAAGGCATAGAGACGGTAGAAGAGTTTTAAAGTTGCCAATTCAGTATATTTTCCATTACAAAGTATTTTATGCAACCAGTTTAAATATTGTGTCCATCATAACATTATTGTTGTAACGAGGCAGGCGAGGGTAAAGGATCTAAATGCAGCTTTAATGAAACAATGATAAACTAAGTAACTCAGAAAATAAAGAAACAAAGCACAGGGAACCAAACACAGAGCATAACATAACACATGCGAAGACTGACAAAGAAACCAGGGGAAACAAGGGCTTAAATACACAAGGGAAAACAAGGGAAAACAAGGGAATGAGGAACACTTGGGGAAACAATCAGGGTAAACCAATCATAAAATGAAACTACAAAAGGACTACAAAACTAACACAGGAAACAGGAACGGGGAACTAAACAAGAATTTCAGCAAAAAAGTCTAGTCACAAACAGGGAATACGTGACAGAGCCCCCCTTTAAGGAGCGGATTCCAGACGCTCCACAATAATACAAAATAATTATTGTCCATGGGGTGTGGGGGGAAGGGGTAAATAGGTAGTTCAATGGGGCACAAGGGGCAAGGGGAGCAGAGGAACAAGGCAAAACAGAAGACCAGGGTGGTGCTGGAGGAATAGAACAGAGTGGAGCTTGTAGGGCAGGAGACTTGGGTGTAGCCGGCAGAGCTGGATACCAAGGCAGAGCTGGAGACTTGGGCAGAACTGGCAGAGTGGAACACCCTGACAGAGCTGCAGAGAAGGTGACCCACGGCGGAGCTTTTGGCAGAGCTGTCCAGGGTGGAGTCGGGGGGATGGAAGACCAAGTCAAAGTCAGGGAGGCTGGAGACCAAGGCGGAGCTGGAGGGATGAAGAACCAGGGCGACGCTGCAGGCTCGGAGGACCAAGCTGGAGCCAGAGGTTCAGAGGGCTGAGGTGGAGCTGGGGGCTCCGAAGACCGAGGCAGAGCCGGTGGGAGTGACCAAGGAGACCAGAGCAGATCAGGCGGACGGCCAGGAGACCAAGGAGACCAGAACAGATCAGGCGGATGGCCAGGAGACCAAGGAGACCAGAGCAGATCAGGCGGATGGCCAGGAGACCAAGGAGACCAGAGAAGATCAGGCGGATGACCAGGAGACTAAGGAGAGCAGATCAGGTGGATGGCCAGGAGACCAAGGAGACCAGAGCAGGCGGATGACCAGGAGGCCAAGGAGATTATCTCAGGGTAGCAACTGGGTCAGGAGTCCTGGTAGGAGGCCACAGTGCCGAGACAGGGTCAGGAGGCCTGGAAGGCAGCCACAGGGCCGAGACAGGGTCAGGAGGCCTGGGAGGCGGCCACAGGGCAGGGACTGGGCCAGGAGGCCTGGGAGGTGGCCACAGGGCAGGGACTGGGTCAGGCGGCGGAGCTGCTGGAGGAGGGGCGGGCAGAGCCACTGTAAGAGGAGTCTCTGGAAGGGCAGACGGAACCGCTGGAGGAGGAGTGTCTGGAGGAGCGGGCGGAACCGCTGGAGGAGGAGTCTCTGGAGGAGCGGGCGGAACCACTGGCAGAGGAGTCTCTGGAGGAGTGGGCGGAACTGCTGGAGGAGGAGTCTCTGGGGGAACGGGCAGAGTCGTGGAAGACTCAAAGGGCGGAGCCAGGAGAGGCTCGACGAAGGTAGGCGGAGCCAGGCAAGGCTCGAGGGGCAGAGCCATGGAAGGCGGGACCATGGGAGGCTCGAGGGGCGAAGCCATGGAAGGCGGAGCCGTGGGAGGCTCGAGGGGCGAATCCATGGAAGGCGGAACCGTCGTAGGCTAGAGGGGCAAAGCCATGGAAGGCAGAGCTGTGGGAGGCTCATGGGCCGTGGCAGGCATGGGCATTGGCTCGTTGGCCGTGGCAGGCGTGGGCGCTGGCTCATGGGTGTGGCAGGCTTGGACGAAGGAGCCGTGGAAGGCTTGGACGAGGGAGCCGTGGAAGGCTCGGACAAAGGGGCCATGGAAGGCTCGGATTAAGGGGTCGTGGAAGGCTGAGGGGCATTTACTGTGGGAGGTGATCCAGTGTCCTCATCCGCCTTACCCACAGTGAAAGGGGAGTCACAAAGTTGCAGAGCCACCTCCACGTAGTTGTACAATGTCCAGTGAGGATCCGCCGGAGGCATCCGTGGCTGTAATGCACTATTTAGACTGGCCCTGAAGAAAATCACCAGAGCACGGTCATCATAGTGCACCACATTAGCCAGTTTTAAAAACTCACAGACGTGATCCTCAACTGGACGTTCCCCTTGCTTGAGCAGGATAATTCTGACAGCCGCTAGATCCATCTTGGTCTATCTTTCTGTAACGAGGCAGGCGAGGGTAAAGGATCTAAATGCAGCTTTAATGAAACAAAGAATATAAAGAAACAAAACACAGGGAACCAAGCACAGATCAACACCCCGCCTTGGTCTGGGTCTCGACTTGGTCTGAACCCCTCAAAGTCTTGGTCTTGTCTCTGTCTCGATACACTCTGGTCTTGGTCTTGACTTGGTCTCGGTTTAGGTGGTCTTGACTACAACACTGGCTGCAGTTTCCAGTGCTGGATATAAACAGCACTGCAATTTTAAAAATCTTTTAAACATTTTATTATATTAAAAAAATGTCTTACTATTAAAAAATTTATTATAATGGGATATCTATGGTTTAAAGATAAAGAAATACATGTTGGTTCTTTCTGAACGATCAGGAAAAAATCATGTACTGTAATAGGTTGATGAGTAAAAACCCTCACACACTTAACACACTTCTAAAGAATGAGAAATGTGCCAAATAAAAAGGAAAACTAGCATCAGACATGCAATATATGTCTTTACTGCATAACAACTTAATAACAATATGAAAAAGCCGATTTAGATTGAACAAGATACTTACTGAATTCAAAATAAATACAAAGACATAATTTAGAAGTATTTCATCATTTAATTTGCATATCTTTTTGCAAACAGTATGCGCTGCGTTGGTGGAGAAGAGATCTGGATCATCTGATTAGATCTTACATGGTGGTTTTGTTCATATAAGATCATTGTTAGATCAGTACTGCCACTCCATATATGCATATTATGCATTCTGCATAGAGCACCATCTCCCTAGGGGGGCACAAGAAACTCCACCGGCTGCCCTTACTCGCATGTTATACGTTATTTAAGGACCCAGAACACAGACGAATGTCTCGCACTCGCACTTTCGCTCCTGTCACCCCCTGTCTGACGATCACGGAACTCTGCGTAGGGCATCAATTTGGCCAGTGGCAGCCCTGTGTTAGATCAGATTTGGCCTTATTTCTGTTACAGTGGTTGCACTTTAGAAATGTAAAAATAGCCTTTCACGATCTGAGTTTGTGTGATTCCTTCTTAAAGGGTTCAAACAGATTATTAGAAGATTTTTTGAAGAATACTTCAGCTCTGTAGGTCCATACAATGCAAGTGAATAGGTACCACAATTTTGAAGCTCCAAAAGCATGTAAAGGGACCATAAAAGTAATCCATATGACTCCAGTGGATATTTAAGTCCTTTTCTTTTTTTATTTTTACTATAAATCTCCACTTTCACTTCCACATTCTTCTTTTTGTTTTTGGTGATTCACATTCTTCATGCATATCGCCACTTAGTGGGCATGGAGGAGAATTTATAATTTATGGTAAAAAAAGGACTTAAATATTGATCTGTTTCTCACCCACACCTATCATATCACTTCTGAAGATATGGATTAAACCACTAGAGTCATATGGATTACTTTTATGCTGCCTATATGTGCCTTTTGGAGGTTGGTACCCATTCACTTGCATTGTGAGTTTCATATAAGGCAGCAGACACTATTTCATGTGTGTGGAGTTACAGTGCTGCATATTGTTAACCTCTTAGGGATGCTTTGATTTTTAAATGGTTTAGCAATCCCTAGTGTCCAGAGGCCCATTTTTTGCTTTTCATTTGACATTTAAACATGCTTTGGCTTAGCTTTATTGCTTTGAGTTGTGTAAGACAACTAAAGCCGTTCAATGACATCACCCACAGATTTGATGTGATGCCTTACATGTGATGCTTTCATGTGAAGGCTGTCTGTGAAGGCCTGTCCTGTGTAAGCCAGGACACTAACAGAGCATTATGCATCCAAAAACTTTACTGAGGCAGATATTATAACGAGTGACCAAGTCTTCTGAATAAATTCCCTCTCAACCCCGGTGGTGAACACCAGTGGTGCAGTTGGGGCCATATGCACATATACGCCGTATGCATACTTTTTTCCCTGGGTGGTATACCCACTTGTTTTGCTGTTTCAGAAGTTCATAATCTACTGTCGTATTAGTTTCCCTTTAACTGTATTCGATGCTGTTTTGTGAAATTGGCGATTCTTTGTTGTAATTGGTGCATTATCACTTAAATTCTGCCATTCCCTGCCCCTGACAACCATCGTCACCATCATCATCGACTGAGGAAATTTATGACAGTGAGTGGAGAGAGAGAGTGACCCTCACGCTGAAGCAGTATCAGGTAAATTTAATTAACAAAATATGCCAAATGTCTTGTAAAATAAGGAATCATCCAGTAAATAAGGGTAAAAATTGCGTACCATATGAAATCCATATGCAATGTCGTTTGTCCTGTATTTTAGCGTCACACACCCAAACTGCTGAGAATGTTTCACAAATCGAGAGAAACTGACCTGAAACACACACACCTTTCGCATGAGTTGTGTGAGATATCGACTGTTGCGTTAACACAGACACAACACTTGATAGAAATGGCTGGGGGAAAGATCAGTGACAATCAGTGCACGTCTTCTGTGGTGTTTTCTATCAGAAGCAGGAGCATTTTGTCAAAATCATATAGCATTCGAGTGCATGTTAATTGTTTCCCACCATTGTGATTTTAAAACACCAGTAAACACACCTGTTCATGACATGCCATTACATTTTATTGCATATGTCAGAGATCATTCTGGTAGAGAGAGAGAGAGAGAGGTAAGAAAAACTGCATTACTGCATTAATTCAAAATAAAGGTACAGTAGTGCAGGTTTAGATAAAATACTTCACATGATTTTCTTACATTTCCCTTGTGATAAACACTATTAACTGCCAATCAATTACACTAATCCAAAGAAAAATACACAATTTTCATGTTAAGCCTTTTCTCTCCCTTTCTCTCTTCTTCCTGGTCATTGTATTAAAGCATTTTTCATTTTAAGTTTAGTAGGGGACGTTTGCACTGAATGTGTTTTTGTGTCCGTCTGAGCTGTTTTTCAATGTAAAGCAGCATCTCGCACAGGAACGCCTGTAAATATGGGTTATTCCTACAATTCTTTGTCATTTTAAGTCCCCATTACAAGTGTGTGTGGTATTTATATTGTTTAATTTCACCCGATTACAATTTTGATAGGCTTGTTATAAAGAATAAATACTTCTTATAAAGTTACACACTTCTGTGGGCTTAAAAGTAAAATTGTAATTAATTGAAATCCTTTTCTATTGCACTCATTGCACTCATTCTATTGTCATTTTGTCATGTCCCAAAAACTGCACGTCAAACATCTTTGACAAAAATAAGTGCTAAATCATTGGATTTTTATTTCCCCCCCACATACAGTTAAGAGTTTAGTGTTACATTCTCTCACTAACATGTATTCATTTGTGGTAAATGTGTGATTTTAACACTGATATTGGAGGATTTTTGTGTATCCCTTGATTTATTGCGCACCCTGTTATGTCATGATACCATGACCGTTCATTGAAGATATATGTTAGGAAATGACATCACACACACTGGAAGTAGACATCACCCATACTTGAAGTTTATAACTCTATTGTTTTATTCATGTTTTCATTTATTTTGTGGTGTTAGTCATATGTGGTCAATCATAACATGTCCACCCTGTTATGGGAAGATATATGGGAAATTAATGTAATTTCAAATTTCAATATACTGTATTTATGTTAACAGAAATAAAATCGTAAATATTAGTTTACAAATATGTTTCCTAGATATCAATCACTGATCATGTAGTGGCTAATTTATCCACTGAATGTCCACCCTGTTATTGTCCACTCTGATGCTGCCCATTTAACTGGATGGACATCTGAATTTTTTAGTTATTTAGCTTGACCAGTATGCCTATTACAATATTTAATGTGTCCCTGTGATGATGAAACATGAAGAAACTTGTAAAAGTATGTTTTATTTTTCAAAAGTTTCAAAGCCGGAATGTCACCGAATTGTAGGAATGACCCATTTACGATATGTACAGAGTTGCAGTTCCACCACACTCTATATGCAGATTATGCAGTCTACAGTAACTGTACAGTACAGTCTATAGTAACAGCCAAAAAAGTAATACCTGGATCTGTCCTTTGACTGCGAGATTTTGATCATTCACACTGCCCGGTCCCGGTGTGAGATTTGCATGATAGCCAATTTTATCGATTTTATTCAGTTAAGACTACTTTTTTAAATAGCTAATAAGATCATTTTTATATTTTTCAGTGTCAATTGTTTTTGGCCAATAAAGGACTATAAAGATTGAAAGTGAAAGTGAAATCCGTCAATATATATATATATATATATATATATATATATATATATATATATATATATATACAGTGCTGTGGAAAAGTATTTACATCCATCATGATTTCTTCTATTTTTGTGTATTTTTTATACTAAATTGTTTTAGATCTTCAAACGAGATATAACATAAAACAAAGGCAACCTGAGTAAACACAAAATACAGTTTTTAAATATTTTTTTTACTGAAGCAAAAACACCTGTATCACCCATGTGAAAAACTAACTGCCCCCTTAAATTTAATAGCTGGTTGTGCCACATTTAGCAGCAATAACTGCAAGCAAACGCATCCGATAACTGGAGATCAGTCTTTCACAACCCTGTGGGGGAATGTTGGCCCACTCTTCTTTGCAGAACTGCTTTAGTTTAGCCAGATTGGAGGGTTTTTGAGCATGAACTGTCCATTTAAGGTCCTGCCACAGCATCTCAATCGGGTTCAAGTCAGGACTTTGACTAGGCCACTCCAGAACTTTAATTTAGCTTCTTTTGAGCCGTTCAGAGGTGGACTTACTCCTATGCTTTGGATCATTGTCTTGCTGCATAATCCAGTTGCACTTGATCTTCAACTCCTTTAGGATTTTCTGGTAGAGAGCAGAATTCTTGTTTCCCTCAATTATTGCAAGTCGTCCAGAAGCAGCAAAGCATCCTCACACCATCACACTCCCACCACCATGCTTGACCAGAGGTATGTTGTTCTTTTTGTGGAATTGTGTTTGATTTATGCCATATGTAACAGGACCCCTGTCTTCTAAACAGTTCCACTTTCGACTCATCAGTCCACAGAACATTCTCCCAAAAGGTTTGAGGATCATCAAGGTGTGTTTTGGCAAAATTCAGACGAGCCTTAATGTTCTTCTGGGTTAGCAGTGGTTTTAGCCTCACCACTCTTGCATGGATGGCATTTTTGGCCAGTGTCTTTCTGATAGTGGAGACACGAACAGTGGCCCTTGTTAATGCGAGAGAGGCCTGCGGTTCCTTCAATGTTGTCCTTGGCTTTTTTGTGACTTCCTGGATAAGTCGCTGTGCTCTTGGAGGAATTTTGGAAGGTCGGCCACTTCTGGGAAGGTTCACTACTGTGCCAATTTTATTGCCATTCACTGTGGTTCTTTGGAGTCCCAGAACCTTTGAAATAGCTTTGTAACCCTTCCCAGAATGATGTATTTCAATCAACTTTTCCCCTCATCATTTCTGGAATTTCTTTCGACCTTGGCATAGTGTGCTACTGGGTGAGACATTTTAGCCAACTTCATGCTGCTGAAAAAGTTCTATTTAGGTGTTGATTTGATTGAACAGGGCTGGGAGTAATCAGGTCTGGGTGTGTCTAGTCCAGCTGAACCCCATTATGAATCCAGTTTAATATATTTGGGGATTTAGTAACTAAGGGCAATACTTTTTCACACAGGCCCAGTTGGTATTGGATAACTTTTTTGCTTCAATAAATAACATTATCATTTAAAAACTGTATTTTGTGTTTACTCAGATTGCCTTTTTGAGGTTTTGTTTGAATTCTTAAAACAATTTAGTATGAGATATACACAAAAACCAAAGAAATCAGGATGGGGGCAAATACTTTTCCACAGCATTGTATATATTGACGGGTTTCACATTCACTTTCAATCTTTATTGTCCTTTATTGGCCAAAAGCAATACATATACAGTATATATATCACGGTGCATATTATTAATATTAAATGATAGAAAACTGAACAATTTCCATACTGCGCTGCAACGGTTATGATGTGTATTTGATTCAGTAATTGCTTTTGTAATTTAGTTTCAATTATTAACTGTTCAACCTTCCTAAAAGAAAACTAACTACACAGACAAGGTAAACTAAGTTTTTTTTCCTTCAGACATTTCTTACAATAAAAAAGTATTATTCAGTTGGAGTTTCTTTGTTGGTGCTTTTTTATTGTGCAATGGCACTGTCAATTTTTTTTACTGTATGCCTAAAGCACTTTTTAAACTATTTTAAAAATAAAACGTAGGCTAACTCTTGTGCTACACTTGCATTTAGAAGCCTCATGGCACATGTAAAGGTATTGTTTTCATGATAGGCTATAATTCTGCTAGCTGTAAAATTGAAAAAATAAAAAAGTATATTTGGAAGAAAACCAGATATTTGGTATCTCATGTATCAAAAAATTATTTTCTGTATTATGTTCTTGCCCTTTTAGGGTAAAAAAAAAAAAATGTTTGAATGAACAGTTGGCTTTTCATAAGGTTCCAAGCGCTGCAGCAAGTTAAAGCTGTTATTATAAATCTTTTGAAATGTAGGCTACTGTATATGGTTGTGTGTCTTATTTAAGGGGACTATAATTTATTAGCCTATATACTTAATATATTTACTATTATATTCATCTTCGCAAATTCTCATGGAGATTGCACTTCAGGTTTGGAGTTTCCTGCATGAGACGGCTCTTTTTTCGACAAAATTTGGGTTATCATCATCAACATTTTACATATCCAAAGTGTTCATACATCGCGGACTTCAACCGCACTTTACCGATCCAACATTGGGTGGGGGACAGAGAAAAAAAACTGACTGATTTTAAAACATTATATTCACACAATGCCGCAAATGAGAGAATGGCAATGAATGACATTTAAATGTTTGTTTGTTTTTGTTTTTTTAACTGCAGTACACCGTAAACTGTTAAATCTCTATTCTGCATACACACTTTTTCTCATGATAAATACGTCATCACTACGACACACCATTCCCGGGATCAGCTCTGCCTTTTGTTCACACACAGACACGTTACAGACACGTTCCACGATTGATCCCGGCAATGTTACTAGGGTCCAAATTTTGCTTTCACACAGAAGGCTCCCGGCAATATCCTGGGATCAGACCAGTGTGAATGAGGTTACAGAGACCTGCTTATGAGTCACAGTGATTTAATGAACCATACGTGATAAGGAGAGAGTGTCAGAAAGAAACAGTAAGTGACACCCTAGTGTGCTTTTCACTGAATGTCCATTTTGAATGTCACAGTTATCACGAGTACAGCAGAACCTTATATTTCTGACAAATAATAATAATAATTTTCTAATTGAATATTTTTGTCTTCTTTTCTAGTAAAGATATCTAAACATTCTTAAAATTGGATAAATTTAATTAAGCAGAATGATGTTGTATTTTTGTCTTGTTTTCAGAGAAATTGAACAAATCATAACAATGTGTCGATAGTGTAAGGAAAAAAACTTGTTTCAAAGGGAAGACAAGCTTATTTTTTTCTTACCCCATTGGCAAATATATATATATATATATATATATATATATTTTTTTTTTTTTTGTTAAGCATAAACCCCACCAAATTTTGTAAGATTTCCCTGAAAAACAAGACAAAATATCATGTCACTATACTTCCCAAGTAATAATATTTTTCTTGTTTTAAGAATATTTACCAAAATATAAGACAAAATTATTCAAAAATGATTTTCTTGCAATGCACATTCATACACATGCACCCATGTACACGTTTTTAATGTATAAATGTATGCTTGTCTTGTATATCGTGGTTCTTTATACTTTGTGTCCAGCCTCATGTGAGTATTAGTGTACACTTGAGTGGTGTGTGTGTGTGTGTGTGTGTGTGTGTGTGTGTGCTGATGAGTTCAGTGGGAGACTACGTCCTGAGGGAACAGCTCCTGTTAATAATTCAGACGTGGCTTATTATGAAGAAAGTGCAGGTCTCATCTTAATTGCAGGCAGTCTGTTCTGCTCAGTCTGACAGCACGCTAACTCCCCCTCATGTGCGTATGTAAGCTCCACACACACGAAACAGCCTCCAAAGATTCATGTACCTGTCAGAGGCAGTTTGATAAAAGAAAACACTCCCTCCTTTTGACTGTCATTAGATGTTAATCAGTCACAATGATCACACAATTATCACAAGTTATTGTGCAATTTGGTGAAATGTGATCTTTAACGGTTAATGATATTGAGCTAATAACTTAGTTGGAAAAAGGTTTTGTTTTCCTATGTAAACATGATGGACGAACGTCTTTGACTGTTGCACCACGTCTCACTGTTTCTTCAGCATCTCGCGCAGGATCTGGGACATTTTTTAGATGCCATGTCAAGTTGAAAGGAACTTCAAGCTTCAAAAACGCATATCATGACACCTGTGCTCTGTTTCATTCATGGCGGAGTCACAAAGATTCAATGTTCTTAACAAGTTCTGTCTGCAAAAAGGACTTCATGTGACTGTTATATTGTTTTTACCTTGTTTTGTAACGGAGGGGCCGCCGTGCCTTAAAATGTATGCATAATGCATAATATGCATAATAATAAAACAAAATGTTGGGTAGGCCTAGCCCACCTTTGTCAATCATCCTATGTAACTTATTGAAATGTAATCTGGGACGCTTACCATTCCAAATGAAGGACTTCACTATGCTATCAAATTGCTTGAAATAAGAGAGGGGGACATCTACAGGGAGAGATTGTAGCAGGTATTTAAATTTTGGAATACAATTCATCTTAATAACATTAACCTTCCCAATCATAGATAAATGCAATGAAAACCACCTGCACACATCTTTTTATTAAAGGGTCAAAATTAACTCTAACTAAATCTGACACATTTGCTGGGAATAAAATGCCCAAACACTTAATGCCCTGTTTTGGCCACTGGAAGGCACCCGGCTAAAAAGCCGTTACCGGGCAGTACGCTGTCAGAGCCAAAGCTTCGGATTTAGACCAACTGACTCTGTATCCTGAGAATTTAGAAAAGGAATGAATAATTCTGTGGAGGCAAGGCATAGATCTAATGGGGTCGGAGATGAATAATAAAATATCATCAGCGTAAAGCAGAAGCTTATGCGCCATACCTCCTGCCACCAAAAATACAAAAACTCAAATTGTAATAGTAATTTTTCATGTAATTAATGTCCTGACTATACTTTGTGATCTGTTGAATGCCACTTTGGTGAATAAAAGTAACAATTTCTTTCCATAAGTACAAAATCTGTACATTATTCCAAACTTTTGGCCGCCAGTATGTATATGTGTATATATATATGTGTGTGTGTGTGTGTGTGTGTGTGTGTGTGTGTGTGTGTGTGTGTGTGTACAGTGACGTGCACAGACCTTAGCAGGGACAGGGGCGGAAGGATAAAACAGGGCACAAATGAGTCTTAATTACAAATACTTCACTAATTTCTTAGGTTTTTGAGTATTTAACTATTTTCTTGTATATATATATTTATTGTTGTTTATTTATTTTCAGACATGGTCTGTGATAACCCCATGTTTTTTACATGTGTCATAGTAAAACCATGGTATGGAAGGTGCAATGAGAAAGTGCGAGCGCAAGGTGATCAACTGTGTTTCGCGAATGCTACAGGGTCCTTGAATAACATATAACATGCGAGTAAGGGCAGCCGGTGGAGTTTCTGGTGCCCCCCTAGGGAGTTGGTGCCCTACACAGACTGCGTAATATGCGTACAGGGAGCGGTGGTACTGTGATAGCCTAATGGTGTTTTTCTGAAAGTCTAATGGCTTATTTTTTTCAACAAAACCAAACTGGCTTTGGCTGAACCTGACAGCTCCTTCAATTTATGTCAGTATTCTATAAAAGACTAATTTAATTTATATATCACTGAAAGCGATGCAACCGCTCCCATTATAATTAATAAATCTGTCTACACTAGTGGTACGCGATGTTGGAAATGCGGTAGCAATCGAGTATTATTTTTTTGATTAACTTACAATGCAATGAATGGAGTGGACTTCTTATCTGACCTGTTACTCGTCTGAGGTAATGCAACTTCGATGTTCCAGGACAAATTCAAAACTGCATTTTAAAACGAAAGTGAGAAAATGAATCTTTTCTCTGAGGGCCCTTCCACAAGACTGTCAGCGAAGGGTACATTCATACAGTAATGCCATGTTTCCTTCAGAGTACCTCCTTCAAGGGCTCTGCAGTTCGGAGTGAATATAGGGCATAGGGAAGATCACTTGCGATTGGTTCCGCCCCCATTCTGCTGTAGCACGTGCTCTTAAAGGCGCCTCCACTTAATGTTCTTTAATACACCCGTGATTTACAAAGAAATCTCATAACACATTATTACTGTTATTGTGAGATTATGTTGAGATTATAATTTTGTTTTATTTAACTATTTTAATTTAATTGTTAAAATTTCTCCCCTTTTCTGGATGACCAAAGGGGCCCTTTAGATTTGTGCACGAAAGGGGCAGATGCTTGCACCCCTGCTGCTCCTGTTCTGTACACGTCAGTGTGTATATTTATACATACACATACACTGATCAGCCACAACATTACAACCACCGACAGGTGAAGTGAATAACATAGATTATCTTGTTACAATGGCATCTGTCAAGGGGTGGGAAATATTAGGCGCCAAGTGAACAGTCAGTTCTTGAATTTCACGTGTTGGAAGCAGGAAAAATGGGCAAGCGTAAGGATCTGAGCAACTTTGACAAGGGCCAAATTGTGATGGCTAGATGACTGGGTCAAAGCATCTCCAAAACGGCAGGACTTGTGGGGTGTTCCCGGTATAGAGTGGTTAGTTCCTACCAAAAGTGGTCCAAGGAAGGACAACCGGTGAACCAGCGACAGGGTCACGGGCGCCCAAGGCTCATTGATGTGCATGGAGAGCGAAGGCTAGCCCATCTGGTCCGACCCCACAGAAGAGCTACTGTAGCACAAATTGCTGAAAACGTAATGCTGGCCATGATAGAAAGGTGTCAGAACACACAGTGCATCGCAGCTTGCTGTGTATGGGGCTGTGTAGCCACAGACTGATCAGAGTGCCTATGCTGACCCCTGTCCACCACCGAAAGTGCCTACAATGGGCACGTGAGTGTCAGAACTGGACCATGGAGCAATGAAAGAAGGTGGCCTGGTCTGATGAATCATGTGGATGGCCGGGTGCATGTGCATCATTTACCTAGGGAAGAGATGGCAGCAGGATGCACTATGGGAAGAAGGCAGACCGGCGGAGGCACTGTGATGCTCTGGGCAATGTTCTGCTGGGAAACCTTGGGTCCTGACACTCATGTGGATGTTACTTTGACACGTACCACCCACCTAAAGATTGTTGCAGACCATGTACACCCCTTCATGGCAACGGTATTCCCTGATGGCAGTGGTCTCTTTCAGCAGGATAATGCGCCCTGCCATACTGCAAAAATTGTTCAGGAATGGTTTGAGAAACATGACAAAGTGTTCAAGGTGTTGCCTTGGCCTCCAAAATCCCTAGATGTCAGTCCGATTGAGCATCTATGGGATGTGCTGGACCAACAAGTATGATCCATGGAGGCCCCACTTCGCAACTTACAGGACTTGAAGGATCTGCTGCTAACGTCTTGGTGCCAGATACCACAGGACTCCTTCAGAGGTCTTGTGGAGTCCATGCCTCGATGGGTCAGAGCTGTTTTGCCGGCACGAGGGGGACCTGCACGATATTAGGCAGGTGGTTTTAATGTTGTGGCTGATCGGTGTGTGTATATATACTACAATAACAACAGGCTTTCTTTTTTTTTTTCACAGTATGCCCACCTCTTCAGACACTACTACATCACTGGCTGACACACTGTTCAGACTGGTGGGGTTATCTAAGGTCCAGCCTCATTATGATTCCTGGGGAAGCAGTGCTGAACTGGTTTCTGTGTTGCCCCATTTATGTTGTTCAAAGACACGTTTCATGTTACAATGGCTCTGTCCCTTGTGTACTTAATGCAGATTTGTGGTCTTGTGAGTGTCTGTAAAGTTTGTCTGACTATAGAGTGTCCAGTTTATAAGGGGTTGAAGCACGAAGTTCTGAAACTCTTTTGTAATTGTCAGGTTTTTTTTTTTATGATTATTTTTCTGGCATAAAAGTGATTGTGCAGACCAAACTGTAAGGCCTAGAGACATGAAACTTTGGGAAATGGCAGTACTCCAGCTGGCTACACATGGGCATTAGCAAATGGGGGGCGCTATAATAAAGGCAAATGCGTTTTGGACCATAACTCCTGAACCGTGTGTCACAGACTCAAGTGCCTTATATCACTGGAACAAAATGGCTATCTCCAATTTAATTTCTGTCATTTAAAATTTCCGCCATATTGGATTTGTTTTGATAAACCTACTTTTTCTAACTAGTCCTTGGCCATTTGCCTGATCGGAACCAAACCAGTGCAGAAAGATTCTCTGGAGTCCCAACATCAATAATTAACAAAAAAAAGTTTTAATTTTGATTCATTGTTGTAACGGTACGCAAAAACGCACAAAGTGGTTGTGGCCAATTTTACTTAAATGGTTATATCTCTTGAACAGAATGAGATATTTACACCAAATTTGGGACACTTATGTAGGAGGTCAGTCTGAGCACACATGAAAAAAGTGCACACCTTTTCCCCTTGGTTGCAGTATAACAATGACAAACCTAAAAATAGAGTTGGTCCAATCGACATGAAATTGTGCATGCAGTGTCTTTGTACAAGGTGCCATGAAGGTCTATGACGACAGTTGCATATCTTGAAAAACATGGCCGGCATCAACCAATCAACTTTCAGCAGCTTACCTATTAGATAAGGTTAAAAAAGGTTGACTGGAACAAAATGTGTTAGGCCTATTTGTTTCTTGGACCAAGAGGTCTGTACAAAATTTGAATTAAATAGGCTACTAGGAGGCGCTATCACGTTTAGCATACGTGTAAATGGTTGTATATTCTGCGGCATTTCACACAGACACACGTTAATCATATTATATGATAGATCTCCTCATTCTGAACAACTTTGCCTCAAGAACCATTGATGTCAATTAAAATGTTCGTTAAATATTTGAGATTATTTATAAAACCTACCTAGCAAACTAGTCCTAGATTTTTCATTTGACATCAACAAAACCTGTACAAGAACAATGTCTGGACAGTCTAGATCAATAATTATCAAAACGATGTTGATTTTTTTATTTGGCATGGCTGTAACAGTGTCATTTAAAAATATGGGCATGGCCTAGTTTGCCATAAAGTCTCTAACTCCTAAATGGTAAATCCGATTTTCTACAAGTTTAGTACAGATATGCAACATGTGATTCTGAGGAAGTGTGCTAAGTTTTGTGGAGATCGGACAATAGGTAGCACTATAATAGACAGGAATGTAAGAAATGCCATATCTCTGTGCTACCTAACCTGATGGTTCAGAAAATCAAGGCACTTTATCATTGTTTTAGGTGCTAACAGACTATCTAATTAATTCTTAATATCTGTTACATATATACTTAAAGGCCCTCAAATGCATGCACCCCAGTAATTGATAAATTGAATAATTAAGTGCCTTCAGAGACTGTAGATGGAGGTAGGATGAAAATAAGGTGCCTTTCAAACTGTTCTGAGACCAGACTTGCTCAGAACTGCAGCAGTAAGAACAAGCTGAAGACAGTGTTCAGAAGAGGCAGTGGAGGATCTGAGGGAGGTACACATGGTTGTGATGTGGCTGTCATAAGTGGTTCTGTATGTCGGTTTGAAAATAGGTCAAGACTGAAGTTTGGATGTTTGCTAGACCATTCATGTAAATGCTGAGCACGGAGCTGCCAGATAGCGCCAGTTAAACCCACGCTCTTTATCTATGCTACTATTCACTGCTTTTCTCTTTGCTCTCCCTTTCCATTGTTTTTTTTTTTTTTTTTTTACCATACTTGCTCTACATTCAGACCACTGTTTTTTTAAACCCCTGAGTCATTCCTAACTCTAGTCTCAATATAATCAAAGTGTATGTGGCTTGAACAGTTCACTCAAAAATGAAACTCTTGGTTATATTCCAAGTATTCTCAAGCCACTGGTGCTCAAACCTGTTTCTGTAGGTCTACCTTCCTGCAGAGTTTAGCTCCAATCCTAATGAACACCTGAGCCTGCTAGATCCTGGCATTCCCTTGTTTTGGATGGGTTGGGGTAGATATTGGGGCATTTGGTGTGTTTGTTCCAATGTGGAGGCAGTGAGCTCTTTTACGTTGATTTATATTTTACCACAGGTGTGTGGGGAGCGCATGGTAGATATCAGGGTGAGCGATGTGCACTTGACATCACATAAGATGTAGGTCATGGCCAGACCTTGGAGGGGGGGGTTAGGTGACCACATGCCCTCCTGTGTTTTCCAAGCTCAGTGTTTTTACAGTCACTCATTTTACGCTCCCCATCTTTTCATGTGTCTTTTCATCCTCTTCAGTCTTCTCCCTTATGTAACTCATGACACAAGCAAGAGAATTAAAGAACCTTAATGCAGAGTGGTTATAATTTCAAGGCTCAGAAACATGTTCACATTCAAGGGGAAGCTGAAATAGGGTTTGCCACTTACAGTACCACTAGACAGGGTTGTGGACCATTCAGAATTTAATTGAGAGTGCAAATTAAATTCCAGTTTAATTCCTGAATTTGCATTGCAATAGAATTAATGTAGCAAACATGATGTAAAATTGCAATTCGAATTTGAATTTAAGGAAGTAGAATTAAAATGGAACAGGGCTGTTTAACACGTTAATTTAGTTAATAATAAAAAAAAAAAAACTAACGCAATTAATCATGCCCCCTGACACATACGTAACTTCCACAATAAAAGTACGATTTTTCCCAATGTACAAGAAAATCTGTTTTTATGAGCCACGCCTCAACAAACCTCACAAGCAGCGTTGCCACAGAATGAGAACCGCTCACTGAGGAGGAAGCACAACAGAATACAGGAAACTTGAGATGCGATTTTCAAAGTTTCCACTACTTTTAACTTGACACAGCATCCTAAAACTGCAGCATTTATAACACTTAATAGCAGTGAGACGCTCGAAATGCATCCGTCTGAGGCACATGTACATAGAGCGACAGTTAAAAAAGTGCAGACAGGGCACAAGAACGTGTCCTGTGAGAACTGTACACACTGACGAACTCAGTGCAAAACAGATTGCTGTCAACTGTAGGCTTGTTCAATGATATGAGAATAAAACAAACAATATATTGAGTTCTTAAGCTACTTTTTGTATTTTCTTATCAATGGTTTATTCATCTGCTACAATAATGCAATTTATTTCAAAATGAATTTCAATCCGTATTATATGTATTTATTATAGGCCCTACATAATATACAGTATTTATGCAATTATGCATTGTTTATATGAATTAACTTTATTTGGGGGACTTTCTCAGCAAATAATGATGTATCTGATTAATTGCGATTAATTAATTGGCATGTTATGTAATGAATTAGGTTAAAATTTTGAATTGATTGACAGCCCTAAAATGGAATGAAATTCAAAGAATTCATATAAATGTGTTTAATTTATTATTATTATTATTATTTATATATATAATACATTTGACTTTTCAGTATAACATGAAACATGTTATCATACACATATGGGGTATTTCCAAAAACATTGCACTATGGAAAACAGTAGATTATTTTAAAACTGTAGGGATAATAATATCTCATGAATTGAAAGCATGCCCATTCAAAAATTTAGAATTTTGCCCAACCCTGAAATGTACACTTTGAAGACGTTGTCTATGATCATTGAAATTATTCTTCCAGGCAAACTCTCTTTGTTCTTTGTAATTTTATTGTATATTTTATGTTAAAGGTGTTGTAAGCAATTTCAGGCATTTTGTTTGCTTCTGATATTTTGCTAAATTCAGTCACACGCCCTGTGGTTTCTGTGATTCCCCACAACATCTACTTCAGGTATATTTGAAAGACAGAAGGGACATTTTATGCCTACTATTCCAAAAAAAAAAAAAAAAAAAAAAAGTAAATAAAGAAAGAAAAATGGCCCCTTTAATATTAGTTATTTTAAGTAAAACTATGTATCGATCAAAAACCTGAAGGTTCAAGTCTCTCTTCCTTACATAAAACATAAAATCTCCTCCACAAGTGCGCTGGTGTGCTGGTGATGTGTGTGTGTGGTTGCTCTTACTTTCCAAGAGACTTTATAAAGGCCAGAACCTTCCTCAACCTTCTTCTAAACATGCACCACTCGAATCTCCTCCAGCTCCAGACACCCATCAGCCACTCATGCAGGATCTCATTAGAGCTTTTACTCCAGACACTGGACTCAGCAGTCTGAGCTGGAGTGCACATTAATATTTCAGTATCTCCTGTCCAGGATTTCGGAGCTGAATGCATCTCTTTCTGTCCTCCATCTCTGAAAGCCTCTCCACTTAGTCTTTCCATTCTCATTCCCCCAGCCACCCTCCCAACTCTCTCTCTGTCTCTTTCTGATTCTTCGTTGTACTCGTTCACTATCAGATTCTTAATTAAAGTGACTTAACTGGGGTCTTTTTGTTTCGAGAAATGACTTGCAACTTGTTTTCCAGCCATTGATCTTCGGAGAGGGGATCTTCACCCAATATTCTATGTCCATTCTCTACTCCTGAAATCCGCAAGCTGGTGTCATAGAATCATGTTACTATACTTACATAATTGCAAAAGGATTTCTACATGGCTTATTGTACATAATGCGGCAGTTTCCTGGTGAAATAAACACTTGAGGTGCTACAACAACGACTTATTTACTTTCACACAAATCACGAGGAAAACAGCAGCTTATCAGTTAATAAACACTTACTTTTCACCCTGTTTCTCACACAATGCTATCTTATCACATCTAAAGTAAGTAGTAAGCACTGTCTTTCTTACCGCAGTAAAATAAATTGAAATGGAACCGCTGGAACTGCATGCATATGTAGTTCACCTTAAAAAGGGGAACATATATTTAAAGAACTGATGGACATGGACACATGTTGCGCTTCCCACAAGTCATGTATTAAAAGAGTGAGTGAGCATTCAGTTATACACAAAACAATGCACATGAAATGTATATCAACTTACATATAACAACACTGTATCCTGATAAGTAACAAATCAATCAAAGACAAAGTAGCTTACACAAGATGGGCATTAATTTGTATATACATTTTACATTCTCTAATGTACTCAATATATAGGACAGCTCGTATGAGAATGAATGGCAAAACAGTCAAATACAAAATAACTCATGTGAAATGTGCACCAACATGTATTTAACATTTCATTCTCTTAGATATACACAAATAACTTTCTCTGGGATGTATGTGTAGTCATTCCACATTCATTATGTATCACAATATATATTGCAAACATGATATTACCTTGCCAACAATAATGTTCAGTTATCACAGTATTATAACACTTTACACATTATCATTAATCAGTTTTATTGTGTACAGTAGCCTATATAAAGATCATTAAAAGCCGTTTGCTTAGCAACGTTTTTTTCAAAACACTGTTCTGCAAATGTTCCCACCTTGAGAGCGATATATCCCTCTATCAGACTGGAAAGAGTGCTGTTTTCCATATACACGAAACGGATCCCCTCTCCTCCCACTATTTGCAGAGGGACACCCAAGGGACACCCAAGGGACTCGCGCGAGGATGGGGCGGAGCGCGGATATTTTAGGAGGATTTGTCGGCGGCCCAGCGTTGCGTGTCTCAGCCAGGGCTGGGAGCATGCTGACACAGAGCTCGCTGAGATTGATTGTGAGCACATGAAAACTTGAAACACTTCACTTTCGTTTTCAATTTGAATAAACAACTACACTCCGCTGCATCCATAGTAACACAGCTCACTCATCTGCCATCACCTCGACACGTGTCCTCAATGCCATGGTGGTTTGTTAGAGCGCATGCTCATTAGCTGACACAGCAACACACATAAAAGTAACAACATAAGAACATAATACATTTTAAAATGCATTCTACTTAATTAATATTATTGTTTTAGCAATAAATATGTAATCCAAGTAACTTAATTTTATTAATGTGTATAATTTTGTTAAGTAACACATTACATTACTGTGTTACCGCAAAATGTAATCAGATTACAATAACATTTGTACACGTTACACCCAGCACTGGTTACTGGTGCTGCCGCCGCTCTAACGTTATTGGTGGACTGCACAACTGGCCATAGTAGTGTTTGAAATTCTGTTTACAGATGATACTGCAGATAAAAAGATATCATACTAATTTGACAAGAAAAAATGCACATTCAGCAGGGGAGAACGTTTTATATATCCTGCAGCAGTGCTTAATGCACCGTATCATTAAACAAGACGAACGTTATATCAATATATGAATCAAACTCACTCAGAATGTCACTTCACGCGACTCATAGAAGAGGCGCTGACAGCACACAGAAATGACAGTTTCAGAGTTTGTTCTTATTTACATGATCTGCTTCCTTATTATTTTAACTTTAATAAAGGATGCATTAAAGATGTAACGCCGGGGTGTTCCTATAAGACGCGAGCATGCAGGTTTTGTTTAAACGGAACGGCAGCTTCAGCTCTGCTTTATTTCACAACGAGAGTGCTTCTGTATTTACATATTTTTTTTTTTTAAATAAATATTTTTTAAATAAATATTTATTTATATATAATTACCTCATACTTTGCGATCTACATCACCTGAGGCTGTTTGGAAAGTTTGGAGTGTGTCTGGACTGTGAGCTGTGTCTTCTTCCTCAATCAGGCGTGAGCTGCAGTGCTCCTCTCGTGCACCATCTTTAGTTTCATATGATCTCATGTTACGTTAAATGAGATCAAATGACTATTGGACAAAGAAGATTTTTGTCGACTAATCGTTTCAGCCCTATCCCTGAGTTGCAATCAGAATTGTATTATTGAATATATATATATATATATATATATATATATATATATATATATACAGGTGCATCTCAATAAATTAGAATGTCGTGGACAAGTTCATTTATTTCAGTAATTCAACTCAAATTGTGAAACTTGTGTATTAAATAAATATAATGCACACAGACTGAAGTAGTTTAAGTCTTTGGTTCTTTTAATTGTGATGATTTTGGCTCACATTTAACAAAAACCCACCAATTCACTATCTCAAAAAATTAGAATATGGTGACATGCCAATCAGCTAATCAACTCAAAACACCTGCAAAGGTTTCCTGAGCCTTCAAAATGGTCTCTCAGTTTGGTTCACTAGGCTACACAATCATGGGGAAGACTGCTGATCTGACAGTTGTCCAGAAGACAATCACTGACACCCTTCACAAGGAGGTTAAGCCACAAACATTCATTGCCAAAGAAGCTGGCTGTTCACAGAGTGCTGTATCCAAGCATGTTAACAGAAAGTTGAGTGGAAGGAAAAAATGTGGAAGAAAAAGATGCACAACCAACCGAGAGAACCGCAGCCTTATGAGGATTGTCAAGCAAAATCGATTCAAGAATTTGGGTGAACTTCACAAGGAATGGACTGAGGCTGGGTTCAAGGCATCAAGAGCCACCACACACAGACGTGTCAAGGAATTTGGCTACAGTTGTCGTATTCCTCTTGTTAAGCCACTCCTGAACCACAGACAATGTCAGAGGCGTCTTACCTGGGCTAAGGAGAAGAAGAATTGGACTGTTGCCCAGTGGTCCAAAGTCCTCTTTTCAGATGAGAGCAAGTTTTGTATTTCATTTAGAAACCAAGGTCCTAGAGTCTGGAGGAAGGGTGGAGAAGCTCATAGCCCAAGTTGCTTGAAGTCCAATGTTAAGTTTCCACAGTCTGTGATGATTTGGGGTGCAATGTCTGCTGGTGTTGGTCCATTAAGTTTTTTGAAAACCAAAGTCACTGCACCCATTTACCAAGAAATTTTGGAGCACTTCATGCTTCCTTCTGCTGACCAGCTTTTTAAAGATGCTGATTTCATTTTCCAGCAGGGTTTGGCACCTGCCCACACTGCCAAAAGCACCAAAAGTTGGTTAAATGACCACGGTGTTGGTGTGCTTGACTGGCCAGCAAACTCACCAGACCTGAACCCCATAGAGAATCTATGGGGTATTGTCAAGAGGAAAATGAGAAACAAGAGACCAAAAAATGCAGATGAGCTGAAGGCCACTGTCAAAGAAACCTGGGCTTCCATACCACCTCAGCAGTGCCACAAACTGATCACCTCCATGCCACGCCGAATTGAGGCAGTAATTAAAGCAAAAAGTAGCCCCTACCAAGTATTGAGTACATATACAGTAAATGAACATACTTTCCAGAAGGCCAACAATTCACTAAAAATGTTTTTTTTTATTGGTCTTGTGATGTATTCTAATTTTTTGAGATAGTGAATTGGTGGGTTTTTGTTAAATGTGAGCCAAAATCATCACAATTAAAAGAACCAAAGACTTAAACTGCTTCAGTCTGTGTGCACTGAATTTATTTAATACACGAGTTTCACAATTTGAGTTGAATTACTGAAATAAATGAACTTTTCCACAACATTCTAATTTATTGAGATGCACCTGTATATATATATGTACACATGCCCATAGCCAGGGGAATGCAAACAGCATTCCCCATCTTTCACACACTCCGCCCATGTTGGGGACACATCTGTTTGCATTTTTCTTTGCAATTTAACTGGAAAAGAGCATGAGCTGCTTAACAGCAGAGCATGTTCATGAGAGAACATCATCGCCTGCTATCACTGAACACCACTGATAACAGCCGCAAAGAGCACTCATTAAAACAAACTCCAGTACTGGAATGCCACTTACAATCATACACATGAACAAAATGGAAACTCCTGCTGAAGAACTGGAGATGTTTCTTCTGCATTAGACACTTACCTGACAAAATAGTATTTCAAAAAGTGGTGGGGACAAAATTGGCGAAGGCAAAAGTGATAGGGATATGTCACACCGTCCCACTCATAAAATATGCCTATGTCAGTTGTGTTGATATAAAACTCAATAGAGCATTAACCTTTAAAACCTCATCTGTTTGGAAGAACATTGACTCACACAACTGACACAACTGTGCCTGATAATGTACAACACTAAACTGATCTCTTTCTTTTTCACTATCTATTATTAATATATATTACAGCACTTTCTGCCTCCATTACAATTTTGTCAATGAGGTGACTTTAATGAGCAGTGTGTTTCAAAATCTTTTCTTGTCTCTAACTACTTTAGCCATTTTTCAGTGATCTATCCAAATTCCATTGTTTTTGGCAAATCCCTACCTCTTGCATTCTTCTTGAGTAAATCCCAGCCCCTCCCCCAACCTAAACTCACCTGTGTCACTTCCATGGGGAAGGGAAACAATTTGATAGTAAAAAAATGGCTGCTATGGCAACAAGAACCCTCCCTTTCCCATGGGTCTCCTTAGCAACCGGTCGCTTAGTACAGTGTGCCAAGTGTGCATATGTGTGTGTATTAGTTACTACTCACCATAGCGTGACAGGGGCATGTCATATATGTGTGTCCAGGCCTGAATATGGCTTTAAAGAATTTTAACTTTATTTATTAATGAAAGCTGACCTAAAACACTATGACTGTGTCATCACTTGCATGCTTACAGTATGTGCTAAACATGCAATGATTTTTGCATTGATATACAGAGTACGGCACACACATCATCATGTTGGCATGTCTACAAATGGATGTTTACATTCCGAAGAACGACTAAAAAGACGATTCTGTAAATCTTGCATGGCGAACATGCATCTCTTTTTCTTTTTTTTCTTTTTTTTTGGTGGAATTTAATTGTACAGTGTGAATGTATTAAATTGTGATTAGAAATGTGCAGTGACCTTTAGAATAGAGGAAATTAGATTCTTATTGCTGTGAATGAGATTATGCAAAGTGCCGCTTGCATTTGTCTTATTGTTTCTTGTGTCCTTCTGTATTTAAAGGGGATGAGGGTTGTGATATAATAAAATCCATCTCCACCTGTCTAGAATAACAAGCTTTCGCTGTTGCGCACCCTCTCCGTGTTTATCTCATTTTCTTCCTCTGAATGCATTTACATGTTCTCCTCCCACCAATATCGCTTTGTGGCATGTGGCACCCCCCCCCCCCCCACACACACACACACACACACACACACACACACCTGGGAGTTGTGGGCCCCCTTCAGCTTAAGTCCCGGTAAGCGTCTGCGTTAATGCGGTTATGATTGTATCCTAAGTTTTAGATGTTGTAAATATGTTGATATTGAACATTTCAGTATCTACTGAATTAAATTTTTGTGAATACAAATTATATCACCCTTAGCATATGGCAGTCATCGTGGAAAACGTGACACAAGTTGTGTTGTTGTTTGTGTGGGTGTGCCACTTGTGTACCTGCTATATTATTTCTCCATGGTTGGGATGAGAGGAGATTTCTGGAGACCATTTTCCTAAGAGATCCTCATGACATGATTGTAACGTGTTCTGGACAGATTTTGGGTGGGCCGTTGACAGGGGGATCCCAGGACGAACCCATGCCTGTTCTGTGGATTAGGTCGAGCCAAACTGGCACAGGGCTCTGGATTTTCCGGTCTCCTATCTGCCTCTCAGATGCTCGGCAAATCTGGTGACACTATTTATAACTAACTATTCCATGCTGGCTAGCACCCACACCCACGCACAGCCTCACTCGCCACAGCTCCTGCGGGAAACACAATACGGTCACAATCAACATACAGTCAGCCAAGAATCATCCGGCACTTCCATTACACTTTAAACAGACTCTGAATTATTATATGATATGGTTCCATGCAGTTCTGAGAACGAATTTTACAAGGTTTGTGGGCTTGATGTGGTTGTATTGTGTGCATTTGGTACCCAATTTAAACAATTTGATCTTAACCATATTGCTTTATTATCATCTTTATTTGACATGACAGATTAAAGGGATCCTCCCCTCTTTTCACCATATTATTATTATAGTTGGCATATCTGAGTTAGAGGTTTAACGATATATCGGTTTCCCCAAATTAATCTTTGCCGAAAGTTACTTTTGGAACTATCGTTATGAGCAGAAATTAAAGCAGATACTTTGCAGATAGGTTTTTGCTCCTTGGGCAGCGTTGGAGGGTTCTAGAGTATGACGACAACCTCTGGAGGTTAAATATAAACAAACACATTCAATTAATTTATTTTAAAAACTATCTGCCGATTAATCATTTTTGGCTTTTCCAATCACCCTAGTTATCAGTATCTGAAAAATCATGTACAGTTCAACCTCTAATCTCAACAGTAATTTTCTGTGGTCAAAAAATGTGCCCCCCACACTTGTCGTCTTACCCCTATTTCATGTTGTGCAAATCAGTGGGGCAGGCCAGAACATTGTGCCACACCTGTTTCTTCTGTCCCGTACATGTTTTGTTGGAAAAATTGTTAAATTGGTAAAAATACTGTAATGACAAGCAGAACTTCAAATAAAACACAGAGATTGGCTCAGAGCTGTACAAGATGGCATGACTGAAACCCTCAGTGAGCGAGCATATGGCGACAATGGTAAGAAAAAAAATGGTGCGAAAGAAACCATAAAAGTCATGACTTGAGGAGTAAATCAGTCCTCTTCTGACAAACCTGGTAAAATAAATGCCCAACATAGTAAGAGTATAGTCCTTAAAATAGTGTTTCAAGTAAAATGAATGAGTACATTCATTTCTGTGAGGTCTATAGTCCAATCTGTATATGTTTGAAATGGTTAGTGGGCAGCATGTTGGGTTGGGATAGGTGTAGATGGTTCGTGAACAGGTCAATGTAAAGAGTTCCAGCATATACAAAGAAGCAGGTTGGGTGTGGTTAGACCAGACAGATGGAAGGCAAATGGTGTCATGATGGTTGGGTCTCATAGTGCTTGTAAGTACCTTTGGGACACATTCCTTAGAGTAAAGACAGGATCAGAAACAAAGATGCATCAGCAATCAGTAGCGAACAGAACTGTAGAAGAGAGCTCTGATAGTGCACCATGGGAAATCCAACTGACCTAGCTATGGCAACCTACTTAATTGGAAGAAGGAAGGCAACCCAAACATGTTTAATCCCTGAGATTATGGCAACCTGCCCTTCGATAACAAAATGCAACAATGCAACTCTTCAACTTTGGATGTTGTTATGGTTAATGTACAGTTGTGCAGTTTATGGTCAGTTAAAAGTCCCTGGAAGTGTTTTAGTTGAGCAGCAGAAAGTGGAGATGTTGACTTTATAGTCTTTGACACAGCTTTTCTTCTCTTTTCTTCTCTTTCAGTTAGCTTACCAAGCGACTCTTCGCTACTGGACAGGAAAATTTGGGGCTGTAAGAAAGTGTACAAGACATAAAATGCCTGAAAGAGACACTGAATGATGTCTGAGATTCACCTCTGCATCCATGTTGTCTAAATGAACAACATATGTCATAATTGAACAGCCTTTTAACCATCATTAACTAGTCAACACAAAATCACGGTTGTCAGTGTCAGATGTTAGTGACTCTAATCAGTGCAATATTTGCCTAGGCAGGGAGTTATTCACCCAATTTAATATCAGGTTTAATCTTGAATTATTTAGGATTACCCAAGATAATTATTTGGGATATTAAGGAGCGAAAGGGATTAGCAATTATTGTCAGTTTCTAGCTGTGTTAGCAAATGGGCATCTCAAATTTACCCTGTTTGACTGCAGCCTCATAATACAGTGATGGAAAGAAGTTTGAGTAGCTGGTTAAGCAAATGAAGCAAGTCAGATTCAAACTTGTATTTTCCACATGTGCACCACAGCGTAATGTGTCAGAGCATGTGTGCTAACCGCGCAGTTTTGTATTCATGGTTAAAATAATCAGGATGTCAAACCTGACATGCATGGTCATTTGTTCAATTGATATTCACAAAGAATGAAAAATGTCTTGATTTTGGCTAAATGTTTTTAAGACTTCAAAAATGCTTTACAACTTGTCTTGCTTTAACAATCAGTCTTTGTAAGCAATTACCAGTGTTGAGAAAGCAACTTACAGAATGTATCAAGTAGGGATGTTAATGAACATTGGCTGATCGATTAATCATCATTAATAATTTAATCGATTAAGCTTATCAATCGCTGATTTATTTTATTTTTTTTAGCACACATGCATTCAGTAATCATGCGAGCAGAAGAGAACATAAAAAGAATGTTTGTCTAAACGGTCATCCGCTGCTAGAGGATGCACTTTCTGCTGCTTGCGCACTGTATGTCTTGGCACGTCTGCAGCACAAGTGCATCGTTAACTTACATACTTGTAAAGACAAAGGGGGCTCAGTGTAATCATGGAGCGTTTCTCAATAAATTAGCATTATTGCATAAACCATGATAGTGTGTTAAGGTACAGTTATGTCAGTGCTTACCTGGGAGAGCATGCAGGTACACTCCCAGGTATATACTAAGATCCACAATGTTCAGTTTTAATGATCTCGAATCTTCTATACAAGTTATTATTAACAGTAATACATTAACAGTAAATTAACAATTTACAACTTAAACACAGCCTAAATGTATTAAAATACACTGAACTGAAAATATAACATGAGGAAAATACCAATACTCACATTTCTGAAGTGTATTTATTTAAATAATATTTACAGTAAGCTACATGCACATATTATTTGGACTCCTCCATGTGCTTTTTGAGGTATTAACATTAAAAATTAATTGATTAATTGATTGTTATTTCCATGACAAATGAATATGAAAATTTCGGAAAACTGACATCCCTAGGATCAAGCTGTTACTGTTTTATTGTGTGAGGAACTGCTCCAACTGATTCTGTGCACAAGTGAATTGTCCGACTGATTCAGACCAATTCACGAACTGATTCAGACCATATTGCTAACCATTGTGACCGATACATTGAAAAGAACTGACTCAAGAGAGTGGTTCTTTCTCAAATCGAACATTACTAATTCTGATTCTAAAAAGCTAACAGAGAATACCACATGACTTGAGTGCTAAAATATTGTGAGGGAAAATGTAACGGTGCAGTATTTGATTGCAGTACTTCAACAAATCAATCAATTAATAGATAAATTAGCTTAGATACTGAAAAGCTACATGGTTTAAAAAATTGCAACCTACCATGCTACTGAGAAAAATAGTTAAGCAAAAAGCTTTGCTACTTCAACGCTACTGCCTAACGTTGGCGATTACTCCTTCAGTGACAAATGCTGTCCCAAAGTGTGTGGATTTCCACTGCAATCCAATGCACACATGGGAAATCTAATTTACTTAAATGACTTTTTACCTTCTGTTTATGTCTTTATTTAAACATTTTCAGTTTCACATACACAGTTCACAGTGTAAACATGCACAGTGCAGGGCAGAAAAAGCATTTGAATCCTTGGAATTAATAACTGGTTGACCCCTCTTTTGGCAGCCATAACCTCCACCAAATGTTTCCTGTAATTGCTGATCAGACCTGCACAACAATCAGGAGGAATTTTGCACCATTCCTCTTGACAAGATTTTTTCAATTCAGCAATATTCTTGGGATGTCTGATGTGAAGTGCTCTCGAGGTCATGCCGAAGCATCTCAATCGATTTAAGGTCAATATTTACAATTAATGGATTTCCTGTCTAAAGAATACTGTTTTAACACCGAGTTCTTTTTCCCTTTTCCTGTCTTAATTCTAGAACTCCATTCGCCACAATCTGTCCCTGCACACACGCTTCATCCGTGTTCAGAATGAGGGAACAGGCAAGAGTTCCTGGTGGATGCTAAATCCTGAGGGAGGCAAGTCGGGAAAAGCCCCTCGCCGCCGAGCCGTCTCCATGGACAACAGCACCAAGTACTTGAAGAGCAAAAGGCGAGTGAGCTGTAAGAGGGATGCTGGGAAAGCTGAGCAGGGTGCAAAGCCACCGGTGGGATTCTGTAGCTCTCTAGAGCATTGCAGTCCTACTATAATGTCTGGTACAGGTGGGCCAGTGGTTAGGGAGGACTATGACTCCTGGACAGATCTCCATTCACGTACCAGCTCTTCAGCTTCAACACTTAGTGGTTGCCTGTCACCCATCCTAGTGGAGGGGGAGCTAGGAGAGCCTGAGGAGGGAAGGTTATCTTGCTCCACGTCTCCATGCCTCTACCCCAGTCCCACCAGTGCCCACTCACCTGCATCCCACTGCAATGCAGATCTCAGGACCAACAGCTACCAACAGCACCAGCCCCCAGGCGATCAACACCTTTCCTACCACTACAACAGTGATGTAAAAAGACAGGGCTCCAGCTGTGACTCAGCTTATGGCCAAACAAGTGTGGGCATGATTCACCACCATTCCTCCATGCAGACTTTTGAAGAGAGCACCAGCTTCTCTGGTAGTATGCAGGCCTACACAAGTACCAGCACCTTGCAGAGTCTGTTGACCAGAGGAACCCAATTCAGTGTCAAGGACATGATGCTTGGGAAGGTGAATTTGGTCCACTCCATGATGGTTGCTCAAGGCAATCCGGTAGGATGCAGCAGTAGCCAGCATGGTCACAATAACACTCCTGCTCATGACCCTTCCTCTAAAACATCTCACAGCTACAACATCATTCAAAGCTTGAGCCAAGACCATCACCATGCGGTAGTACACTCTCAACCCAGTGATGAACACATGCAGTTATACATGCATAAAGCTCCTTACCAATACAGCCCCCAAGCCCACACACATTTCCCAGCATCCACCACACTCCACCCAAGCCCTGCAGGCATGCAAGGAATCCCACAGGATACCTGCCACCTTGAAACAGCCCCGTATCCACACCCCCACCCCGACATTTACACCAATACATATCAGCACAGTATGCCTGAAGGACCATACCACCAACCTCAGGAGGCAGGGGAAAGGTACCACTACCACCACCCTCATCAGATCTACCCTCACGAGTGGCTGCCAGCTGACCTGGATATGTTCCATAGCAGCCTAGACAGTGACTTCGAGTCCATCCTCCTCCATGACATTCTGGACACGGGAGGGGATGATGACTGCAATTTGGACTCCTCATTGGCACAGGGAATGGGCATGGGCTTAAGATTCAGAGTTACAGAGCAGAACCACAACAAACAGAGCTGGGTGCCCGGATAAACACCACCCCCCTGGAATATTACTTGAATATTAGTAGAGGCATTACTGCCCACACACCAACCAGCAGTTCCTGCTGAAAAGACCAGTTTAGACCAGTATGAATTGCCTGGCAGTTTCTAGCTGGTTTATGCTGGTTGGTGCTGTTTTTATTCTGGTCTGTCTGCTGGATCAGCAATGTTGTGTACCAGCAAAAAATGCTGATCAACCAGCATTCTTTTGAAACTGGTTGACCAAGGTAGGCTTTCTGGTTAGGCTAGTTAAGAAGCTTGGTGGGGACACCAGCTTCTCATGCTGGGAACCAGCACAGCTGTAATTTTCAACAGATGTGGGGTTTCAACACCCCACCCATGTTCAGGATGAATGCACTGTGCTGACACTCATCAAACCAAGATGAAAATCTTGTTTGTAAAAAACTGCCTTTTGATTTCTGTTTCTGCCTGCTTATGTGTTCATGTTGTGTGTTCATGCATTTAAACCTGATCTGTCTTTTACAGTTTCTCTTTGTCCCAGTTTGCTTTGTGTCAAACCCCTTTAATCTCACTGACTGAACCGTGATGACAATCTATGCTATGTTGCTCAACATTTATTTTGTTCTTCAGTCAAAATCTAACTCTGAACTTTGAGCACTTTAAACGCATTGAGCAAATCCATATTTATAATCTTGTACAGCAGAGGTGCAGGGAAAGAGGGCAGCAAATAACATGTAGGGACACCCAAATGAAATGTAGCATTATTAATCAGATCGCCTACAGCTGCCAGCTCATCAGACATCTGACCTTTTCATATTCCTAATGAATTTATTAGGTTTTAATTTCTTCAGTAACTTCAAGCCATAAGAAATGTATAGTATATACTTTGTTCTTAGTGGGCCTCAGTAACTTGTTAAATTCTACTTACCCCCTACATCGCTCACTTCTCTATTGACAGCAGCTTGATTGAAATTCAGTGTGTTGTTTTTTTAATCTCCAAACTGATGCTGCAGTGATGCATCATTATTGCAGACTGAATGCAGCCCTTCCATCAAGAGACCAGAATATCATAAAGATTTAGAGGTAGGTTTAAATCCAGTTGACATTAAAATCTGACCTCTTTTTATTGTCCTGTTTTCTTTCATGGCCAAAAAGAATTTCAAAGAAAGCTTGTAGGCTGGACTGAGGGTTCGGTGAAATTTTAATACCAGTTTAGGAAATCATTATTACTCATGGGTGCTATACTCTTCTCAGCCATGTGTGTGTGAGAGTTTGTGGTTTCCAGGACTTCTCCTGATACTCCACCCCCATGCTCTTCTCTTTTGCTCCTTGAGTAAAGCAGGTGGGAGTGAAATGGGGTCTGCCATTATGCCAACAGGTCAAGTGTATCTCACTCCATCAAACATATTCCCATCTCTAGACACCATTCTTCTGCTAAGGTGATGTGGCAGCATTTTGTGTCAGTTAATATCTACTTCCACACACATAGACCATCTCCTGTTTTTCAACTGAAGTGTCATTCTAAATAGCTCATACTGAATTACATTATGTTCTAAAAGAAAGACTCAAGATTGTTGGAATAAAAGCAAATGAAAGGATATTTATATAATTTGGTGTAAGCTCCGTCCTTCGGTTCAGCACTCCGATGCTTGTTAGAACCATCAGATCCTTCCGGGGTGATGACGGCAGGGGAGCAGAGCTTACCTCTGCCCAGGACAGGATGTAAACTGGTGGAGATGGGGTGGGATGGGGGGTGAAAACACAGAAGTATGTGAACAATGGGAGGCAGCTGGCAGGCTTATAAAGCAGAGGCTATATTGTGATTGGATGAGATGCCGGAGAGTATGAATCCCGAGATATTCCTGCTAGAACTACGCATACGCTTACATATACAGAGAAAATGAGGTTGCTCAATTCTACTATAAACTATAAAAATTAGAAATTAAGACAGACTATGAAAGTCATGTATCAGAGAGACTCTTTGTGTCTGTCTTTCCATTGGTTTCGGTGTTTGGAATTAAATCATGTTTTCTTACTGTGCTCTGGCTCTTATTTTGTACAAACAAAATCTATATATTAAAAATATTGTATGATAGTTTTTATGAATTAATGTGAAGTTAAGAAGTTTCTTGATTTCATTCCTTTTTATTTCTTTTGTTTAGAGAATGTTTCTCATCATTTGGTGACTAAATAAATAAGACGATATTGCAAATTGTCATATCTGGTCTACTCTGTTCTTCATTTTTACTCTGTGTTATGTAATAATAACCCACATCACTGGGTTAGACTGCTATGTTGATCGGAACTGCACCCAAGAATTTCACACACCATTGCACTTGTGTATATGGCCGTGTGACAATAAAGTGATTTGATTTGATTTGATTTGATTTGACATCAGGACCATTAAAATGCTCAGGTGTGTGTGTGTGTGTGTGTGTGTGTGTGTGTGTGTGTGTGTGTGTGTACATGTTTATACTACATTGTCGGGACCAAATGTCCCCAGAAGGATAGTAAAACATGAGATCACCTACCTAGTGAGGCCCAGCCAGCGGTCCCCATGATGGAAATGGCTTATTAAACAAACTTTTTTTTTTTTTTTTTTTTTAAATGTAAAAATGCAAAATGTTTTCTGTGAGGGTTAGGTTTAGGGGTAGGGTTAGGGTTAGGGGATAGAAATTATCATTAGATCTGTATAAAATCCATAAAATGCATGGAAGTCTATGGAGAGTCCCCACAATGATATTATAACAAGTTTGTGTGTGTGTGTGTGAGAGAGAGAGAGAGAGAGAGAGAGAGAGAGAGAGATGGGGGTGGGGTGCTGGGCATCTAATAAGGCTTGTTATCTCCTGTGAAGCTGGAGTTTGGTCACAGCTGTCATACTCCCGTCTAAGGAAGTCACAGAGGGAGTGCGCCTCTCCATACAGCCATATTGTCTTCTCACTAGGGAGCTTCAGTCCCTCCCTATCTGCCAGAGATATGTGCTTTTAATTTACTCAAATCTGCCAGTACCTCACTAGTGAGGAGAGAGAAAGATTTGTAGGAAAATGGGGCATGCTGAGAGACATACTGTTGATATGAAAAAAACAAAACAAAAAAAACTTCTGGTTATTTATCCTACAGTGTACTACTCTGAAGCATGCAAGTAATGTTATAATTTAGAAGCATGGGAAGATAATCAAATTGGGTCTGTCTTTTAGGTTACAATAACATATAATATGTACTATATTGTGGTAAAGGAATTGTTCACCCAAAAATGTAAATTCTGTCATAATTTATTCACCTTCATGTCATTTCAGAAGAAATTTAGCAGAATTTTCACACTGCTCTTTTCTATCTAATGAAGGCATAGATTGGCCAGGGGAGGTCAAGCTAATGACCTAAACTTTGATCTGTTCCTAACACAAAGCTATTGTATGGATTTTGACAACTTGGAATTCAGTGCACAAGTCATATGGATTGCTTTTCTGATTCTTTTGCCCTTTTTGGTGCTTGACTGCATCCATTTGCTTTTAATTTATGGAAAAGAGCACCATGGAGATTCTGATAAACATCTCACTTTGTGTTTCAGAACAAAGTAAGTAAAGTGAGGCTGGTGAAGGTATAGAGGTTAATGAGCACCGCAGTGGAATGCTGTGAGTTAGTGAGAAGGATAGTGTCCTATTATCCAGTGTGCAGTTTAGTCTTACTCTCTGTCTGTCATCTGGAACCAACAGCCATCGAGAGAGAGAGAGAGAGAGAGAGAGAGAGAGAGAGAGAGAGAGAGAGAGAGAGAGAGAGAGAGGACAGTCCCTGGGTTCAGCACACAGTAACTACATCACTTGATTGTACAGTACATGCTACAAGCACTCTCTAGCTCTGTTCCAAAACCTAGCAAGCTGCCCTACTCTCTACTGTCTACACAGGCAGCTACACATTGCCAAAAGTATGTGGAAACCCCCTTATATTAGTAACAGTTTTCCTGTTTCAGCTACTGTACCCATTACTAACAGGTGCATAAAATAAAATATTTTCTGTTCCAGGCTCTGGGCACAAAGCAAGGTCCATAAAGAAATGATTCAATGAGTCTGGGATGGATAATGTTGGATAATGGTGTGGGTAATACCATAGTACTTCTTGGTACTTTTTGTTAGTCTTCTCATTCTCTCTTTCTCAACCCGTCGTGGTTTTTTCTCTCATGGTTCTCTCATTCTTTATTCATCTAGAATGGCGGTTCCCCTTAATCACCTTAGAGTGTTTATGATCAGTGCTTGTAGATTAGAAGAGAAGCCTCTGAAGACTGATTCTGATTAAAAGAAGATAATAAGCTGTAAATCAGTCACTGTTGACTTTCAAGCAGTTGAACAGCAGGCTTACTCAACAGCCTATAGATGAGTATTGACTGTCACGCACACACGGTTTGGTTTAACTGCTGAGCAGCGAACAGATAGTTACAAGGAAACTTGTGCTCTTCACAAGCAGAGGTTCTGGACTTTTTACCAAAAACGTAAATTTTCTCATCATTTACTTACCCTAGTGTTGTTCCAAACCTGTATGACTTTCTATCTTCCGCAGAAAAAATAAGAGGATGTTTCGCAGAATCTCAGAGGTTCTCTTACCCATTCAAAGAAAGATGGTAGTGATTCACACTGTTGAGCTCCAAAAAGGACAAAACAATGCAACTTAACATCATTTTGTCTTCACTATACGCTATGCAAAATTTTATTTCAATTCAATTTCAATTCAGTTCAGAACACTCCGGGCTGTCAGTAAAGGGTTAAACTGTCGACGTACCGATTCATGTGACAAAACAACATTGCTTGTAAAATTACTTGTATAGACTACTTTTATGGTGCTTTTATGTTTTGTTTTGTAGCTTGAAAGCCCTTGGTCACTATATGCTTTCATTGTATGGAAAGAACAGTGTGATCATTCTGCTAAACATCTCCTTTTGTGTTACACAGATAAAAGAAACTCAGGTAGGTACGAGGTGAGTAAATAATGACAGAAATGTCATTTTTGGGTGAACTATTCCTTTAACCAATGGGAATGTCGGATCAGACTGTAATCTCTGAGGATGCAACAGTGCTGCAAATACATCTTTTATGACACAGTGTGTCCTTAAGCACTGTTAACACACTCTTTTCACAACTCTCTTCAGCCCAGAACACACAGAGAGAGAGAGAGAGAGAGAGAGAGAGAGACCTGCCCGACTGTCATTTCCTTTGCTGAGGGTATCAGTAATTCCCGCTCTGTGATTGTGCTCCTCTGCTGTAAGTGGCCTGAACTGAGAGTTGCAGTATAGACTGAGGCAGCAGACATCTCATTACACTCCCTCAACACACCACTACCAGAGCAGAGCCAGAGGAGGAGAGAGGAGAGATGGTGTCGCAGCAGGCCTCTTCGGTGACACCATGAGTGCTTTCACCGAGCAGTTCCAAACAGCTAAAAAGCAGTTGCAAGAGAACAAGCACAATCAGTAGCATGGCGTTGTGATTTACGATTCCCATAGCATCTTCAACTGACGCAGCGTCGAAGTGACCGACTTGAAAGGGAATGGTCTGGTTATGACTGTAACCTTGGCTCCCTTAAAGGAGGAAACGATACGCTGCGCATGCTCGCCACACTGCTGATTTTGTTGCTGTAAAGGGACCAAGAGATGTGCTCACCTCCCTTCAGTTTAAAAATCCTGATGAAATGGCATTGTGCTCCGGTTTATATGCCTGTGATGATCAGGGGCGGAGCGTCAATCGGCATCTATTTTGCAATAGATTGGCGTGATGGTAAGGGCCTCAGAGGTCATCACTCCTGGGAGGAGCTCCCATAGTGTTAGCTCCTGATGCAGCGTCTTGTTCCCTCCATTCAGTGAACCAGGGTTTCAGTCATAAACGAAATATTTTTTCAGAATGGGAGAAATCGTCATGGTTACTGGTGTAACCTCTGTTCCCTGATGGAGGGAACGAGACGTTGGTGTCGAAGTAGTGACACTAGGGGTCACTCTTGGGAGCGCGAGACACCTCTGGTCTTTGATAAAAGGCCAATGAAAATTGGCGAGTGGTATTTGCATGCCACTCCCCCGAACATACGGGTATAAAAGGAGCTGGTATGCAACCACTCATTCAGGTTTTACGCTGAGGAGCCTATATACGGTCCGGCCATTTCAGCGGGTAGTTCAGCATTGTGGTAGGAGGGACCAACGTCTCGTTCCCTCCATCAGGGAACGGAGGTTACACCAGTAACCATGACATTCCCTATCTGTCACTCACTCGACGTTGGTGTCGATGTAGTGACACTAGGGGTCCCTATACAAAACGCCACAAGGCTGAACTGTGTTACGTGAACTGGTGGTGTGTGGTGGGCAGACTTGCTGTGTGCCTCATAGCCAGCACACCAGGTCGACACGTAACCTCCCCCAACACAGTTATGAGTGTCAAACGGCCCTTTTTGGGGACAAGTCGACTACCCAAAGATAGAGACGGGCTTAACCCAGTCGTGGCCTTTTTTCCCCTTCTCTTTTTCCACTCCCTAAAAAAAGAAGGGGGATTATCCGACTGGGCCGCCAGGTCTAGTCGGGGGGTGTCCCTCCCAAGGGGAGGACACCGCGGAGACCACACCGCACCCCAGAGAGGAGGGGAATATTTAAGTGGAAGAATACGTCACATGGTCTTTCCAACCATGTGGAGAGCCTTCAAGGTAGATCCTGCCCAATGGAGGAGTTACTACAAACATGGAGACTGGGGCAGAGGGGCTCTGCCCAAGGAAGACGCAGTTTGCCAACAGGGAAACAAATTAGCGGAAGATATAGATCCCATGGGGTTAGCCTTACAGGGAACCACCACATGCAGAGCACCTACCCCAGAACCGGGCTCTTAGTTAGCGCATGTACTGGGCCAGCAGTGAGTCTCTCCGAAAACTCGACTGCCACAGGGCTCGGAGGAAGTCAACCAGGGAACAACTTTTGTGAACACTACTGGGAATTAACAGCGCACGTCTTCAGCTCAAAAGGAGGTGGAAGGTGCTATGTGCAAGCGATACACCTGGCCGGCTATCCCGGGCTTATCCGCTTAGGTTGCGTGCCACTACCTGGGACGAAACCGGTTCCACCCGGAGGTTGTAGAACCTTGCAAAGGTGTTGGGTGTTGCCCAGCCCGCTGCTCTACAAATGTCTGTTAGAGAGGCACCTCTGGCCAGGGCCCAAGAAGCCGCTACACCACAGGTAGAATGGGCTCGTAGCCCTACTGGGGGCGGCATGTCTTGGGCGAGATGGAAGCCAGTGGGCGATCCTCTGCTTGGAGACAGCGCTTCCTTTCCACTGTGCACCAAAGCAGACAAAGAGCTGCACAGAGAGTCTAAAGCTCTGCGTGCGATCCAAATAGATGCGCAAAGCGCACACCAGACACAGCAACGCGAGGGCTGGGTCTGCCTCCTCCTGGGGCAGCACTTGCAGGTTCACCACCTGGTCCCTAAAAGGAGTGGTGGGAACCTTGGGCACATAGCCCAGTCGGGGTCTCAGGATCACGTGAGAATAGCCCGGACCGAACTCCAGGCACATTTCGCTGACAGAGAACGCTTGCAGGTCACCTACCCTCTTGATGGAAGTGAGCGCAGTCAGGAGGGCAGTCTTCAGGGAGAGTGCCTTAAGCTCGACTGACTGCAAAGGCTCAAAGGGGGCTCTCTGTAGGCCCTGAAGAACTACGGAGAGATCCCATGAGGGAACGAGGGGCGGTCTGGAGGGATTCAGCCTCCTGGCGCCTCTTAGGAACCTGATGATCAGGTCGTGCTTCCCTAAGGACTTACTGTCAACTGCGTCGTGGTGTGCTGCTATGGCGGCAACGTACACCTTCAAGGTGGAAGGGGACAGCCTCCCTTTCAACCTCTCCTGCAGGAAAGAAAGCACTGATCCGACTGTGCATCTCTGGGGGTCTTCGTGTCGAGAAGAACACCACTTAGCGAACAGACGCCACTTCAAGGCATACAGGCGCCTCGTAGAGGGGGCCCTAGCCTGAGTGATCGTGTCTACCACTGCGGGTGGTAGGCCACCTAGGTCTTCCGCGTCCCGTCCAGGGACCAGACATGGAGATTCCAGAGGTCTGGGCGCGGGTGCCAGAGGGTGCCCCGTCCCTGAGAAAGAAGGTCCTTCCTCAGGGGAATTTGCCAGGGGGGAGCTGTTGCGAGGAGCGTGAGGTCCGAGAACCATGTCTGGGTGGGCCAGTAGGGTGCTACCAGGACGACCTGCTCCTCGTCCTCCCTGACCTTGCACAGAGTCTGTGCAAGTAGGCTCACTGGGGAAACGTGTATTTGCGAATGCCAGGTGGCCAGCTGTGTGCCAGCACGTCTATGCCGAGGGGAGTGGGAGGATTCTTGGGAGGCGAACAGGTCCACCTGTGCCTGAACGAATCAACCCCAAATCAGCTGGACCACCTGGGGGTGGAGTCTCCACTCTCCCCTGTGGGAAACCTGCCGTGACAGTGCGTCCGCTGTAGCGTTAAGGTTGCCCGCGATATGAGTGTCTCGCAACAACTTGAGGTGCTGCTGACTCCGGAGGAGGAGACGGCGGGCGAGTTGTGACATACAGCGAGAGCGCAGACCACCTTGGCGGTTGACATATGCTACCGCTGCCGTGCTGTCTGTCCGAACTAGCACGTGCTTGCCCTGGATCAATGGCCGGAACCTCCGCAGGGCGAGCAGAATTGCCAGTAACTCGAGGCAGTTGATGTGCCAACGCAGCCGCGGACCCGTCCAGAGGCTGGTGGCTAAGTGCCCATTGCAAACAGCGCCCCAGCCCATTTTGGAAGTGTCTGTCGTGACCATGATGCGCCTGGAGACCAGTTCTAGGGGAACACCTGCTCGTAGAAACAAGAGGTCGGTCCAAGGGCTGAAAAGACAGTGACAGACCGACGTAATGGCCACGCGGTGTGTCCCGTGGCGCCATGCCCATCTCGGGACTCGAGTCTGGAGCCAGTGCTGAAGCGGCCTCATATGCATCAACCCGAGCGGGGTGGCCACCGCCGAGGATGCCATATGCCCCAGGAGCCTCTGAAAAAGTTTCAGTGGAACCGCTGTTTTCTGTTTGAACGCCTTCAAACAGGTCAACACCGACTGGGCGCGCTCGTTCGTAAGGCGCGCCGTCAGAGAGACTGAGTCCAACTCCAAACCGAGAAAAGAGATGCTCTGAACCGGGAGGAGCTTGCTCTTTTCCCAGTTGACCCGAAGCCCTAGTCGGCTGAGGTGCGAGAGCACCAGGTCCCTGTGTGTGCATAACACGTCTCGAGAGTGAGCTAAGATTAGCCAGTCGTCGAGATAGTTGAGAATGTGAATGCCCACCTCCTTTAACGGGGCAAGGGCAGCCTCTGCGATCTTCGTAAAGACGCGAGGAGACAGGGACAGACCGAAAGGGAGGACTTTGTACTGATACGCCTGACCCTCGAACGAGAACCGCAGGAAGGGTCTGTGTTGAGGAAGGATCGAGACGTGAAAGTACGCGTCCTTCAGGTCTACCGCCGCGAACCAATCTTGATGCCGGACGCTCGCTAAAATGCGTCTTTGCGTCAGCATCTTGAACGGGAGTCTGTGTAAAGCCCGGTTCAGTACTCGCAGGTCCAAGATTGGCCACAACTCACCGCCTTTCTTTGGTACGATGAAGTAGGGGCTGTAAAACCCTTTCTTCATCTCGGCTGGAGGGACAGGTTCTATCACGCCCATCTGTAGGAGGGTAGCGATTTCCGCATGCAGGGTAATAGCGTTTTCGCCCTTGACGAAGGTGAACTGAATACCACTGAACCTGGGCGGGCGCCTGGCGAACTGAATCGCGTAGCCGAGTCGGACGGTCCGGATCAACCACCGCGATGGATTGGGAAGCGCAAGCCATGCGTCCAAATTCCGTGCGAGGGGGACCAAGGGGACAACGTCGTCGGACGAACCGGCAGGTGGGGCCTCGCAGCGGGGCGGAGCGCGAGGTGCCACAGCACGTCGCGGCCGTGCAGAGTCTAGGGACATCGAAGCACTTACCTGGCTCCTTGTGACCACTCCCGGAACAGCCTGGGACGGGGGAGGAAGAGGCCTGTCCTCGCGACCCGTGGAGGCTGTCACATCGGGGGTGGATTTGTGCCACAGCTGGGCGCTCAGGGGCGGAAAGGGCACCGCTGGAGCGCCAATCTTGCAAGATAAAGCCCGTGGACGGTAGTCGTGGTGACGACCGTACACACCGGGTATGTGACCCAGGGAGGAAGGAAGCCGCTCTTTTGTTGAACTGTTGGGTACCGCAGCCACTTGGGCGTGCGGCGAAATCAAACAAAAAGGCAACAAAAGATTTTCCACCCGGCCCTCCACCGGGGGATGGAGTGGTCTTTCTACCAGCTCCAGGTGAGTGGGTTCCCTCGTCCCTGGGTTGCCCGTCTCAGAGGCACTTCGAAGACCTCCGTGGGTTCTTCGGTGCCGGCTGTGAGATGGGTGGCGTCGGCTTCCTGCGGTGGGCTCCACGCCGGGGCCGGGCCGGAGGGGCGGGCTGCGGCGGAGCCGGTGCAGTCACCGCAGGGGGACGCCCTTGGCGATGAGCAGACGGGGTGCAGGGTCTTGAGCCGCGCCAGGGCAAGATGTGCCGGATTGCCTCTGTCTGCTGCTTTACCGTCGAGAACTGCTGGGCAAAGTCCTCAACGGTGTCGCCGAATAGGCCCGCCTGGGAAATGGGGGCAGCAAGGAACTGTGTCTTGTCGGCTTCGCCCATCTCGACCAGGTTGGGCCACAGGTGGCGCTCCTGGACCACTAGTGTGGCCATCTTCCGCCCGAGAGACCGTGCTGTAACCTTCGTCACCCGGAGGGTGAGGTCGGTCATCGAGCGCAGTTCCTGCATCAAATCTGGGGCGGAACTACCCTCGTGCAGTTCTTTCAGTGCCTTGGCTTGGTGGACCTGCAGGAGAGCCATGGCGTGCAGGGCAGAGGCGGCTTGTCCAGCAGCGCTGTAGGCCTTGGCCGTCAGGGACGACGTGAGCCTACAGGGCTTGGAGGGGAGCTTGGGGCGTCCACGCCAGGTGGCGGCGCTCTGCGGGCATAAGTGCACCGCGAGCGCCTTATCCACCGGGGGAATCGCCGTATAGCCCCTGGCCGCCCCGCCATCGAGGGTAGTGAGAGCGGGGGAACTGCGGAGTCAGGGTCGGGCAGTAAAAGGTGCCTCCCACGACTTCGTCAGCTCCTCATGCACCTCCGGGAAGAATGGCACTGGAGCGGGGTGCGGCTGGTCTGAGCGGCGCCGCGAGCCCAGAAACCAATCATCAAGCCGTGAGGGTTCAGGGGAGAGTGGAGGGTTCCACTCTAGCCCAATGCTCGCGGCCGCCCGGGAAAACATGCCCGTCATTTCGGCATCGGCCTGTAACTGGGCGACCATCCCCGAAGGGGGAAGCCCAGCTGGGGCTTCTGTGTCCGACTGGACAAGCCCGCTCTCTGATGCTGCGCTTGAGAGCTCATCATCTTCACGGGCCTCGAACAAGAAGCCAGACTCGCTGTGCGACCAGCCGGCGAACTCATCCGGAAGCTGGGGAATGGGAGGTCCGCGGGGGGATACCCGGCGGAGGTGATCCCATTGAGGTCCTCAAATCGCCCCCAGCGCCAGCGGCGCTGACCTCAAACCCGTAGGTAGGAGGACCAAGGCGGGGAGCCGCTGGGGTGGCTTGCTTCCTTACGAAAGCAAGCCGTGACCGCAACGTTGCCATGGTCATGTTCTCGCAGTGAGAACATGAACCATTCATAAACGCTGCCTCCATGTGGGTCACTCCCAGACACGAGAGACAGCGATCATGACCATCCGAAGTTGAGAGAAAACGACCGCAACCAGGAATAACACACGAACGGAAAGGCATCTTTAGAAAGACGCGTCTTTAAAAAGACGTTCCGTGTGTGCGCTCTTTTAGAGAAATATACTCTTTTAGAGGGGAAAAACGCTCTTTTAGAAAATATACTCTCTAGTTTTTCTGCCGAAGCGACCAGGGGCATTCTCTGCAGTGCACCAGTGCAGAGGAGGGAGAAGCTGCTGAAATGCGCCATCAGATCCAGCAGAGGTGAATGAACAATGCTATTCAGCTCAATGAGCATGACCGTTCGGCTCCGAAGAGAAAATCTGAATGAGTGGTTGCATACCAGCTCCTTTTATACCCGTATGTTCGGGGGAGTGGCATGCAAATACCACTCGCCAATTTTCATTGGTCTTTTATCAAAGACCCAAGAGTGACCCCTAGTGTCACTACATCGACACCAACGTCGAGTGAGTGACAGATAGGGAACACACACAAACACATGCACTGTGACTAATTGAGGGTGTCTTTAAATACAGTATAGATGAATGCAGAGATCAACAGCAGCTCTCTCTCTCTCTCTCTCTCTCTGTGTCTCTCTCTCTCTGTCTCTCTCTCTCTCTCTCTCTCTCTCTCTCTCTCTCTCTCTCTATTCCTGTTCTCTCTCTAGATTTATTTCTGCTGCTTCACTCGCTCATACTGCTGCCATAGTACTGATGTATATGTGAGACTAGATTGCATGTTACAATGTTTATTATGTTGCAGAATGTATTTAACTGTAATCCAAAACTCCATCCAAGTGTTGATCTCTGCAGGGAGTGTACTTAACTTCAGAGTCAATACCTTTAACCTGGAGCAGTAGTGGTTGAATGCAGCTGTGGAGGCATTGACACATACAGGAACTCAAACATGGCGGTTGTGGGATGTCAGGTGTTCCAGTGTAGTCTCTGTCTATGATGAAGCAAAGGAGAGAGAAAGCAACATTATTTTGCTCATCCTGTGGCTACTCACCAAACACCACCACACATGTGACTCTGGAGTGCTGCTTTCCCTGATGCTGGAACACATGCTGTTGGAAAACTGTCTTGTTGTCCACAGTGGAAGGGTTGGGGGTATTAAACGAATAGTTCATCCAAAAAATGAAAATTCTCTCATTATTTACTCACCCTCAGGCCATCACAGATGTGCATGACTTTCTTTTTTCTGGAAGTCCATACAATGTATGTGAATGGTAGCCAGAACACTGAAGCTCCAAAAAGCCTATACAGGCATCCTATAATAATCCATAAAACTCCAGTGGTTTAATCCATATCTGGATATGATAGGTGTGGGTGAGAAACAGATCAATATTTAAGTATTTTTTTAGTCTAAATCTCCACTTTCTTCTTCTTTTGCGACTCACATTCTTCGGGCATATCGTCACCTACTGGCAAGGGAGGACATTTTTTACTTGGCTTGACTAAGAGAAAACAGATCATGACCACAACATTAACAGATTAACAATCACAATACTCGATAAAGGCAAACATGAGGGCTATAAATACTCAGACTAGGGAGAACATCATAACAAGACATCCAATGAAAATACAGAACTGATCACGAGTTGACAAGATTAATAAACTAGAACCAGTAACAAGACAAGACTAATGAAATACATTAAACAAGATCACAAGGCACAACCGGGTTAATCTCTTGACATAGACTGGAACTAGGATGTAAACTTAAAAATAAAAGACATAATCCAAAACGTGAACATAAACACATACACGTGACAACTCCCCTTTAAGACTTCAATACACTCACAGTGAAACTCTTCTTTATTCTTTGCTCAGAGCTAGAAAAGATGAAAGAGCTAAGCAAACGGAATCTGTTTGTGAATATTCAAATACCAGCTACTCCGCTGGGGGAGGCGTTTAGATAAGCATTTAAATATAAGAACGCACACTGTCCTGTTAACAGACTACATATAAAACAATAACTAATGCAACATTAAAATGTTTTATGAATGACTACATACCTCTTTCTATGAGTAAAATCCACATGAGTAAAATGAATTTAATTTTTAATTTTGTTAAAATGATCAATGTAAGATCATGACAACATGTTTTTTTAATTTTATTTATTTATTTATTTATTTTTATGAAAGATATTGATACTAGTGCAAAATGGGTTTATAAAGGGATGCCAGACAAGTGTCAATGGGAAGAATACAGACAGAAAATGTCTCTATTCAAACGGCCATGCAGGTGTATTTAAGGAGAGGAGACAGCGGCAGGCAGGGAGAGAGAGACACACGGAATTGTGTGTTCGGCGTGTCTACGGGGAATCAGCAGCAATTGGAGCTGTTTTATGTTATGTTTAAGAAATAAATGTGTACGTGTTTGTCAAGCAAGTCCCAGCTTCCTCCTTTCCCATCCTTAAATCATTACGCCGTTTCCATTATCATTATTATGTTTAAATTTACAATTGTATTTGTGGTCTAATTTGTAGGCCTAAAGGTATTTTTCCTCCCATTGTCGTAGAGTGATTTTTAAGTCAAGTTTCATGTTTATTTTATTTATAAAGCACATTTAAAACAACGGTCATTGACCAAAGTGCTGTACAGTAATATATATATAGAAATAAAAACACACACAAGGAATCAAACAAATTGAACATAAAAACGTCCTGTAACCTCCATTCCCTGATGGAGGGAATGAGATGTTGTGTCGATGTAGTGACACTAGGGGTCACTCTTGGGAGCCCGAAACACCTCTGGTCTTTGATAAAAGGTCAATGAAAATTGGCAAGTGGTATTTGAATGCCACTACTCCAGACATACAGGTATAAAAGGAGCTGGTATGCAACAACTCATTCAGGTTTTATGCTGAGGAGCCCCTTTGGGGACAAGTCGACTACCCAAAAGATAGAGACAGGCTAACCCAGTCGTGGCCTCTTTTCCCCTTCTTTTTTTCCACTCCCTAAAAAACCAGGGGGATTTTCCAACTGGGCCGCCAGGTCTAGTCGGGGGGTGTCCCTCCCAAGGGGAGGACACCACGGAGACCACACCTTGCTCAAAGAGAGGGGGGGATATTTAAGTGGAAAAATACGTCACATGGTCTTGCTGACCATGTGGAGAGTCTCATGGTTGATCCTACCCAACGGGGGAGGAGTTACTACAAACATGGAGACTGTGGCAGAGGGGGCTCTGCCCAAGGAAGATGCAGTTTGCCAACAGGGAAACGAATTAGCGGAAGATATACATCGCATGGGGTTACCTTACAAGGGACCACCACATGCGGAGCACCTACCCCAGAACAGGGCTCATAGTTAGCACGTGTACTGGGCCGGCAGCGAGTCTCTCTGAAAACTCGACTCCCACAGGGCTTGGAGGAAGTCAACCAGGGAACATAGTTTGTGAACACTACTGGGAATTAATGGTGCACGTCTTCAGCTCAGAGGAGGTGAAAGGCACTATGTACAAGCAATACACCTGGCCGGCTATCCCGGGCTTATCCGCTTGTATTGCGTGCCACTACCTGGGACGAAACTGGTTCCACCCGGAGGTTGTAGAACCTTGCAAAGGTGTTGGGTGTTGCCCAGCCTGCTGCTCTGCAAATGTCTGTTAGAGAGGCACCCCTGGCCAGGGCCCAGGAGGCCACTACACCCCTGGTAGAATGGGCTCGTAGCCCTACCATGGACGGCACGTCCTGGGCTTGATATGCCATAGCTATGGGGTCAGTGAGCCAGTGGGCGATCCTCTGCTTGAAGACAGCGCTTCCTTTCTGCTGTGCACCAAAGCAGACAAAGAGCTGCTCAGAGATCAAAAGAGAGACGCACCGTGCACCGTGTAAAGCGTGCACCTGACACAGCAACGACAGGGCTGGGTCTGCCTCCTCCTGGGGCAGCGCTCACAGGTTCACCACCTGGTCCCTAAAAGGGGTCATGGGAACCTTGGGCACATAGCCCGATCGGGGTCTCAAGATCACGTGAGAGTAGCCCGGACTGAACTCCAGGCACGTTTCGCTGACAAAGAACGCTTGCAGGTCTCCTACCCTCTTGATGGAAGTGAGCGCAGTCAGGAGGGCAGTCTTCAAGGAGAGTACCTTAAGCTCAGCTGACTGCAAAGGCTCAAAGGGGGCTCTCAGTAGACCCTGAAGAACTACAGAGAGGTCCCATGAGGGAAAGAGGTGCAGTCTGGAGGGGTTCAGCCTCCTGGTGCCTCTCAGGAACCTGATGATCAGGTCATGGTTCCCTAAGGACTTACTGTCCACTGTGTCATGGTGTGCTGCTATAGCAGCAACGTACACCTTCAAGGTGGAAGGGGACAGCTGCCCTTCCAACCTCTCCTGCAGGAAGGAAAGCACCATCTCTGGAGAACACCACTTAGCAAACAGATGCCACTTAAAGGCATAGAGGCGCCTCGTAGAGGGGGCCCTAGCCTGAGTGATCATGTCTACCACCGCGGGTGGTAGACTGCTTAGGTCTTCCGCGTCCTGTCCAGGGGTCAGACATGGAGATTGCAGAGATCTGGTCACGGGTGCCAAAGGTTGCCCCGTCCCTGAGAAATTAGGTCCTTCCTCAGGGGAATTGCCTGTCACGAGGAGCGTGAGGTCCGAGAACCACATCTGGGTGGGCCAGTAGGGTGCTACCAGGATGACCTGCTCCTCGTCCTCCCTGACCTTGTACAGAGTCTGTGCAAGTAGGCTCACTGGGGGAAACGCATATTTGCGTAGGCCAGGAGGCCAGCTGTGTGCCAGCGCGTCTATACCGAGGGGTGCCTCGGTCAGGGCGTACCAGAGAGGGCAGTGGGAGGATTCTTGGGAGGCGAACAGGTCTACCTGTGCCTGTCCGAATCAACTCCAAATCAGCTGGACCCCTGAGGGTGGAGTCTCCACTCTCCCCTGAGGGTAACCTGCCGTGACAGCGCGTCCACTGTAGTGTTGAGGTTGCCCGGGATGTGAGTGGCTCGCAGCTACTTGAAGTGCTGCTGACTCCAGAGCAGGAGATGGCAGGCGAGTTGTGACATACAACAAGAGCGCAGACTGCCTTGGCGGTTGACATATGCTACCGTTGCCATGTTGTCTGTCCGAACTAACACATGCTTGCCCTGGATCAACGGCCGGAACCTCCGCAGGGCGAGCAGAATTGCCAACAACTCAAGGCAGTTGATGTGCAAACGCAGCCGCGGGCCTGTCCGTAAGCCGGCGGCTGCATGCCCATTGCAAACAGCACCCCAGCCCATTTTGGAGGCATCTGTCATGACCACGATGTGCCTGGACACCTGCTCTAGGGGAACACCTGCCTGTAGAAATGTGAGGTCGGTCCAAGGGCTGAAGAGATGGTGACAGACCGGCGTGATGACTACGTGATGTGTCACACGGTGCCATGCCCATCTCAGGACTCGAGTCTGAAGCCAGTGCTGAAGCAGTCTCATATGCATCAACCCGAGTGAGGTGGCCACCGCTGAGGATGCCATATGCCCCAGGAGCCTCTGAAAGAGTTTCAGTGGAACCGCTGTTTTCTGTTTGAACGCTTTCAAACAGGCCAGCACCGACTGTGCGCGCTCCTTCGTGAAGCGCGCTGTCAAAGACCAAACCGAGAAAAGAGATGCTCTGAACCGGGAGGAGCTTACTCTTTCCCCAGTTGACCCGAAGCCCTAATCGGCTGACTTGCAAGAGCACCAAGTCCCTGTGTGTACACAACATGTCCCGAGAGTGAGCTAGGATTAGCCAATCGTGGAGATAGTTGAGAATGCGAATGCCCACTTCTTTTAACAGGGCAAGGGCTGCCTCTGTGACCTTCGTGAAGATGTGAGGGGACAAGGACAGGCTGAAAGGGAGGACCTTGTACTGATACGCCTGACCCTCGAATGCAAACCGCAGGAAGGGTCTGTGTCGAGGTAGAATCGAGACGTGAAAGTACATGTCCTTCATGTCTACTGCCGCGAACCAATCTTGATGCTTTTTTGCGTCAGCATCTTGAACGGGAGTCTGTGTAAAGCCTGGTTCAGTACTCGCAGATCCAAGATTGCCCGCAACCCACCGCCTTTTTTCGGTACGATGAAGTAGGGGCTGTAAAACCTCTTCTTCATCTCGGCCGGAGGGACAGGTTCTATCGCAACCTTCCGTAGGAAGTTCCACACAAGGGGGGCCAAAGGGAAAACGTCGTCGGATGTACCGGCAAGTGGGGCCTCGTGGCAGGGTGGAGCTCGAGGTGCCACACCATGTCGTGTCCGTGCTGAGTCTAGGGACATCGAAACACTTACCTGGCTCCTTGTGACCACCCCCGGAACAGCCTGGGTTGGGGGAGGAAGAGGCCTGTCCTCGCAACCCATGGAGACTGTCACATCGGGGGCGGATGTGTGCCACAGCTGGGCGCGCAGGGGCGGGGAGACCGCCGCTGGAGCGCCAATCCTGCAAGGAAAAACCCGTGGACGGTGGTCGTGATGACGACCGTTCACACTGGGTAGGTGACCCAGGGAAGGAGGAAACCGCTCTTTTGCTGAACTGTTGGGTGCCGGAGCCACTTGGGCATGCAGCAAAATCAAATAAAAAGGCAACAAAAGATTCTCCACCAGGCCCTCCACCGGGGGATGGAGTGGTCTTACTACCAGCTCCAATGCAGTGGGTTTCGTCGACCCTGGGTCGCCCATCTCAGGGGCACTTTGACGACCTTTGTGGGTTCTAAGCAGCCAGCCATGAGACAGGTGGCGTCTGCTTCCTGCGGTGGGCTCCACGCCGAGGCTGGGCCAAAGGGGCGGGCTGCGGCGGAGCCAGTGCAGTCACCGCAGGGGGACGCACTTGGCGACGAGCAGACGGGGTGCAGGATCTTGAGCCGCGCCGGCACAGGATATGCCGGATAGCCTCCGTCTGCTGCTTCACCGTCGAGAACTGCTGTACAAAGTCCTCGACGGTGTTGCCGAATAGGCCCGCCTGGGAGATGGGGGCAGCAAGGAACCGTGTCTTGTTGGCCTCACCCATCTCGACCAGGTTGAGCCAAAGGTGGTGCTCCTGGACCACTAATGTGGACATCGTCTGCCTGAGAGACCGCGCCGTGACCTTCGTCGCTCGAAAGCAAGCCGCGACCGCAACATTGCCATGGTCATGTTCTCGCAGTGAGAACATGTACCATCCACGAACGCTGCCTCCGTGTGGGTCGCGCCCAGACAAGAAAGACAGCGATTGTGACCGTCTGATGTTGAGAGGTAACGACCACAACCAGGAATAACACACAATCGGAAAGGCATCTTTAAAAAGACGCGTCTTTAAAAATACATTCCGTGTGTGCCGCTCTTTTAGAGAAATATACTCTTTCAGAAAAATATACTCTCTTTTTTCTGCCGAAGCACCCAGGGCCGTTCTCTGCAGTGCACCAGTACAGAGGAGGGAGAAGCCGCTGAAATGCGGCGTCAGATCCAGCAGAGGTGAATGAACAGTCGTGAGAATTCAGCTCAATGAGCATGACCGTTCGGCTCCGAAGAGAAAATCTGAATGAGTGGTTGCATACCAGCTCCTTTTATACCTGTATGTCTGGGGGAGTGGCATGCAAATACGACTTGTCAATTTTCATTGGCCTTTTATCAAAGACCAGAGGTGTTTCAGGCTCCCAAGAGTGACCCCTAGTGTCACTACATCGACAAAACGTTGAGTGAGTGACAGATAGGGAACATAAAACACAAAAAGACTATCTCATGCAGAATTAAAAGCCAGTGAATAATAATGAGTCTTAAGCCTCAATTTAAAAAGAGTCAAAGTAGGAGCCTGCCTAACATGCAGAGGAAGGCTATTCCAGAGCCTTGGGGCTGCAACGGCAAAAGGTCCCCCTATGCTTCAACCTAGTCCTGGGAACAACCAACAACATATGGTCAGCAGACCTGAGTGGCCTTGATGAATGTGATGTTGGATGAGATCGGACAGATAGGTAGGAGCTAATTCGTTTAATGATTTGTAGACAAGCATCACAGTTTTCAAATCAATCCTAAAATGAACCGGGAGCCAGTGAAGAGAAGCCAGCACAGGGAATATAAGTTCCCATTTGCGTGTCCCTGTCAAGAGGCGAGCTGCAGCATTTTGTACCAACTGCAGACGCGAGAGGGAAGCCTGACTGACACCGACGTAGAAGGCATTACAGTAGTCCAACCGGGAAGAAATAAAAACATGTATAATTCTTTCAAAATCTTTAAAAGACAAAAAATACTTAACCTTAGACAGGGACCTCAATTTAAAAAAGACCATCACTTCAGTCTTGTCTTTTAAAATAAATTTCAGGACATCCAAGCTTTGATATCATCAAGACAACTCACCAGTGGTTCTAAGGAATTTGTGTCGTTACGCTTCAGAGGTAAAAAAAGTTGGGTGTCATCAGCATAGCAGTGGAACGAGATGCCATATTTCCTGATAATAGATCCTAAAGGGAGCAAATAAAGGGAGAACAGAATCGGTCCAAGAATAGAATCCTGTGGGATCCTACAAGGAAAGGGTGCTGACGAGGTTACATAGCTGCCAGAGCAGACTGAAAAGCTTTTATCGGACAGATAAAATCGAAACCATTCCAGTGATTCGGAGGAGATTGTTAAAAACTTTTAAAGGGCAGTTGGAGTGCTATGACGTGCTTTAAAACCAGACTGAAGATGCTATAAAAGAGTATATCTATCCAGAAAAGATTGTAGCTGATGAAACACCACTTTCTCCAATATTTTAGATAGAAAAGGAAGTTTGGAAATAGGTCTAAAATTTGAAAGGTTGGAAATGTCCAGTTTGGGTTTTTTAATCAATGGTTGCACTTGAGCATTTTTAAACTCTGATGGCACAACACCGGTAGCAAGACTACTACAGTATTTATAATTAATTGGATCATTGGTGCAATTGTTTCAAAAGTCTTTTTAAAAAAGCGAGGAGGAATAACATCTTTTGGGCAGGGTTTCATATGACCGACAATTTCTTTAAAACTGGAGAGAGACACCGGCTCAAACTGGTCAAAAACAGCCGAGCAAGTTATAGTAACCGAAGGGTCATAAGAAGAGGGAGAAATGTGTGCTCTGATTGAGGCAATCTTCTCTGCAAAAATGTGTGTGCCAATGTGTGCCCACCTTCATGCGTCACTGCAAAATGGGCCAGTGGAAGAAGTTGGAGAGAGTAAAATGTTTGGAATTGGTAGGCTGTGATTTTTTGACCACTTTGTTATTTTTATTCTATTTTTGTTTTGTTTGAAGTGTAATTTCAATTTAGAAATATGTTTGGTTTAATTTTTTCGTGTTTCAAAAAATGTATTTAATTAAAAAAAAATCTAAATCAACTGGTAGAAGTGAATTGTGCTGATACAGTCAATGTTAATTACATAATTTGTGTGTCATTAGATGAAAATGATAATAATACTTACATTCCCTATAATTTAACTGAGCGTACATCCAAATTCTGAGAAGAATCAAATTTTCCATGCGTGTAAAAGGAGCATGTCACTGTCATAGAAATATGCCTGACAATCATCAAGGACGCATTTAATGCACAAAATAACCTAATTTTTAAGTCTTCTAATTCATTGCATACAGTCCATTTACACTACCAACTTCTTATGGATGTGCCGTCTTGGTTTATATTGCTGGTGCTTGAGGGAATGAACTATAATAGGACACAGACAGTGGAATAATAACTGGAGAAAACCTGAGAAATCAATGGCACTAAATCCAGCCCATTTCTGCATTGCACGGGCGATTTTGCCAAACCTACTTGCTCCTAGACTTAGCGTGTGCTTGTCCGATAATACCAAAATTTCATGGCCATGCCCACTGACTTTGCACTTATGACTTACGGCATAGCGCTGAGCTTAATGTTAGCGCTATAAAAATAGGGCCCTTAGACTCAGCTCCAACTCAAGTTCCTGTTGAACTTCACTAAGATGTGAGCTGAGGTGTGGGAGGGATACGTGAGGTTTGCAGCTGTTTTAATATCATATGCATTGTGATTGGAGGAATTAAGATCAACACAAGAATAAATAATGATATAAGATTACATAAAATATTTAAAATAAACTATGTACAATGAATTACTGTATATTCTGGGCACAAACTTATGTGGAAGTCATCACATTTAAAAAAAAATTTAAACACTTGTTTAAATGCCACTTTTTAAAATTAGATTTAAAGGAATAGTTCACCCAAAATTCTCTCATGATTTACTAACCCTCATGCCGTCTAACTCATATGACTTCCTTTCTTCTGCAGAATACAAACAAAGATGTTTTGATGGACATATGATGTGAATTCATCTACACAACGCAAGTCAATGGGGTCCAACACTTTCGAGCTTCAAAAAGAAAGAAAAAGGCAGCATAAAGTGCAATCGAGGATCAAATCATGTTGGCCAAGGAGACTGCAGATGGCAAGATTTACAGTATAATGAAAAATGAGTTGCATTTTGGTCTGTTCTCACCCAAAACCGATCGGATCTCTTCAGAAGATGTGGATTAAACCATTCAAGTCATATGGATTAACTTTATGCTGCCTTTATGTCCTTTTTGGACCTGCACTGACTTGCATTGTTTGGATATAAACACATCATATCTCCATCAAAATATCTTCCGTGTTCCACAGAAGAAAAAAAAAAGAAAGTCATGTGAGTTTGAGATGCCATAAGGGTGAGTAAATGATGAAAGAATTATCATTTTTGGGTGAACTGATTAGAAGATTTGGTAATTACGTCTTTTTTTAAATCTCTCTTTTTTTCTTTTCTTTTTTGAGTATTTGAGATGTGTAGCTGTAGAGAAATTAGTTTTGTTAAGTTTAATGTGTCTTAGCAATTCAGAAAAACTGTAAAATAGGGTGTGTTTTACATCTCATTGTTTCTTTCTTTCTTTTTATTTCCCACTCTTCCACTCCTCATCTATATCTGTTCAGTGCAGTGAGTGAATAATTGATGTTTATAGAGCTGAAAGTTTGATGCATGGCTCGGAGGCAGATTTCACCTGCAGACGACTATGCCCATTAGTGAGAATCATGCTGCCATATCAAAGATACCATGACAACATTGTACTCATCTCTGCTCTCTATGTGACACGATAGGTTTCATAAAAGTTAACCTAAAGTGCTTACATTGTACAAAAATACAGTTTTATTTTGTTGAAATCTCAATAATGCTCCACAAACTTACAAATAAGCTACACAGTTTTGTTATGAGGTCCTTAAAGTTTATTAAGATAAAAGATGATGAGTCCAGCTTTATTACTTTAACATTAATTTGTTGAATAATTGGTGAATTTTCTTTTGGTGTGCTGGGGAAAAAGCAGCTCTGGGGCTTTCATGAAGTATAATTGAAATTGGTTATAAGAAATGAGTTTTCTGTATAATTTAATAAAGCATTAAATCAGTGAGAAAAAATGAAATTGGTTGCTGCCTGTCTCTCAAACAATAGAAATGCAGTAACATGTAGTGTCCTCAATAATAGAGGTGTGAATACAGATGTACAGTATTCTAAAATGAATGTGTATATCATTGTTGAATGCTCATATATTTTCAAAGATGAAATATTATTATTGAATTTAGAAATATAAATATTGTGAAAAATTATTGTGTTCAGTTGAAAGGAAATGTTTGTGTATGTTTTATAATGGTCTGCCTGAGGTCAGTGATCACTCCAGACTTTGAAGGTCACAGGCTGATATCCTTCTCTCTCGCCTTGCGTTGTAGTGTGTCAGTGATGTATCAGGTCACTCACAGTGCCTGCTGGTCACCAACAACCTTTAGACACAGACAAGAGTCTGACTCTCATATACGTTTGCCTGAAGGTTTGTCCATGTGGATTTCGTATTTAAATAGCCTCTTGTTCATCTTGTTGTCTCTCTGTCTCTTTCCCCATGAACTCTCATTTTGACCCTCATCTCTGTGCATGTCTCTGATTAAGTATCTCCAGTTTTATGCAATGGAGCAGAACACTCAAACGATAGAGATGTTGTGGAAAGGCCTTAAAATGTTATGCACCAGCGGCGTAGAAAAAAGAGAAAGGCAGGCTGCAGTTCTGGCTTCAAATGTAAATTAATTCAGATCAGTGAGCCTCACCTGCATTAATTGACAGTTCGCAATTTGATTTTTACCTGCTGTTCGTGCTCAAGCTCATCAGACACGCTATGAATGCCTCGAGTGGGAACTTTCTATTTTCTCTCAAGGGGGTGCAGCTTTTCTGTATCTGAGTCAGGCACTGAGGTTTTATTATGCAAGCTTTATTTCTAAATATATAATCTATAAGCCTCATTTCTAACATTCATTTGTTCACAATCCACACACCAAGTAGATTTTAATGCATGCGCCAGTCAACTTGTTTGGAGCATCCCTTCTCACTCCCTAAGATGGACTCTGCCTAGGTAAAATCATCTAGCATGTTTAAGAATTAACATCTATAAACAAATTAGCAGCAAGTTCACTGGACGGCGAACCAACCAGACTTTATTTAGCATTAGTCGATAAGAATGAAAACGGTACGTCAGTAACAATACCTTCAATACAACAAAACTTTAACAAGGATACAATTTGTATGATGTACAATTCTTATGCCAGTAGCAAGGTAGCCACATTAATGAGCTAACAGTGGCTAACTGGTTAATAATTCCTTACATTTATATAATGCTTTTCTAGGAACTCAAAGTGCTTGACATATTATAGGGGGAATCTCCTCAACCACCACCAGTGTGCAACATCCACCTGGATGATGTGACGGCAGCCATAGTGCGCCAGCACACTCACCACACACCAGCTATTGGTGGAGAGGAGACAGTAGAGTGATATAGCCAATTAATGGATGGGGATTATTAGGAGGCCATGATTGAGAAGGGCCAATGGGGGTAATTTGACCAGGACACCAGGGTTACACCCCTACTCTTTTGGGATTTTTAATGGCCACAGAGAGGCAGGACCTCAGTTTAACATCTCATCCGAAAGACAGTGCCTTTTTACAGTATAGTGTCCCCGTCACTATACTGGGGCATTCGGACCCACACAGACCACAGGGTGAGCACCCCCTGCTGGCGTCCCTAATACCTCTTCCAGCAGCAACCTTAGTTTTCCCCAGGAGGTTTCCCATCCAGATACTGGCCAGGCTAAACCCTGCTTAGCTATAGTGGGCAACCAGGCAAGAGCTGCAGGGTGATATGGCTGCTTAATTACATGTGAGCTGACCAAATATCGGGATTTATCATTATCCGTTGATAATTTGGGTATGTGCATGGTTACCTTTTGTACCATTCGGTTAACCACAAAGTTTCACGAATGGTTATTCAGGTTTTTGGCGGGAGTCGGTTTGGGGGAATAAAGAATGTTTATTGCGGGAGAGCCACGTGACGCCATGCAAAGGGCAGACGTGTGAGAGACAGCTCTGTGCACTTTGCTAATTTTTTTACATTATTTTCATGATTCACCCAGTTACACATTTACTGTTTGAGGTAAACATGGCAAAGAAGTTAAAATCCTCGGGCTCTGGAGACACTAAAAGACACTTACGAGTTCAAGATGAAAGCCCAGACAGGCCTGAGGACCAGGGACTCGATTTGGATGGCGTGGCGGGAGAAGGAATCCAGCGTCAACTGTCCAACATGTCGGTGATATTGACGAAGGTACTTGCGGACTTGGAGGATCTCGCTGTAATACGTAGATGGAAAAAAATTCTGAGCTAGTCACAAGAGTGACAGATGTTGAAAAACAAATCGATTATTTGGAAGCATCAGAGAGGGAATTAGCCGCTAATCTGCCCGCGACCAAAGTTAATTTGGAACGTGTTCTTGAAAAGCTTGAAGATCTTGAGAATAGAAGCCGCAGGAATGACATTCGAATTGTGGGAATTCCTGAGCATGAGGTGGGCTGAGATATGGTGAAATTCCTAGACAAGCTTTTCCTGAGTCTGCTCGACACAACAGGCTACAAGCTGGAAATCCCAGCTCACAGATCTGCTGAGGGAGAAAGGCCCCGATCGATTCTGGCCAAATTTTTGAGATCATCCGATAAAGATCTCGTGTTGCGCCAGGCGAGGAGCAAAGGAGAGTTTTCTTGGAAGAATTACAATTTTCTTGTTCCCGGACTTTGCGAACTCGACAAGAGAGAAAGGCAATTGGTTTAAGGAATGCAAGAAACTCTTACATCAGCGCAAGATCACTTTTGCTCTGATGTTTCCAGCCAGATTGAGAATAAACACATAGGACGGCAGCAAAGTACTTACATGTCCCAATCAGGCAATGTCTTTTATTGAAACAATGGGTGAGTAACCATTGGGTGTTTTTCTTGTGAGTGGATTGACTCACTGTACATACTCTGGCTTTCAGAGGAACCTGGGCGCCATTTTTGTTTCTTTTTGCCTTGGCTCCACAGAGTGGTTGGAGTTTGTTTTGTTTTGTGGATTAACATTTTTCCTTAAAGAAACTTTTGCATTGATGGAAGATCACTTTTACAATGAAGTTCCTGGCCAGATTGAGAATAGACACTACGGATGACCGCAAAATATCTACATGCCCACACAAAGGATGTCTTATATAAAGTTGGCGGACTGTGTAAATCATGGGATATACTTTTATGCGGCCTCCGAGTGAATTGACTCTTGACCACCCGAGGAACCGGGATGCGTGTTTAGTTTCATTTTGTGCTGGTCCCGCCTAGCGGTTGGAGCTTGTTTTGTTAAATAACACTACTTTGGGACAGTTATGGATAAATCTGTCAGTTCCTTGTGCTTATGCCTCCTGTTGGCTGGAGTATGATTTGTGGAGTATTTTTGTGGGACATTGGAATGATTATGTCATCAGCTGCACTCATCAGCTGGCTCACTGAAGATTCGTTTGTCTGACCGAGGAAACTGAATGGCTTTATATCGGCTGGAATTTGTTTTGTTAAGGAACACACCTTCGAGACAGTTCTATGAATGAGTCTACACGTTCTTTGTGTTTATTCTGCCTATTGGCTGAGGTTTGTTTTACAAACTTTTTGATGTTATGTAATTTTGCCTTACAAATATATATATGTTTTGCATTTCATTGTTATTGTATGATTTAATAAAAAAAAAATGTTAATTACAAAAAAGAATATTTATTGCAATGGAATTTCCTCAAATGCAACTCAGCATATCAGCACGGTGAGCTATAAGCCTAAATAGCACAATGCATTGGTCTTAAAATGATAAAATCTCACATTAAATTCAAACAAAAATTATCCAAAAACTGGTTCACATTTCCATGTCATGTGCGTGGACTTACACTGCTGCATTTAAATAACCTCTTTGGGGTGCCTTGATTTTTATATAGTTTAAAATCAAATGACATTGAACTTGTCTAATTATTGTATTTAAGTCTGCACACCAGAGCAAAAGGGAAGAAAACACTTGTCTTGCCGTTAAGTTGAAACTTTGCTTTGTTAAAAAGAATCTGGAATCATGTTTAATGGTGTGACAGTCATGAAACCCAATGCAGGTGTTTCATGATGCAATTATAAAAATTACAGTTATTTTAAACTTTACTCGGTGGTCTCACGATGGTATTTTATTGCCACGTTAAATAAAATAAAAATGTAAGATTTCAAGATTAAAGTTGTAATATTTTGTGAATTAAATAAAAATTACGAGAATAAAGTTGTAGCATTGTGAGAATAAAGTAGTATATTGTGTGAAAAAGAAAACAATCTCAATATTAGGCTAAACAGAGCATCTTTATCACAACAATAGAATGGACGCTGAGCCAGCAGCTTCATTAATTCAAGAGATGGATGTGGAGGATGTAGTTAAATCATACTTTAGGATAGGATTTAACAATAAAGAAATCCTTGGTCTTTTGGTGCATCATCACAGAGTTATTATTAGTTTCTGGACACTGCAGCGGTTATGTAGGAAATTTAATTTATGCAGGAGAAAGAACCAGATAGACATATGCGCAGTCCCGCTCGGTGTTGCTATTGTATTTTCCTCTCTAAACAATGCTGTAACTGAGGGGATGATACCACATACAGTATCTTGATATGGACTTACATAATTCACAGCAGTTCCAAATATTTTTCGCCTCACTTGAGTGTGAGCCTATATCTCGTGCCTCCCTTGACAGGCGCCAACATGTTGAAAACTCCTGTACTAATGCACACGTGCACACTGTGAATCATTTGGAGCGCTTTCTCAGGCCCTGTCCCAAATGGCATACTTGATGTGGACTTGCGGTCTAGTGGTCTTCATTTGCCTTTTCCCGCGAAGTCCATGAGACCATAGGGTGTCACAATTGACATTTTAGTGCTCAGAGGGGTGCTCATTCGCTCATTCACCTCTGTTGGTAGTGCCTCATTGTAACTGTGATTTTGGCTTTCTCTAATTAAACAAGGGACAAGTATTTTCTGTGGTTATGAAAATGTGGCACAAATGCTGTTGATTGAGTTTAACTTGTATTAAACCTGGAAAATGTCTTAATGGCCAAACCAAGATGAAGGCATTTCAAGCAATATGTCCCTGTTGGGATCTGTCTACTTTGGGCTAACTTCTAGCAAGTGACAGATTTGATTAAATGCAGAGCCTTTAGCATCAATAATAAAAGATATGGAAGTGTTTTCTCCTCCCCTTCAAACTGTGTTAATCCTATTTACATCAGAACAGTCCTGTGCCCCACAAGTCAAGCAGCTCTGTCTTACAATTATTTATTGTTTTGCCTTGTGGCACTTTAGCTACATTATTTTTCATTCTGTTTCTTTAGAAATGTTACTAATTTATTTCTATTTGTTGTCTGCTGAATACTGTTCTCTAATTTATTCTTGTCGAGCAGCCATCTACCCTTTTTTACCTCTCCCAGCATGCTGCCAAATTTGCATATTCATGAGGGCCCACATACATTATACATGAGATCCAGAGGGGAAACAGACACAAACACACACACACACACACACACACACACACACAATGAAGATGAGCATGAAACACTGATGCAGAATGACACATGGATGAAAAAGCAGAGATTAACATTAACCTGTTAACATATAATATCTAAATAAGAAAATTCAGAAAAAAATAGCACATATGGATTCATAATGATTTCCTCATGGAAGACATTCATGAGGGTCTGAAACAACTAGATTTTTAAAGAGCCTGTGTGCGTATTGTGATGACCAGCACAGTAATGATAATCAAAATTGTCTCTATTTAGTTTATTAAAGGGATAGTTCACCCAAAAAATTTAATTTTCTCCTCATTTACTCATCCTCATGCCATCCCAGATGTGTATGACTTTCTTTCTTATGCTGAAGACAAATTAAGATTTTCAGAAGAATATCTTAGCTCTGCAGGTCCATATAATGCAAGTGAATGGTGACCAGAACTTTGAGGCTCCAAAAAGCAGATAAAGACAGCATAAAAGTAATCCATAAGACTCCAGTGGTTAAATCAGTGTGTTTTGCAGTGATCCAGTTGGTTTTTGGTGAGAACACACTAAAATATAGTTTCTTTAATGTTTCTCAATACATGATTCATCACTGCACATTATTGAAAAAAAAAAAAAAAAAAAACGTTTGTCTTTAGAATCTTTCATCAAAATGCAATTACTTGCTTATATGAAATAACTTAGCTTTTCAACTGACTTGACAAAGACCCCTTTCTTTTCAACCACCTGTCATACAGACCACCTTTCACTTTTACGACAATACATGCAATGACTGTGATGACCTCCGACCTATTTCAATAAAGCTGGGAAATGTATTTATATAGATAAAATACAATATTTAAACACATAGTGGCCAAGCAGATTGGCATTAATCATCAGAGTTGCTTTTGCTTATAGATATCAAACTCATGTTGCAGTTTATTACAGTGTTCCACTAGAACTAGATCACTGGTTCAGCATCTGGAAACACAGGAAATTGTAGCTTCCATGTGTTGTTGAGGTTGTAGTTATTAACAGTAATTGCCTCATTCAGAAAGAGGCCACGTTTTCACTCTGTTGAGCTGAAGCAGTTGTGGTCATCATTGCATCTGTGCTGGCACCTTTTGCACCAACTCTTGTGCTGTGTAATGACACATCACAACCATATGTAACCAGTGGCAGACTGACCATATCGGAGTTGTGGTGGCTCACTTTGGTGCCCCCTCAAAAAACAAAACAAAAAAAAGGTGCATGATGCCCCTGGAAAAGATTATGTGGGAGTGCGGGGAGTTGAGAAGCAGAATGTGGAGAAAAACATTAATGCTTCATTCTCCCCATAATTTGTTTATCTTGTGATATCATTTTGCACATGTTAATTGGTAATTTACCCTTTGTTTAGATTTCCATTTGTTTAATGCTGGATTTTACAGAATGTCCCTTGGATATTACTTGCTCCAGGTAAATCTTCTTGAAAAAGATAACATTTGATTTTGACCCATTATCACATCGCATATCGCTGTAACAATATCCAGGTTTATCACATATCACGTTTTTCCTCCAAACCATGCAGCCCTAGTGGTCAGTTTTTGATTTGGCAAACAAGTTTTTTCAGCTAACGACCCTGCATCAGTGTGCAGGGGCCTGAAAGACATTACTAACTTCAGGACGTCATCCCCCAACATTGTAGGGAATCAACAGCTGGCTGACGACCTGAATGTGTTTTACTGTAGATTTGAAAAGCCCAGTCTCACTCCCCACAACCGCTCTGACCTTCGCCTCACACAAACACCAACACCTCCTGCAACCACCATCCAAGATGACAATGAGTCTGCATACAGAAGGGAGGTTGAACAGCTGGCTCACTGGTGCAGTCAAAACAACCTTGAGCTGAACACGCTCAAAACAGTGGAGATGATTGTGGACTTTAAGAGGAACACACCAACACTGACCCCGCTCACCATTCTAAACAGCACTGTGGCAGCAATGGAGTTATTCAGGTTCCTGGGCACTACCATCTCACTGAACCTGAAGTGGGAGACCCACATTGTGAAAAAGGCCCAGCAGAAGATGTACTTCCTTCGCCAGTTGCGAAAGTTCAACCTGCCACAGGCGCTGCTCATCCAGTTGTACTCAGCAGTCATTGAGTCTGTCCTCTGCCCTTCAATATCTGTCTGCAGTGTTTATTTACAACATGAATATCCAACATTAACAAGACCAAAAGACTAACTTGGAAAGACATGACGAAGATGGACTACCAACTTACAAGATCAACGTTACACGATTAACAATCACAATCCTCGACAAAACACAAAGTCAAACATGAGGGCTTAAATACAGAGACTGGGGCAAAAAAGATACCAAAACAACCAATGACAAGACTGAACTCATAACAAGATAACCAATGAACAGACAGAACTAATAAGGGGATACCAAGTCTAATAAACATAAACCAATGAGAAGACAAGACTAATGAACATGATAGCAAGACAATGACTATAAACCAATGAGAACAAAACACATGAAACATGAGGGTCACATGACAAGGAAACAGGAAATCATATGATAGACACAAACAGGAACAAGGAAGTGAAAACTTAAAAATAAACAACATATAATCCAAAATTACTTGTACACACATGACTGTGTGGCAACACATAGCTCCAATTCCATCATTAAGTTTGCTGATGACACGACGGTGGTAGGTCTGATCACTGACAATGATGAAACAGCCTACAGAGAGGAGGTACACACTCTGACACACTGGTGTCAGGAGCACAACATCTCCCTCAACGTCAGTGAGACAAAGGAGCTTGTGGTGGACTTCAGGAGAAAAGACAGAGAACACAGCCCCATCACCATCAATGGAGCACCAGTGGAGTGAGTCAGCAGCTTCAAGTTCCTGGGTGTCCACATCACTGAGGAACTCACATGGTCCATCCACACTGAAGTCATTGTGAAGAAGGCTCATCAGCGCCTCTTCTTCCTGAGACGGCTGAGGAAGTTTGGAATGAACCGCCACATCCTCACACGGTTCTACACCTGCACTGTAGAGAGCATCCTGACTGGCTGCATCTCCGCCTTGTACGGCAATAGCACCACCCACAACCGCAAAGCCCTGCAAAGGGTGGTGCGAACTGCCAGACACATCATCGGAGGTGAGCTTCCCTCCCTCCAGGACATATATACCAGGCGGTGTATGAAAAAAGCTCGGAGGATCATCAGAGACTCCAGCCACCCGAGCCATGGGCTGTTCTCACTGCTACCATCAGACAGGCGGTATCACAGCATCAGGACCCGCACCAGCCGACTCCATGATAGCTTCTTCCCCCAAGCAATCAGACTTTTGAACTCTTGATCTCTCACGATCAAAATACATCAGCACTGCACTTTATTACCCTTACTCTTATATCTCACACCGGATTGTCATAAATTATATTATTATTATATTATATTCTCTCTTAACAACTGACTATCAACAGACAGCTGAATGTCAATACAGTACAATACTGTACATTCTATATATACTATATATACTTTTTTTATTGAATAATATGTATCTACATTGTGTGTATTGTATACTGTACAGTGTATATTATTATTTGTATATTGTGTTGTGTGTAATTATGTGTATATTAGATTTTAAATTGTGCTGTGTAAATTTGATGTTTATTGTAGATTGGTATATGTCTCATCACTGTCACGACTGCTATGTTGATCGGAACTGCACCCAAGACTTTCACACACTATTGCACTTGTGTATATGGCTGTGTGACAATAAAAGTGATTTGATTTGATATACTGTATGTATGTATGTATGTATGTATGTATGTATGTATGTAAGTGTATATATATATATATACTTTTTAATATTTAATTATTTTTTATTCAATTTTAATTATTTTTTAAAAGTCTTGCTGCTGTTTTTGTATTGTTTTTGTATTGTTGTACACTGGAAGCTCCTGTCACCAAGACAAATTCCTTGTATGTGTAAGCATACTTGGCAATAAAGCTCATTCTGATTCTGATTCTGATAAAAGCGTAAAATGTGTGTCACTCAAGAGCAGCTTCAAAACGTTTGCCGGAAATTCAGAGATTGAATTTAAGTGTAGCGTATTTAAGACTTCAAATGCTGTACAATCAACTGCCTTTGCAGAAATCTCTCTCCATGTTCTCTGTGAGTGTGTAAAGACCCTCAATCTCCTCAGTGATTTCAAACATCCTCCGGAGAGAAGAGGAGGGTGGGGAACAAACTTCAAACACAGAGGCATCAGAAATGAGGCAAAAGGAAACAAGCAGACCGATTAAACTGGGAGGCTGATAAATGTCATTGCTGTTTGCCATCAACACCCCAATTTCATCAGTGTGAAAAAGATTGCAGAGTAAGGACCTTGAATTAAGGCCAGAAAGAGTCACTCTGGCCTATTTTGTATAAATGTCTGATGTGCATCTGCCACAACAGTGTCCACCAACATCTGTCCAAATCTGCTGTTTCCCTTGTGTCTTTTAATTGGAAGCTTTTTTATTTTTTTTACTTTAAAAGTATTTTATAGAAAGCTCTACGTGATTGTAACATCCCTTTTGATATTTAAAATGTGTTTTGAGAACTGTTGTCTACAAAGTTTAAAAGTAGTGAATGAATGAATGTATGACAGATTCAGTTCCAAGCTTTTTAAACAAATTAGAATCAATATTCGATTCATTTAGATTTGCACTAATTCTTTGACACTGGCTTGTCCAAAAAGATCTGGTATGTTCTCTCAATAGGATGTTCCAGCCCAGATTTCACAGCACCAAATAAAATGAGTTTGACTCTGTGTTTGTCTCTTACAGTATTTTGCTGGTGTGTCAATATATATATATATATATATATATATATATATATATTTTAATATGTATATGTTCAAGGGAAGGACAGACAGTAGGTAACATAAGTTATTTACAGGGGCGTATTAACGCACGGGCCTACACGGGCTGAAGCCCAGGGGCCCACAACTCCCATGGGGCCCAGCATGTGGCGTCCGCCACCCCATTTTCCCCTATCCATGAGAAAAAGTATCGATACTTCTGATACTGATGTGGTATCAAGAATATTAACCCTCACATAACAATATTGGTTATGAAGTTTTTTTTTTTTTTAACAAGTGATCTTATTATTTTGATTACATGAATATTAATGCATCTCATAAGCTTCAAAGTGGAAAAAAGAATTAGAATAGCGAATTGTTGCATGGCACCGGAACTATTTTATCTTCCACAGAAATGCTAAAATACACCAGCAGTCAGACAGCGCTCACCCTTTCAATCATAGCGCTCGTTCAAAGAGGCAGCAGTACTTTCCTGAGGTAATGACAGAAAAACAGCATTCGGAGTTATTCACACTAAGTAATGACAAACCTAGATGTGACATGTATTATAATGGGCTTGTGTGACCATTTTTACAGGTTTATTTAAATTCAGAGTTGTTAAAACATTGATAATGATCTGTAATCCTTGTTAATAAATGATACCCTTATGAAAACTTACCATGGATTTACTGTAGTAATATTGTATTAACCACAACTGTAGTAACCATTTTTTTTTTTTGTTTTTTTGTTTTTTGTCAGTAATCAAGGTTTTGATACAATTAACCATGGTTTTACAACATCATTACAGTAGTATCCATATGATAACTTGGTTTTAGTAATAGTAACCATATAATAATATCTATGGTTCATTTTGGTGTTTTAAATGTGGCTTATACTATCTAAAGCAGCATAATAATTTTCTGTTTAGGCCCATAAATATATAAAAAAATTTAAGTAATAATAATGTTACTCATTTTAACATTATTATTAATGTTAACTGAATTCATAAAAATGTAATTTAATAGAGGTATCAGTATTGGTATCGATATCTGCGATATTGGCCTTAAAGTACTTGGTATCGGATTGAAAAGAAAATAAGTGGTATCGTTCATCCCTAGCTCGTGGGAAGAGCGCGTCTAAACGCTTTCATCGGGAGACGCAGTTGTTAATACGGAGATGGCACGCAACCGCGCTCAACTGCGAGCCCATGGGCCCAGAGGTATTTTGAAGTGCCCTTGGTTATCTATCTGTTTGGTTTTAAGTGGAACTGTACCCTTGTGTTTCAGTATGACAGTCTTATAAAGTGACCTGCCTGCATGGACATGGTTACATCAGCAGAATGTTTTTTTTTTGTTGTTGTTTTTTTAGAATAATGTGCGTAAATACCTGTACACACCATTTTTGGACTCCATGTGAAGGGGTTCTTACCTGGTGTAAATGGCTCTTGAAAGGAAAGAAAGTGTGCAATCAAACAATATAGTTGTTAAGGGATTCTAAAGGGGTTCATTAGTGACTAATAATTAATTTACCAATGCATTACTAATTTTTTATATGCAGTTATAACAACATGAATAAAACATGAATCTAATCCTAGTTACCTAAAGTCCTCTGTAAAAACACTTTTCAGATCTTCATGCTCATTCACAGCATATATCATATAATTGTCAGGTGTATTCTGTTGATTCATGTCTTTTATTTTGAAATTCTAGTTCCTGTTTCATGTCATGTGTTCCTGTTTCCCTAGTCATGTGATTTCTGTTTTCCCTCCATGTTCATGTGTCATGTTTTCATTGGTTTATTGTTTAATTATCTTGTTATCAGTTCTGTTTGTTCATTGGTTTACATTCTCCCATGTCTTGTATTTAAGCCCTCATGTTTTCATTGTCTGTTGGTGGAGTATTGTATGTGATGGTATGTGTTAGTCAAGTCAAGTCAAGTCAAGTCAAGTCAAGTCAAGTCAAGTCAAGTCAAGTCAAGTCAAGTCAAGTCAAGTCAAGTCAAGTCCATGTTTTGTAGTCAGGGTTATTGGAGTTCACGTTCTGTAAATAAACTGCATTTGGGTTCTTCATCTTCACGTCCTCGTCATCGTCATCATTGTCAGCAGTTCCAGCATACGTAACAGAATACTCCACCTCCCATGGACCCAGCGGTTTTGCTTCTGCGCTTACGTCAGGGGAATCGTCCTCTGGAGGACTATGTTGAGGACTTCTGCGGTCTAGCCAGCCAGGTAGACTTCAATGAGGTTGCCCTCAAGGGTTGTTATAGATTTGGACTAAATGAGTCCATTTCTTTTTTGATGCCTGGCGATCGCAGTTCCCTCAGCCTGGCTCAATATATCGACCTCGCCCTTCGATTCATCTGTTCCCCGTTCACTGTGGGGGAGGTGGATCCCGAGCCAGAGTTCCACGACGTGGCCGCCGCCGAGCCAGAGTTCCACGACGTGGCCGCCGCCGAGCCAGAGTCCCACGTCACAGCGACGCCTCAGCCTGCTCCATGCCACGTCACAGCGACGCCTCAGCCTGCTCCATGCCACGTCACAGCGACGCCTCAGCCTGCTCCATGCCACGTCACAGCGACGCCTCAGCCTGCTCCATGCCACGTCACAGCGACGCCTCAGCCTGCTCCATGCCACGTCACAGCGACGCCTCAGCCTGCTCCATGCCCCGTCACAGCGACGCCTCAGCCTGCTCCATGCCCCGTCACAGCGACGCCTCAGCCTGCTCCATGCCCCGTCACAGCGACGCCTCAGCCTGCTCCATGCCCCGTCACAGCGACGTCTCAGCCTGCTCCATGCCCCGTCACAGCGACGCTTCAGCCTGCTCCATGCCATGTCACAGCCACACCTGAGCAGTGGGACCTGGAGATGGTTCCCACCCTTATACCCACCTTTATTTCTCCTGAGCAGGCAAGGGGAACTTTTGGCCCTCCGATCCCGCCTGGACCCTCTGAGCCCTGGACTTCGCTTTGGCCTGTTGGTCCCTCGACATTGCCTCAGCTCGGCGTTCCCTCGGCTCCACTACGGTCCTTCAGCCTGTCGGCTGTGCCGGGGTCCCTCGTCCCTCTGGCTCCTCCTTGGTCTGTCGGTCACCTGGCTCCGCTTTGGCTCTACGATCCCTCAGCTCCGCCTTGCTCCTTCGAGCCTCTAGCGCCGCCTTGGTCCTCCCTGCCATCGGCTCCACCCTGGCCCTTCGTGTCTTCGGCTACTCTCTGGGCACCACGTTCCAAGGCTTCGTTCCTCGAGCCTCTCATGGCTCCACCTTCCATGCCCCCGCCCCTCGAGCCTCTCAAGGCTTCACCTCCCACGGACTTTGTCCTGGTCCCATGCCCCTCGCCCTTTCTTGCCACGCCACGTCCCACGCCTCAAGACAAATATGAGCCCTTCCAGGACTTCCTAGTTTGCCTATTAAGGCCTTTAGACTGATTTTCATGGGAAGGGAGCAGGTCATCCAAAGGATGTGACGTTTATGTGCACTCCCGAGAGCCTTGCCTCAGTGCTTCTCTTCCGCTATTCAACAGCAACAACAAATTGCAACACTAGGTAAAGTTATGTTAGAGATGGAATCCTGCAAACAGCTGGCTCCCAGCACAACACTGACTCCTGCACAGACTCAGAGAAAGCCAAAAAAAAAAAAAAGAAAAAAAAAACATTTATCTATTGAATCCCGTCTGGCTAAGCGGAAACATGATCGTGGTAGAGCAAAAACTAGAGTGAAGATCAGCAGGGCATTTGATTACTGGAGGGACCTTCGTTCAGTTTTGGGGATAAAAACCAACCCTGAATTGGCATTCTTCTTATTGGACAGGTAAGCTTACATAACTGCAAAGCATGTGAAATATAGTGCCATAAGGATTGATCTGTGTAATTTTAGCTAACTTGATTTTGCCTGCAAACGCTGACGAATTGCAAGCTACCTTGCTTCATAACTTTCAAATAATTTCAACGATCTTCTCTTTATACTAAAAGTCAGGTTAATGTCAATATTATTCTGTAATTATTCAGCCAGGTAAACTACAATAACACATGAAATGAATGCTAGACAATGTTCAAGATAATGCAAAAATCTCTATTCATTAGTGTAACATAATTGGTTATACAGAAAATATATACATTCTATTATTATAAAACAATAGTGCATCGATATATCAAAATGACGGTTGTGATGGAATCACATCAATACTGAATTGTGTCAACATATTTATAATGTACAGGCTATTTTATAAACAGATACTGTCATCATCCACCAAATTTAGCTAACAGCTATTGATAAAGCTGGCTAGCTAGCTAACGCTGACATAGGCTATCGTATAAATGCAGTCAAAGTATCAAGCAAAGAAAAATGATTACTTCAAACAACAGTCTTGCATAGTCAGACCTGTATCCACACTTTGTTTTAGCCCTGTTCCAGCACTGTAGAGTCAAATATAATATGCAGTCTCAAAGTTTGTAGTAAAACAATCATGATTGTGTAATTTTAATTGTGCTACCTCATCTGTCAGCATGATGTCAGTGAATCACGTTCAGTCGCTTTGTACATTACATCATTGTTTTGGTCAATGCTCACTCGCTCGCTTGCTCGCATCCCTATGGAGTGTGTGCGTGAGCACAAGCAACAGGTAGCTGCTGCAGTTCACTTAACAGCCACAGGTGTCATTAATAACAAGGGTTTCTGAATCTTACATACTGCACCTTTATTAAATGCTTTGTTTGTGTCCACTTTACTTTCAGGTACATTTTCAGAGGTTACTAATGTAGAATAAAAGTTGTCAAGCATAAGCATATCATGTAAGGTAAAATGGCTCACTATTTGGAAAAGTATTGCATTAAGGTCAAACTTTTTATTCATGTTGTTATAACTGCATATCAGTTATTTATAATACATTTGTAAATGGCTTATTGCTCATTAATAAACCCCATTATAATCTCTTATATAGTTAACCCAGAACACAAAGTCCTCCCTGGGATTTCATTGTGATAATATTGTGATGATTTATGATTCCCTGTGATATTCCAGGTTAAATTACTAACCTTCGTCTCTATAGAATGTCAATTATTATGTCAATAATATTTCAATTGTCATTTAATTCTTTGGCAAAAGTTGAGTTGAGTTGAGTTGAACTGAACTGAACTGAGATTAATTGAAGAAGAGATCAAGAGAATGATAGTATGAACTCAGCAGAGGTTTAAAAAGCAGGCAGTATAATGTCTTTTCCTTCCAGCTCCCTACTATAACACATCTACTAAACTCTCACATTGAATGCTCCAGTGGGCAGATTTAATGTTTTATTTGTCCCCTGCAATTTACAGCCAAATGTGCAAGAAATAATAATAATAAAAATAAATAAATAAACAGGCACTACAAACTACAAAGTGGCTGGATCATAGTTTGATTTCAAAGTGTAAATGAACACTGAGAGAGTAAATGTGTGTAAATGTGTAGTAGAGTGATAAGCTGTGCATACATTTTTAACATAAGGAACTGTGTAGACAAATTTTAATAACAACGTATCAACATTTCAATACAAATGTGTCATGTTTTGTCATTATAAGTTCATCATTTTTGTAGTGAAACTTGATTTTGCACAAGCCTTCGAAGACCTCAAAAGTTCTCTGCAGTGAATTCAATTGGATTCTCATAATAACTGTGCCAAAATATTTATTTTTATTTTTTTTTTCCTAGATACAAGAAAACAAGTTATAATAAAATTTTTTTTGAAAAGTTCATACATAGCAGATATCTGGAACATCTTCGGTAGGCCTATGCCTAGTAACAATATCCTTTTACACACAGACGTAGTACGTAACATATATTGTGACAAAATCAGAGTCCTTCCCCTTAAAATACGATCACAAGCATTCAAAGGGGATGCATTAAAGATGCATGTAAATACCATGTGTAAACAGTTATATCTTGGCTGACAACTAGTAATCGGATCACCTGAGATGGATGTTAATACCAGGTGTAAACAGGGCCGGTGAGACAGACAAAAGTCCTGTTGCTGAGAGTCCTGTCTCGCTCCCCACATCCTCTGTTTTCCTTTTTTCTTTTTCTTTTTCTTTTATTTTTTGCACACACTCTGTTCTCTCTTTTCTCACCCACACTGTTCATGTCTCTGACCACTACTACACAGTGTGATTAGAGTCAAAATGCATGCAAACAGTTTGCTGGATGCAGAATGGTTGACTAAATCACCAAAAAGTGTACTTAATGGAATTAAAGGAGAAGTGTGTAATTTTTTCGATGTTAAAATACTTTCTCCTATCCCAACTAAATATGCAGAGTAGGGCTGTCAATTTAACATGCTATTTTGTTTAATAAATTAAAAATTAAAAATCAGCACAATTAATCATGCCCATACGTAAATTCCATAATGAGGACGTTTCCTGCCATCACTTCAATTAAGCTTAAATTACCTTCATGTTTTTGCTAGTCACAGTCAGAAGGGGCCAGTCATCACAGCTCCAGCTGTACAAAAAACATACTGAGAGCAGGCAGCGCTAAATGAGTTAAGAGCCTCTCACATTGTAAGGAATCTTGTGTTCAAAAACTGCTGAATGGAGCAAAACAGAATACAGGGGTCTCGAAATGCATTTCAAACTACATTAAACTTAATACAATGTCTTAAACACAGGTCTCAAAAACCAGTGAGAGACTGAAAACCAGTAAGACATGACACAACCAAAGTGAGACGCTCTAAAAGCATCCGTCTGACACTCACGTACTTAGACTTACAATAAAAATTGTGCAGATGCAGCACAAGAACATGTCCTGTGAGTTGGCTCGCACAAAAATGTAAGTCTTTTATAAAAATAAATGAACCAAAAAACAATGTTATGATAATTTTTCCTAAATTTACCCTTTAGCAAAAACCCAACTCAAGTCTCAATTTACCCTTCCTGAAAGCCTAAACTTAACCATGATTTTAATAGGAAATTAACTTTTGTGTACCTCAACAAAATTTTACCAATTTTTACCAATTTTTGAAAGCCATTGTGTAAGCCATTAGAGCAGCACCATCTGCTCATTTGTCATTTTGGAAGTTTGTGTGTGTTAGCGAGGTACAGAAAGGGAGTTACTAAGAAAGAAAGCAACGCTGATGATGGGAGAAGCTATTTGGGGAGAAGTGGAACTCAATGAAACTTGCGGAGACACACTCTTCTTTCAGTGCTAGATTAAGGAGCTGTTTGAATATGCACAGCTCGAGGCGCTGAGCCCCCTGCTTCCCTGTCTTTCTGATTCTCCTTCTTTTTCTTTCCCTGGGATCCTACCAACTAACAGGACCGGTCTTACACACTGCCAATATTCTTTGAAACAGATTCTGATTCTGTGGTGGTGTGACAGTTATCAATCTCGCTGTCCCTCTTTCCCATGCTGTTTGTTCGGGGCAGACACATGAGGTCTGAATAGCCACCAATCTGTGACCCTTTCCTTTTGTCTCGCTTCCTCATAGAGCTTGTCCTGCATTCTTGAATTAGAGATGCTGAAGTACAGAAGTTCCCTGTAAGGAAACAGGATGGGTATTTGAAGTGGTTTCTCAGCAGGGAAGGACACAGTACATGGGAGCTTAAAGCGTTTGTAGGCTTCAGCCACCGCACTCGCTATGCTTCTATGACATCTTAGGTCCTATCCCCAAATGCCACCTTGTGGTCCTCCTCTAAGTCCACACTTTGAGATAAAAAAAAGAGATAAAAAATCTACATAGACTCCTAGGTTTTAGTCCACTGTGAAGTCTCTGTTTGTAAGTGCATAAAATTCTGAATCACAAAATGATTAATGGAGCACCCAACGGACAAATGCAGGACCACAACGAGTACGTAATTTGGAACAGGGCCTTAGAGATCATTTGAGCATCCTCTTCCAACGCTGTAAAAATTAAAAGATACTCGAGACACCATTTGGGGTTCCTCCACACTGGCTGAACCATGTGTAGGTTCTCCAGACACCCATTAAAAGAGCCTCAAATGTCCTACTTTAATGTACAACATTCTTGATGTACTCAAGGAATTTCCTAATATATTTATAGAGCATCAAAGCCTTTGCTTTATGATGCCTTAAAGCTGTATGAACCACTGTAGGGCTTTACTGGTTGTTTAGATCAGTGTTACTATCAGAAATAATTAATAATTATTTCTGTAGTTATTAATCAATATTTAAATTAATTAATTGGATCTAACTCATTAAAACCTCATATGGGACTCCAGTAAATGTAGTGTGCTACGTTTAGGAGCAAGTTTGGTTATTAGCAATAATTAATAATTATTAAAGATAATTATTAATTATTAAAATCAATAGAAAATTGATGAGAATCAATGTTAGCTTTTTTTTAATCCTTTAAAATCAACACTTATCAAAGATAATCGTTAATTGTTAACATCGATGAAACATTAATTAAAATTAACACTAGCTTATGGATCATTCAAATTCAATCAAAGATAATTATCAATTATCAAAAATCAATAATAATAAGGATTAACATTGACGGGGCACCACCCTAGAATTAGGGACTAATAACCAAATAGTAAAACAGTCTCAATATTAGATTGTTTTCTTAGGAAAATCGGCATCCGAAGAATATCGATTTTCGGGAAAAAAAACAACGAATAAAGGTTTGAATCCGAGCACTGACATCCCGTCAGCATGACACAGGCGTATGCAAAACAAACCAAAACACTTCTCTTTGTAATATAACAAAGTTTATTTATGCAGTAATATCAATTAATAATTAATACAATGCAGTCAATAAACTTCCAACTTACAACTACAAACTAAACAGTGATATGATTAGAAATGGAAATAAAAATAATCCTATAACACATAAGGTGTGTGTGTGACAGTGTGTGTGTGTGTGTGTCAGTGTGGTTAGTGAGAGACAGAGAGAGAGAGAGAGAGAGAGAGATTATTAAGTGACAGCCCGAAAGCTGATTTCGTGATAGCTGGAGATAAAGCAGCCGTGTTCATCACTCCGAGACGCGGTTTTACGAGCGGGGCTCGTAAAAGTCCTGCGTTATTTGACTCTACTGGATGAACTCAGTTCTGTCTCACCCGCAATGGCGAAAATGCACAACAATCCAATTTGGTTGGACCACAATACAGCAAAACAAATTTGTGATAATTAATACCCTGAGTATTAATAATGAGCGGACATGGCGGTCCGTAAACTATACAAGCAAAAACCTTGAAACACAAGAATAGCACACTATAATATTCTATCTCTGCCCAGACGTAACCTCTTACTTGAATCGCATGAGGATACAGGTAGAATGTGTTTTCATCCGTACTTTAACTCTGATCCGGTTCATTGACGCTCGGGTGATGACAGGAGGCCGTTTCCTCGCGCTGTCGGCGGGCGGTACGGCTGTTGATTCTCGGCGGGCTGGCGGAGAACTCAGAAATGTCGACTTGATTGAAGATGGAAGAGAAATCTTTAATCTCTTCACATCTGTAGGCAAACGGATGAAGATGCGAATTGCTCGGCGGTCTCCTTCGGATCCGTTAGAGTGTTTGGTTGAACACAGAGTAATCTCAACTCGTCCAGCGAGATGGAGATTGTATGGCTACAGTTTCAAGTCGGATATTACTTCCTAATGCCACGAGGTTGCACCGGAGAGCAGCAAAAAGCTACGTCTGTATTCGGTGAACGAAGTCGCTGGAAGCGAAATCTTTAAGCATTTCAGAATTATTTGAAGTCCTGATGATGTCATGTTTGAGGGACGTTCTGTTGTGTGCCTCATCCAATAGGAGTTGAGAGCTCGATCCTTTAGTGAACAAGGCTTCCTGGATTTGTAGTCTGTTTTGGACTCCCTTTGTTTGATTTTGGCGTGATTTTTATCAGTAAAATTTACGACTTAGAAGGTGGGGGCTTGAGCAATGTTTTTATGACTGTTAGGCCTGCCTTTGACTTCTATCTGAATACATGAGGCCCAACACCACTGACGGTCCTTATAGTTCTTTAGAGTTCCTACAGGAACTAAGAGTACATTTCTCGGAAAACTGAAAGGGTTTCTGGAGGATCTCAAGAGGGTTCCGCTAGTGTGGCAACCAAATGGTACCTTAAGTATTTTTTAATTTTTACAGTGTACCTCGGACAGTTTCAGGGTGTTACTCAACCAGCTCCCTATAGTTCAATAGTCAGGGTATTGAGTACTGACCAGGGAGTAGGACATTTTAGGGGTGTCTCATTCACCATATTGTTCCAGTGCAATAAAACATTAAATAAAAATTCCCAGAATGCACTGTGAAAAACAGGGAGCATCTTTGTTCAATATGTTCCCTTACCGGAAATGTCATCATGTCTTCTGAAGTCTTTCAAGTCTTTAGAAGATGAGCACAAGTGTAAAATTATAAAGTCAAAGCCTTATTTTCTCTTAAAAAATTTTTTTTTTAAATATTTTTTAGCCATAATTTGCATGAAAGATAAATAATCTTTCAAATATTAAAGATTTTAGAAGATTAAAAATACACTACAATATATTTTATTTCGTAAACAACAGGATAAAAAAAGCGGATTTGTATCAAAATATCGGATCTGTACATTAGGACTTGCAGTGTAAATACAGCCTGATAGACCTGCCACTGTCTACCATATGTCATTAATATTAACAACAATAACAAGAAAATCATTCATTGCTCTTGGCTGGATAACTTTAGTAGCTTAAAATATTAATATATCACAATCATACAGTGAAGACCTGTAATCCATGAGAATTAAAGAATGTTTACTTGAATACTTGATACTGCGAAAAAAAAAAATTAAGAATTTAGAAACTTTAAGCACTGTTTTCTTAATTTGTTTCTTTGTTCTTATTTTATTACTGACTGTTTCCTTGTCTTGAATAATTACTTGAAAACTAGAAACAATGTTTACCCAATTAGTCAGTATTCGTTTTTGCATCGAGAATCATCAAATTTCACTGGTATTAGTTCCAACCAGTGGCGAATTCTCAGGGCCAGCAAAGCCTTCCCTGCTGGCCTAACATGCCAAATAAATAAATATTTTTCATCCTTTCATTCTCAATCACCTTCTTGCCTATGTATTTTTAATCACTTTCCACTCTTAATTAATCTACAAACAAACAGAGAAAATGAAAATTTTATCCATTCAGAATGTATTCTTGATGCTTACAAGCGAAGCGTGATGGCTGATTCACAAATCGCATGCCCGAAGCCGAAGCAGCGTGTGAGTTTGAGCTCCACCCCGTCAGGCCTTCAGATTTTCCACAGAATCCCTCAACAGTGCAAATGAATGAGCAACTAAAGTCGGATTGTCAGATTCATCAGCCAATCAGATTGATTTATTTGTTCTTGGTGGGTGTGATCTTTAGGATATATCCCGGTTAAGGCCTTCTAGCTGGCCTTGAGTGACGCAATCACGCTTTAAGTGATGTACGCAATTCAAGAGCGAAAAGCGCGAGATCTTGCTGACGAGTCGACTGTCATCACTGCTGGTATTGCCATTGAGGAAGAGATACTTACGGATTTCAAAACCTGAGATGTTCTGCATAATCGTGCGATTGCTTAATTTATTAAACAGGAAAGGAGGACTGATTTTCACTTCAAGTAAATTGGTAAGTGCTTTTTGCATTGTTATAGCAACATCAGGAGTTTTCTAAGTGTAAATTAGGCTGCTGGAGCATTCAGTGTCGGATCAAGTTTTGAAAAGTAGTGCTGCGTTCCATTCAACTCAGAAAGTCGGATTTTACAACTTCCTACTTGGAAAAGTGCAATGGAATGCATCTTGAAGTCAGAATTAAAACTTGTAGGCTCGTGCATAAATTCTCAACTCCGATTTCGCTGAGATGCAGAGGCATGATGTCACACAAACATGTCGACACTCAGGGAGATATACAAAGTAAGTGATAAACATTCACTTTATTAAGTAATATCGATAAATGAGTTTGTTTCCACATTACATGATATTAAAGCTTGTTTAACAAATGCCTGCTGCAGAAACAGGTGTATAAAACATTAAAATCTCTTTTGATAATCATACACTTGAAGCACAAATGCTTGCACTGCAGCATTGTTTATCAGTTGGGTTGCTAGGAGACATCTCTAATGAGAGTCAAACCCCTGCTAAGCTAACGGGAGCGTTGCAGTTCCGAATATCAGGGAATGGAATTAATTTATCAGGTAGGAATATCCCCCATCCAACTTGAATGGAACACAGCATAACCGTGTACCCTGACGAAATAAAATTTATTGCAAGCAACATTTAAATCACAAATATTATTCGACAGATTTTTCCAGGTATTATAGACCTCCTTGGTAGATTCATATGAAAAAATATGATTTTTGAATGTCTGTTCAGGAGATGTTCATTTAAAAAAAACAGTCATGCTGCATTTAAAATTAGGCTTGCTTGAGCATTAAGTGTCATTTCAAGTTTTCGCTTTTGTGCGTGGACGTGTTTTTAAAATGCCAATTGGTATTATTAGTTAGCTGCGACATAATGTTTGATGCCCAAAGGTATAGAGTGTCTTATTCATTGTGAAACTGTGTTTTCTTAATGGCATGAATCACACTGAAGGCCTAGACTTTAAATGTACGGCCCGCCACTGGTTCCAACTTCTGAAATGTTGGTATTGTGACAACATTGACTACAATGTACAGTATATTTAAATTGTGTATGGTAGATCTTACTGTAATAGCATTATTAAAAAGTAGATCTCTTGCCATAAAAGTGTGAGCACCCCTGATCTACTGTGAAGTCCAGTGTAGTAAAATGAAGTTATGCAGACAGTGATCATCAATGCACCCTTCGCTATCTGGTTGGCACAGCCTGCAATTAGAAGTCGCTCGGGATATGTATCCTGATGATGAGACAGGGGTGGCACGAGGCAGCGGCAACCCCAAGACAGGAACAGGTTGAAACAGGTTTCGCCCAGGGCGCCATACAAGCTAGAACTGCTACTGGTCCTGAACAATGCTACGCAGGCAATTACATAGTTTAGCAGCCAAATAGGAAAAGGATCTACCTCCTTTTGTGGATTTTGATATTCTATTTACTATCAATAGGCTGGAATTTTGCAATCATAGTGATTAAATACTGCTTAAATACAGAAGAGCTAGACCATTCAAAGCTTTGTAAGTAATTAGCGGAATTTAAAAATAGATTAAAAAAAAAACTGAACAGATAGCCAATGTAGCAACGATAAAACTGGGCTGATATATTCATATTTTTTTATTTTTAGTCAGCACTCTAGCTGCTACATAGTGAACCAACTGAATCTTATTTATCAAACCTACAGGACATCCTCCCATTAATACATTACAATAATTTAGTCCTGAGGTCATAAACGCATGAATTAGCTATTCGCATCAGAAACAAAGAGTATGTGTGGTAACTTAGCAATATTTCTGAGGTGGACCAATGTTATTCTACAACCATTGGAAATTGTATTTTTGAAGGATAGTTTGCTATCAAAGTAACACCCAATTTCTTAACTATAGAAGATGACACAACACAGTCCATCCAGGATTTAGCGATCTTGCAATCACAAGAATTCTTGCAAATTCAAACAATCTCTGCACATTTTGTGGTAGCTTGCAATTTTATAAATACAAAATAAAAATTTTATGCATAAAACGTGAATCTGAGGTATTCCCATCACTTTCCTCCATGTTTGACAGCGGCAAAACAAATGCTTGAAAAGCCTGAAGCAGTCGCGACACATACAACTGCACAGCTGCCATTCTATCATCTCCACATTAACAGAGTAAGGCTGCGTTTCCAGTGGCCCGGAAGAAATCCGCTCAAAGGCGCTCACAACGCTAGGGAACAGTTTGCTCCACGCCACTGTCGGTCCCACAATTCACCTCTCCTGGACTGTGTCAGTGCATGTAATTAACCCTGCATGTTTGAACCCGCAATGGCCAAAAACAGTTGCCATCACACGAATGTTAAATTAAAGTGAAACTGGAACGTTTTGCGTTCACTATCAAAATCCTTGTCTGAACTTTCACGGGACTGCAGACAGCACTCGTACATCACAGCTAGCCTTTATTCTTCACTCTGAGTGCGGCGAATCAGACACAAGAACCTGCCGTTATCGCATTTCTAGATTAGCTTAAAATTCCCTTAGTTGGATTGTAAAATGTGATAGAATTGTGCTTAATACAGTACACATATGATAAATTGCAATATATGGTAAACATATATGAACTATATGTTCATATGGTTTTCACTGATATAAAAAGATCACATATACCGTATGTACTGAAGGGGCTGGTTTACCCTGTCTCTATTGATGAGTTGAATTCTTTTACTAGTAATTGTTATAATCAAAATGCATTCAATGCATTTTTAATCATTTGCATTTATTCAGTTTATGCTATAATCATGAATGTTACAGGTCATTTGTGTATTTGAACTATAAGGGGTCTGACCTATGTCAGGAATGCAGTTGCTTGCTAACAACTGTGCTTGCTCATTTAGCCCGGCTACCAGAGAACAGATAAACATGCAAGTTGTAATTCATTGATCATGAATCAAATTAAACTGACACAAATACATTATTAGCATTCATAACTTAAATTATATTTCTGCCTAACTTTGCTTTGTTACATTTGGACATATTATTATATTGTCATGTTTGTTCCAGCTGGATAAGGCCTGTGTCCCAGTGAGGCCTGACTCAACCTTGAGGGAAAGATAGCTTATGTTGTGTTCTGCCTAATGATGTCATTGCAGGGATTGTTTGTAGTTTTGAGAATCATATGACTAAGTCAGAGGAACTGGATGCCAGTTTATCTAAAGAAAAGACTCACCTCTGACCCATTTCTGCTTACCAACTTCACTTAGTGTTTTGAAAATACAGTCTTTTAAATGATTGCATTCACATAGTTAAACAGAACACAGTGGTTGTAAGATTTCTAGAATTCTCTGTATTGTTCACCTATCAGATCTCCATACTCATAAGAGATATGTCAATTCATTTGCATATGCCTATAATTACTGTTGTTTATGCTAAGCTAGTTCGAGGTTAGATCCTCAACTCATTTTCTCATTCTGTCTTTTGCCAGTGGAAATCTGGAGAACTTTGTCTTCATTAAACTCTTGTTTACTGTTTGTATATGGCCATATAGGCCATCAGATTTCTTTAGCAGAAAATGTAATAATGGTAACAGGGCTAATTATTGAATCCTCATTTGTGTTTTTAGTTTACAGATTTATTGTAAGTATGTTTTAACCATAGAAAGTTACCTTGCATTGTCTCCAGAACATTTTAATTCAAAAATAATTAAGGCTCATCCAATAGCCATATCACAGGTTTTACCTAAATGTATGGTATTTTTGTGTATTTATAATTTTTTGCTTGCTAACTGCATATTCAGTTATTTTGAACTAAAATAACTGTAATTGTAACTGTAATAACTGTATGTAATTGCATTTACACCATCATCAATTAAACAGGTAGCCTATATAATGATGATCTGTGAGTAATCACTGCAAAAAAAAAAAAAAAAAAGCTGCAAATTGCATTGCAATATTTGAGAAAAGCTGCAGGAATAATCAGGAAAAAGTGCAGCGAATTCCTGGCAGGACTGGTAACAGTTTATCCATTGAGAAACAAATTATTTCCTTGCATCTTATTTTTATAGGTTTTTGGTCCAAGTTTTGTTTTGTCAGAATTGAGTAGAAGGACATTTCTGGCCATCCAATCTTTGATTTCATTGATACACTCTGCTAACATGGAGAATTGAAAAATGTCACCAGGTCTCGAGGAAATATAAAACGAGGTATCGACAGCATAACAGTGAAAACTAATTCCATGGTTCCTGATAATGTCTCCCAGGGGAAGCATATACAAGGAGAAAAGCAGAAGACCAAAAACTGATCCCTGTGGCACTCCATACTTCTACTTGATCTGAAAATTCCCCATTTACAGAAAAAAGTGGTAGCGGTCAGATAAATATGACCTAAATCGTGCTAATGCCTGTCCATAAATGACAACATTATTCTCAAGCCTATCCAAGAGAATGTATGGTCTATGGTGTCGAAGGCAGCACTAAGATCTAATAGCACTAGTAGAGAGTTGCGGTCAGATAATAAAAGCAAGTCATTTGTAACTCTGGTAACTCTGTACTTTAATGGGGCTTAAATCCTGACTGAAATTCTTCGTAGATACCATTTCTCTGTAAAAATAAACATAGTTGGGAGGACTCTAGCTTTTCTAGTATTTTAGACATACAGTAAATGAGAGATTTGAGATTGGTCTATAATTAACCAACTCTCCATGATCAAGTTATGGTTTCTTGATAGTTGTGAGTTTCTTCACATTTAGTTCTTTAATGCACCGCATCAAAGTGCCGCTTGTTTGCTGTCGGACATCAAAATCTGCAATCCTCTGCTGTGATCAGTGTTCCTGTTATTATGCAAAATCCATGGGTTTATTTGGGAGGTGTTGTAGAGAGTATTTGTCAGTTCTGAGTCATTCTGCAGATTCTGTGTGACACTGCATTAATAAATAGTTGAGCTGTAAAAAGGCTTATCACACTGTTAGATGCTGTAAACTACATGTCACACCCATGCAATATTCATAATCTAACAGCTGTGAACTTCTGAATGCGGAGCCGATCGCCATGTGACTTTAAGTGCACTGGTTACTTGAAGTGCATCATCTGTGTCCAGGATATGAAGAAGTGCATTGAAGGGCATCATTCTACGTCCGGAATGCGCATAAGCGGTTTTGTGGTGCTCTATATTTGAGCTTTTCATGTTTCTTACTTTATTAGTTGTGGGGTACGAGGTTATAGTTATTTAGCCTATTTATTTGTTGAATATCCATATGAAACATGTCTGACTGGGTAACATGGACATAATGTAACCTAAATATACAGCCTTAACACTTAACACTGACTAGTCGAGTAATAGCTCAGACAATGCACCAACTGGTCAACTGGTAGTTTTAAATTGGTAGTTTTGCACATCCGTAACTTTTACCTGCAAATTCTGTATTTCAGAGTGAAACAATTGTCATTTCAGACACAACTGTTCTTCAACAGACTTTTCTTTCTCAGAAAAAGGAGTTAACACAGCTAAATGTTTCAAAACATTACATCACAATACTTACAGAATCGCAATACTTTCAAAATCTCAATACATATCGAATCGGCAAGAAAATATCATTGTAATATCGAATGGCGAGGTCTGTGGCAATTCCCAGCCGTATTATAAAGTACAACTTAAGTCCTTTATTACGGGAGCTGTCCAGTCCAAAGGTGCTGAAATCAAGCCAAATATTCTGTGGTAAATCGCGCAAACAACAAAATGTCAAGGTAACATAGAAGAACATAAAAGTATATATAGAGAACATATTACTTTACCAAAATAAAAAAACACACACAAATGTATTTGTATGTACAGTATATTATTAAAGTGTGTGTGTGTGTGTGTGTGTGTGTGTGTGTAGAGAGAGAGAGAGAGAGAGAGAGAGAGAGAGATATTGCTAACATTTCACAACCCCATTCACATGACTCAATTAGACAATGCTTAGAACATTGTCCAATTATTCTATTAAGACATGCTACTATATGATTGGCCATTGACAAGTATAAAACATGCCCTCTGAAAGCATTACTTTTGGCCACACCATGGAGAGAACAAGGAAAGTCAGTTTTAGGAGGGAGGAAGTACTTGTTCTGATTGAGGCAGTACAAAGCCAAAAGGCTATTTTATTTTCTAAAAATAAAAGGCCACAAATAACCTGGCAAAAAAAAAAAAAGGCTTAGGAAAGACTGGACCAGACAGAGACAGCTTCCAGTCATGGAACTCCCAGGACTGGAAAAGATGTAAGAAAAAAATGGCAAGATTACGGCAGCATTGTCAAAAAAAAGAAAGAAAAAAAGAAAAAAAAAAAGAGCACAGCTGCGTAGAGAAACTGCGAGGACTGGGGGGGCACTGTTTCTGTCCCTGCCCTCACCCCAGAGTATGAGAAGGTGCTTTCAGTCATTGGCATCACTGCTTTAGAGGGTATCCAGAGAGGGATTGACCTTCATGGAGATGAGGTTCCTCTGATGGGTGAGGATGAAAACCCCCAACATGATGATAATGATGAGCAGCCTGGCCCCTCTGAACCCACTCCTTTCCAGTCTTCACTGTCTGTCAGCCAATCCTCAGAGTTTCTCCAGACTGTGGCTTAACCTTCTCAGTCTAGCCAGGACCCAGAGCGGAGGGGGTCACCTTTGTGAATCTGCAAATTCTCTAAAGAAGTCTATATAGGGCCCTGGGGTTTCTGTATATAGCAGCAAGGACAAAAGGCGACAGAGATTTTTTTACTTTTATCGGTCAATTTCACATGAAGCACTATCACTTTAAAAGAACTGAACTTGAATCCTGACCTCTGAGTAACACCAAGAACATCACTGTAAATTTTAGCAGTCCTCTTCAAACCCTTCAAGCGGGGCTCATGTTTATAACAATAACCTGGGGGAGTAGACTGATTTACACTAATATTTACATATGATTAAAAAGAAAGGTTTCTGTGCATCCAAACTATGATCTTTAATCATTTCATTTTACAATTGTAACCTTACACTAAAAAATAAAATAAAATAAAAAAATTATTTTTGCCTGTTGTTTAGTTTACTTAATTTACTTGAACAAATGCAACACAATTCTAGAACATTTTGTCACAACTTGATTTCATTGCATTCTATTGAATTAAATTTGTAAAAAAAGTATTCATGAGTTGGCTACATGAATACTTTTTGCAGTATTGATGAAACTGGGCAGGTGATTTCCATTTTGCAGCATGCTTTGCATAGGACTAGATGGAGTAAACAAAAGTTGAAATTAATTGTTATTTTGTGCATTTTTTAACAAGATGAGAATAGGAGGAGATTTATGTTTAATGTTTTCTGTTATGTCAGTTAGGCTGTAGTTTTGGGGGTTACCATTGTGGTAAATATTGGCACTTGTGCTTAGATTAAGGATGGGATTTCACTTTCAAGAAAAGTTTGATTTGAGTGCCGCAAAGAGGCTGTCTCTTTTCACAAAGTCAAACACTTGCATGTTGCAATGTTGTTGTGTTCATATTACCAGGAAACTGCCTCGATGTGTACAAAGCGCCACATAAAAATAATTTTGCCAAAAAATGTAGGTATAGCAACCTGATCCTGTGAGACCAGGTTGGATATGAATCTACCCTGAATGAACTGAAGAACTTGCAATGGGATGTCAGAAACCACACAGCTCAGGTCTTGTCATATACAGTGTTGGGTAACGTTACTTTTAAAAGTAACTCGTTAGAATACTGTGTTACTGCCTAAAAAATAAACTTAATTAAAAAGTTCTTTTTATGGAAATCAAGACGTTACATGCATTATGTTTGCGTTACTTTTTTCTCACAACCACTTTCTCTTCTGCTATGCTATGCATTCCATACAAATAAACCATGCATTGCATACAAGAGACATTACAGGTCATGATAGCTACTGTACAACCCTCGTGTCAAAACAACAAAGTAAACAAACAGACATTTATATTGTAGGTCTTCACGTCATATTTATAATAAAGAATCAATAACATGAATATGCATGATTTGTTTTTCCATCAACATGGCAGCCAGTATGAATAATGAAGAATAACACTGTCTTACCTAAAGCAGCAAAGTCCAGCACTTGAACCCACATCATATCTGTCATCATATGTGGTGCCCATCGACAATGTCAGAGTCAACTTGAGATGTTTTTCAAAAATCAGGATAAAATTCAGTGGGGAATGCCATTCTAACATGTTCAAGGAATAAGTATGATGAATAAATGAATTTTTTTCACTTAAGTCATCTCAGTGCTTGTTTTGAGTTGATCCATGGTGAGTACAGACGCCACAACTTCAAAAGCGCATGTTGATACAACTTGAATGGAATCATTTTTAATGCTAAAAAAATGTCATAAAAACGGTTTGTTTCATGAATCAAACTACTTGTTCTTTATAAAACAAAAATGTAGAATCTTTTTAGAAACTAAGACATTTTCTCTGCATACACAATCAATGTAGAACGTTGCTCTGAGCCACTGATCCAGAGTCAGCTTTTCTCATCCCATTCTCCCAGTTACGGGGAGCTGTAACATGGAGCAGTTCATCTGCATAAGTCAGTGAATTGAGCGAGTATTTCACCCTGTGTATCATGTCGTGCCCAGTGGAAGACTAGTCTTATAATCCCTCTACCTAAACGCATTTACTGATTTTTTTTAATGCAGTGTGTATTAACACATGAATCAATCACGTTTCACTCAACTGAATGTTGACCTCATATTACTTTAAAACAAGAAATGTACGTTCTTGAGTTGATTGACAGGCAATGTCTGTGTCTAAAAGGTGATTGGCTCTTTTACCTGCAAGGCGGGACTTCCTTTCTACATCCATTGACTGCTGGGTGCTAGAGCTTCAATTTCTTCCATTCATTTAAATAGAAGTGACTCATCTCTGCTAAATAGTCTCTGGCCTCACACTCTATAGAACTACAATGCCAATCATGCACTACGTCTCTTCCCCGAAGTTTGCACAATTTTACTCCTGATTTCTCGCAATACAGGGACAGTAGAGGTGTACAAAACAACACGTTACTTTAATTAAAAAGTAACTCCGATATTATGGTCTAAAATAAACAATATTGCACTACTTTACTCGTTACTCGAAAAGAAATATGATTACGTAACGCACGTTACTTTTGTAGCGTTTCCCCCAACACTGGTCATATACCAATCCAATCAAATCCCCCTTCTGCAAGTTGATGCCCACAAATTAAATAATTTTATTATGCTGTTCTTGGTAGCTTTTGGCAGTGAGATGTGCCTTTGATGATGAGCATTTGCTTAACTTTAATGATATGCTGTCTGAGCTCCACTTAAGCTAACTTCCCTTCCAAGGTCTGAACAAAATGAGGAATTAGCTTTGCTTGTTACTTTCAATTTGGGATCAGTTAAAAAAAAAAAAAAAAAAAAAGCAGCTTTGATTTAGATCAGGCAGGGAGGAAACCAAAGAGGCACCTGACAGTTTATGCTATTGTTTAATGACTATCTGGTTCCTTGCTCCGCTCAAATTGTATTCTGTCTCCTGGAATAAACTATATATATAATAAAGGCTAAGGGAAAGATTAATAAATCATGGAGCTGTTTTCTCTCCCCCAGTATGATTATTTCACAAACGGAATGGCTCCTCTTCCCTGCTCATGATCTCTCTTTTTTCTTTCTTTCAAGCCTTCTTTCCACTGAGCCTCGTGTATCTTTCTCTTAGTCTTGAGTAGCTAAACCTGTGACTGTGATATTAAGTCTGGTCAAAAGTAAAGTTCATTCTGGCCAAGAATGCCCACTTAGACAAAATGGTAACACTTTACATTAATGTTAATGTTAAGGGATTATAAAGGGGTTCATTAATGACTTGTAAGTCATTTTCAAATGCATATAAATCATTGATATGCTGTTAAAATAACCTGCAATTAAAAGATCCAGACTGATCTTACAGTGAAATCAGAAACAGTAGGTTGACTTATCTTTAGCTAAAATCAGTCTGGGCTAACCGTAATTCAAAGCACTGCCCCCAGTGGGCAATACAGTAAGTGTTGTTGGGTGTATGGGCATGTGTGAGCTCCATTTTTCGGGTTTAATGTCCACAGAGGGGCGCCAAAAGCAAGTTGTATTCAGCTTTACAGCATTTAATACAGTGAAGAGGAATTAATATTTTATAAACTGAACCCCTAAACCCCAAACCTAAACCTTAGCATCAGCAGAGTAAAAATAATAACAATTCAACATTAGTAACCTTTGAAAATGTAAAGTGGATGCATGTGAAGCATTTATTAAGGAGTTGCCAACATTAGAAACCTATGTACATAAATTTGAGTGTGGTTTAATGATCATCAGGCTTTATTATGGTATATTGCCAAAAGTATTCGCTCACCCATCCAAATAATTGAATTCAGGTGTTCCAATCACTTCCATGGCCACAGGTGTATAAAATGAAGCACCTAGGCATGCAGACTGCTTCTACAAACATTTGTGAAAGAATGGGCCGCTCTCAGGAGCTCAGTGAATTCCAGCGTGGTACTGTGATAGGATGCCACCTGTGCAACAAGTCCAGTCGTGAAATTTCCTCGCTACTAAATATTCCACAGTCAACTGTCAGTGGTATTATAACAAAGTGGAAGCGATTGGGAATGACAGCAACTCAGCCACGAAGTGTTAGGCCACGTAAAATGACAGAGCGGGGTCAGCGGATGCTGAGGCGCATAGTGCGCAGAGGTCGCCAACTTTCTGCAGAGTCAATCTCTACAGACCTCCAAAGTTCATGTGGCCTTCAGATTAGCTCAAGAACAGTGCTTAGAGAGCTTCATGGAATGGGTTTCCATGGCCGAGCAGCTGCATCCAAGCCATATATCACCAAGTGCAATGCAAAGCGTCGGATGCACTGGTGTAAAGCACGCTGCCAGTGGACTCTAGAGCAGTGGAGACGTGTTCTCTGGAGTGACGAATCACGCTTCTCCATCTGGCAATCTGATGGACGAGTCTGGGTTTGGCGGTTGCCAGGAAAACGGTACTTGTCTGACTGCATTGTGCCAACTGTGAAGTTTGGTGGAGGGGGGATTATGGTGTGGGGTTGTTTTTCAGGAGCTGGGCTTGGCCCCTTAGTTCCAGTGAAAGGAACTCTGAATGCTTCAGCATACCAAGAGATTTTGGACAATTCCATGCTCCCAACTTTGTGGGAACAGTTTGGGGATGGCCCCTTCCTGTTCCAACATGACTGCGCACCTGTGCACAAAGCAAGGTCCATAAAGACATGGATGAGCGAGTTTGGTGTGGAAGAACTTGACTGGCCTGCACAGAGTCCTGACCTCAACCCGATAGAGCACCTTTGGGATGAATTAGAGCGAAGACTGCGAGCCAGGCCTTCTCGTCCAACATCAGTGTCTGACCTCACAAATGCGCTTCTGGAAGAATGGTCAAAAATTCCCATAAACACACTCCTAAACCTTGTGGAAAGCCTTCCCAGAAGAGTTGAAGATGTTATAGCTGCAAAGGGTGGGCCGACGTCATATTAAACCCTATGGATTAAGAATGGGATGTTACTTAAGTTCATATGCGTCTAAAGGCAGATGAGCGAATACTTTTGACAATATAGTGTATATATGCTGTGAATGAGCATGAAGACCTGAAAAGTGTTTTTACAGAGGACTTCACGTAACTAGGACTTGGTAAGTTGGGACAGCGCTTGGAGTAACACCATTCTTTTGACATCAACATGACAAGAAAAGTGACAACACAAATGAGTCAAGACATTACAGTCATGAATAGAACTCTAATTGACATAATCCCTCCTTTTAGTCTCACTATTACTGTATATTCGATTTGTGCTGCATTGTGATGTATATCATGAATTAGGGCATTTTATGATTTTTAATAAAATAAGCCTGGATAAGTGTATTTAATAAGAATTTATAACATGTAAGTTAAAAATGTTCACTATTTGAAAAATATTGGATGAAAGTCGCCATTGTTATGCATGTTGCTATAACTGCATATAAATGACTCAATGCATTTGTAAATTACTTAATCATTAATGAACCTCTTTATAAATCCTGAATAAAATTAACAATAATGTAAAGTGTTTCCAAAAAATTGTATAGACTTTGTTATCATCCTTAAGTAATAAGTCAGATATTACTAATATTAAGGAGTTTATTTGAAGATTGATTACTGGCTTGATACCAGCAGGGGTGTCGGTAAGAACACAGAGTCCAGTATTATGTCTTTGTCCACTTTATTCATAATTCATATAGGCAGAAGGCAGGTTTAGGACAGGAGCATGTAGAGGTATAAAAAGGTGAGTAAAGGGAAATGTGCGGTTTCTTAAAGGAAAACAGAATCCAAATCCAAACTCAATCCAAAAGAATCCACCATTTCATATTTTAAAATAAACATCCAGTATAACTTACAACAAACATGGAAACTTGTGAATGCAGACAAACGAAGGATAACGTGTCCAAGATATTTCACAGGTTGCTTCTCAATTATGTCAAAATACTGTGTCAAAGCAGGTGTTTATAAATCAGTGCTCCTTGGTGTAGTGTTGTCGTGATTGGTAGATGGACAGAGGTGTAACTAATTGTCAATTACTCAATTTGGGGAGGAGCTGAGGTTTGTTCTGGGAGAAGTCTGGGAGTATCTCGGTGCTTGCGAGATTGATGTCATTTGTCCATGATGTGGACTGACGTGTAGGCTGACTGATATTAGCTGAAGGTGACGTGCACAGAGAGTGTGCCAGTGTTTCCCTCTGAACAGCGCTGGATGATGAACAAGAACAGAAGAATCTCAAGGTCAGTCAAATCCAGCACAAGAGAAACTCGATATAACATGAAAAATGTGTATAAATATACACAGATTCAGCGCATCCTAAATATTTGATTACTTCCAGCTGTTTAATGTTAAAGAGACACACTAGGGATGATGCTGCCCATTTTATACACTCCATGTGAGCAACATTAATGGATGCTTTCGGTTCGGGCAATTAATCTTTATGTATCGATTGGCTCATGTTTAATTGATTTGGTTATTTTTTTTACATAAGCTCTTAGCATGAATGTGCATCAGAGATACAGGGATGCTCATGTGAGGAGAATAAGAAGGGATTGGTTGCTTGCTATCTGTTCATTAATCAAGCAAGGTTTTTCCTCCTTTTATTTGTATTTCCACTGTATTACATCACACATCTTCACTCAGACCATATCCCATCCTCTTCTTACTTTGTATTTTGTTAAACAGAGCTTGTATAAACAGGGTTCAGTTTAAAGACTGGGATATACAGATAGAGAGAAAAGGAGGAGGATTGTTGCATGCTAACTGTGTCAATTTGTCTCAGTAATGTCTATGTTTAGAATGGAACAGTAGCAGACTGCATACTGTAATGTTTACTATAAATACTTCCCGAAATGTCTTAAAAATGGTATATTAATTAGTATGCAGAATATATATATATATATATATATATATATATATATATATATATATATATATATATATATATCAGCCACAACATTAAAACCACCTGTCACGGGTTTAGGGAGAGCAAGAAACTTTTACTTGATTAACAAAACAAACAAAACCCCACAAGGGGGAAAACATAAACTACTCCGAAGGGAAAAAGTAATCCAGGGAATGGCAGAGGGAAACAGGATCAACCAGACCACACAGGAACAGGAAGGTGATCAAGGTAAACAGGATTCTAACATACATGCAGAACTGACAAGAGAAACGGACAAGACGAACTGGCACTGGACAGCAAACACAAGGACACTAAAATAGGGAGAGAAATCAAGAGGGTTAATCCAGGGCAGGTGTTAACAATGAAACAATAACGAGCAAACAAGGAGGTGGGGTGTGACAAGCATGCAAAAATACTGATTGGCTTGAGCGCACATTGCTGAGACAATGAGGTGATATACACTCATGCAAATCAACAAACAAGACGAGAACAGACACTTGTGTGATTGTTCAGCCACACACACACCCAGCACCTTACCGAAGTGACCTAACTTCAGCACAAACAATAAGACAGCTCGCGCACCGGACGCATGGTGCAAAGTGAGCACAACGCACGTTCTGTGGACACGAGAGACAAGGATAATAATACCATTCTACCATATCAAACACCTTTTCACCATCAAGTGAGATGGCAGCGACTGGAGTCTGATCATTCGCCACTGACCACATGATATTGATGAAACGCCTAATGTTATCAGAAGAGCTGCGGCCCTGAATAAACCCCGCCTGATCTACATGTATTAGAGATGTCATAACTTTACTTAATCGATTAAACAAAATTTTGACAATACTTTAACATCTAGCTGGATCAGGGAAATTGGACGGTAACTCTTACACTTGTTTGGATCTTTGTCCTTTTTAAGAATCAGACTGATCCGGGCTTGTGTCATGGTTGGCGGAAGCTTTCCATTCTTTAATGATTCCATATAAACTTCTAACAAAAAAGGAGCCAGTTCTGTAGCATAAGATCTAAAAAAATTCAGCGGCAAAGCCGTCTGGCCACGGAGCCTTGCCTGTAGGCAAGGCCTTAATTACCTCACCAAGCTCCTTCAAGGTTATCTCAGAATCAAGAGAATTTCTTTGATCAGTCATCAATTTAGGGAGTTCTAATGGTTCCACAAAGTTAGTAGATGAAGATGTGGAACTATAGAGATCAAGATAGAATTCTTTAAAAGCACTATTAATATCAATGGCCGAGGTAAATATTTCACCACCAGCAGATTTCACTGAGGGAATGGTAGAAAAAGACTCTCTCTGCTTTATATATCTAGCCAAAAGCTTCCCTGCTTTGTCCCCCGTCTCAGAGTATGACTGACTTGCCCTGAATAGCCAAAACTCCACCTTCCATGACAAAATAGTATTATATCTGTATTTCAATTGGGTCAATTCTCTGAGGCCATCAGACGACATTCGGCGCTTCAGCTCTGCCTCGGCACTTTTGATATTCCCTTCCAACTCCACGAGTTTTCATGCTTTGGATTTTTTGGTGAATGAGACATACTGTATGATCCAGCCCCTAAGAACCACCTTAAGTGCCTCCCAAGCCACGCCAGAGGATACTGTACAGAGGATACTGAGGACCAGTTGGTCTCCATATAAACATTGATTTCAGCCTTTAACATTTGTTGGAATTTCAGGATTTGGAAAAGGGATACATTAAAGCACCAACTATATGATTTCCTTTTCTCCATATGTGGCAACACCTCTAAACTCACTAGGGTGTGATCTGAGACTAAAATGTTTCCAATTGAGCAGTCAACAACAGATGAAATGAGGGACTTAGATATATATATTAAAAAATCTATTCTAGAATCTTATGGACTTCAAAAGGTTCAAAAGTCTCCAAATATCTGTACGACCAAGATTTTTACACATCCTGTGAAGCATCAATGTAGGGCATACAAACTTTTGCTTCACTATGATAAAGAACTGAGTCCATCAATAGATTAAAGTCTCCTCCCAATATTATATAATGAGGGGTGCCAGCGGCTTGCAACATCCCTTCCAGATCTATAAAAAAGCCCTGATCATCGGCATTAGGTGCGTAAATATTAGCCTAAATAAGACTTTGCCCCTGAATTTCTGCTAAAACAGTAATGACTCTTCCTAATTTATTAAACTTAAATCTGTTTGAGACATTTGAATTGTAGATGCTTACTTATCAGTGTAATGACTCCCCTGCTCTTACTTGAGCCATTACTAAAGAAAACATGTCCACCCCATATCTTCCCAAATTTTTCAGCTTCCTGCGGGGAAAGATGCATTTCTTGAAGAAACACTATCTTATTTCTTACGCTTAAGAAGAGAAATAACCTTCTTTTTATGGGGTGCCCCAACCCTTTCACATTCCACATGGAGAGAGACAATCCACTCATATTAACATTTGACATTTTGACATATTAGAAAAAACAGATTGTGTGACAAAAACAAAAAAGACCACATTCCAACATTAGTGCAAAAATCAAACCCCAAACTTCCCCCCTGAACCAAACAAATGCGCATTAACCCTGCGCACGACAGCGCCAACTGCCGTCCATCCCTCTAAACTCAGACAGTCCATGTACACCTACGAGAGCCCCTGCGACAACTTTGGAAGCCATCGGATTGCTCAAGTCTGGTATTTCTATAAAAATTTTGTGAGACAGAATTACACAACAAAAGATGATCTATAAAACAAACTTCAGCCAATAGGCAGAATAAACACAAAGAAAATGTAGATCATACACATAACTGACCCGAAGGTGTGTTCCTCCACAAAACAAACTCCAACCGCTTGGCAGGACCAGCACACACACACAAAAAAAAAGGAAAAATAAAGGGTGCTCAGTTTCCTCGGACAGTCAAACGAATGTTCAGTGAGCCGGCCCATTCGGCTGCTACATGTGTGCAACAAATGACCTAATCACTCCAATGACTTGCAAGAAATACTCCACAAAACAAACTCCAGCCAATTGGAGGCATAAGCAAAAAGAAAGTGCAGATTCATCCACAACACCGTCCCGAAGGAGTGTTACTCCACAAAACAAACTCCAGTCGCTAGGCGGAACCAACACATAAAGAAACAAAAAAGGCGCTCAGTTTCCTCGTACAGTCAAGTGAATGTTCAGTGTGTCTGTCCACATGGCTGCAACATAAGTTCCGCAAAATAACTTACTCCATTGTCTTTATGAAGGACATCGCTTGGTGGGGACATGTCAATGTTTTACGGCCATCCTTAGCATCTATTCTCAATTTGGCTGGGAACATCAGTGCAAAAGTGACCTTCCATTGATGTAAGAGTTTCTTGCATTCCTTGAATCGATCATGTTTCTCTCGTTGAATTCGCAAAGTCTGGGAACAAGAAAATTCTGTGGTTCTTCCAAGAAAGCCTTCCTTTACTCCTCGCCTTGCATAACACAAGATCTTTATCGGATGATCTCAGAAATTTGTCCAGAATTGGTCGGGGCCTGTCTCCCTCAGCAGATCGCCACGCTGGAACCCTGTGAGCTCGCTCGATTTCCAGCTTATGGCCTGTTATGTTGAGCAGACTTGGAAAGTGCCCGTCCAGGAATTTCACCGTATCCTGACCCTCTTCGGCCTCAGGAATTCCAACAATACGGACGTTATACTGCCAGCTACGGTTCTCCATGTCCTCCAACTTCTCCCAGACATGATCCAAATCCACCTTGGTCGCTAGCAGATTAGCAGATAATTCCCTCTCCGATGACTCCAGATAATCGATCCGTTTCTCGACATCCCCCACTCTTGTAACCACCTCAGTGAATTTCGTCTCCATGGCAGTGATCGATCGACTTATTACAGCAAGATTCTCCAAGTCAGCAACGACCTTTGTCAGCATTGCCGACGTGTTCAACATTTCTCGCTGAATTTCCCTAATTTCCCTAATTTCTCTGACCAAATCGACTCCCAGGCCTGGGGCCTCCACGGGGGTGTCAGCTTGAGCACGTAAGTGTCTTTTAATGTCTCCAGAGCCCGAGGATTTTGAATTCTTTGACATATTGTCCTCCTAGAACAGTTATGGAACAGTGTGTATCGAATCTCACTGGTTTATGACATTAATAGTGTTAAAACTAGCAAAGTGTGCAGAGCTCACCGTTCACATGTCCGAACCTTGCATGGCATCCAGACAGCGACTCTCTTAAGTAGCACTTAAAGCGAGGATGCGCTTTAAGTGCTATTTAAGAGAGTCGCTGTCCATATACGTGAAGTGCTGAAATGTGAATGTATAGTGCTGCTCGTCATTGTAACTTTATTGTATTTGTGCATAATATTACAATCATTTAAAATGTACCTCCCTAAAATTTGTTTTAAAATATTTTCTTAAATATTCGACCTAATTAACTACATATTTACATATTGTTTTCACAATAATTTTGTGCAGAACAATCATTTTCTTTTACACAGTCTGCTTCCATAATCGTGTGTGCATTTGTAAAATTTCAATATAAAAGCTTCCAGGATTAGTGAAGAAAGTGGAGGCCCCATGTATGATCCTACTAATTACAAGCATTCATTGTAAGCATGTGCAGTGTGACACAACTTGCCACCAATTTCTAGTCCACACAAATAACTTTATTCATATTAATTTATTCATCCATTTGGACTATCTATTTTATGTATTTCATTATTATTATTATTATAATTATTATTATTATTATTAGACTTGTCTGTTAAAATAAATATAAATAAAACATATATCCTGATATTAAAGTCTCAGCATAAAGTGTAGATATAGATATATAAATTGTATAAAGTGTAATTTCGCATTTGTCCTGCAGGTGTCTGCATAAGTCTGTGTCTTCACGATGCTCTTAGCGCTGTACAATTACTCCAGAGCACTCGTTAATATACAAGCATTTTCAAGTACTACTTAAGTTATAATGCTTTTGGGAAATGGGCCGCATAATTAAGATGAATCGTAAATTGGATTAAATTATCTACTTCTGCTTATGATGCTTTTGGGAAACGAGGCCCAGGATGTTTGCGTTTTCGCAAAACTCTTTAAATAAGACAAGATAATGGAGTAAAATCCAGCAACAATTTTTTCCTCATAAGCACCCATTTTAACAGCCTGTTAGCTTATACGGAACATGGAAAGGGACAAAAAGAGTGTTCTATGAATCACGTTTTATGATGCAAAGTGTTTAAAGCATTAAACTTCTTATATTTGAGGATATCTGAGGCTCCGTATCCACCTGGTATTAAGATGCATTTTCAATGATCCGATCACAAGTAGTCAGCCGAAAGACATCTCTGTTTCCACCTGGTATTACCATGCATCTCAAATGCGTCACCTGTGACCACTTGTGTTCGGATTTCGAGGGGATTTTATGATTTTTTGACTCTGTTTTATGACAATGTACATCAATCACTATGTCAGTGTGTTACAACATGATAATAAACCACAATAAAATAAGTCATAAAAGAGAAAGTGCAAAAAAAATGCTGCACTGTTTCTCCCAGCTGAAATTTTATCCAAGAACAAATGCAACATTTTGAGCAAAATTATCTGTTGTTTTAGTAGATTACCTGAATGAACCTGAGCTTCAGATGTGTGTGCTTGTCTTCTGTTTGTCTGCATGTTGATATCAGACACACTGAAGAAGATCCATGAAGTTCTTTTGCTTGTATATGTATTCGCCTTTTTAATTTTCCGATCGGACAGTTATTTTCTTTCTTAAAGCCGCTCGTAACCAGCTATTTAAACTCTCCCTCGATTTAATCAAATGTGACCAGTTCATTCATTCATCTATTACTCTTGATCCCCCCTTTTGAAATGTTTCCCAAAAGCATTATCTAAGTAGTTCTTAAAAACGTTCGTAAATTAATGAGAGCTTTGAACCGCACTTAAGTCCATTAAGTGCAACTTAAATGTATCTTTCTGGCATCTTTCCCAGTTTATCAGAGACAATGGGACATTTTATAAATTGTATTAATATATTTTGATAATTGGAAAACCATTTAAAAAAGTGTTGAAAAAAATCGCTATGAAATCAATAGGCAGTCTCCGCAGTCTGATTTACAAGACACGTTATACAGTATAACATTATATTAGCATTCTTTGATAAGCATAATTGTAATGGCAATAGAAAGATGATATGTTCTTATTAAACTGTAACGTTGTTGGCTGCTGACAATGATGGCAATGATGAAGACGATGATGAAGATGAGAACCCAAGTGCAGTTTATTTACAAAAGTGAATCCAAAACCCTAACTATAAACGTGATTTAACAAAAACATGAACTTGACATAAACTAGACTTGACTATGGCATGGCTTGGCTTGGCTTGGCTTGGCTTGACAACAAAACAACATTCACATCCAATACTTGACAACTAGACAATGAAAACATGAGGGCTTAAATACAAGACATGGGAGAACATAAACCAATGAACAAACAGAACTCATAACAAGCTAATTAAACAATAAACCAATGAAAACATGACACATGAACATGGAGGGAAAACAGAAATCACATGACAAGGGAAACAGGAACACATGACATGAAACAGGAACTAGAATTTCAAAATAAAAGACATGAATCAACAAAATACACCTGACATAAACAGATTATTTAAGAAGACATATGTGAGTAATGTGACCATGCAGATTAAAACTTAAATAAATATGCTTAAATAAATAATTAAAATATGGTTAACAAAGGAGATTAGAGTGAGAGTGTGCAATGAGAGATTTCCTCTCTCTTCCTCCTCCTCTTCTTCCTTCCTCAAATGGTTGGTTCAAATCGGCACGCCTATAGACTTTTTACTAGGCAGGTCTTTTTACATCTCTAACCAGATGATTTATTAATATTTAGACAGGTCTATGAGTAGTTCAACACCAATGCCTGTCGTTTTAATCCTGTTCTGTGTACATTTGTTCAGTTTCCAGCCAAAGGAACAAAACTTTAGGCTACGTGAGAGCCCCTTATGATTCACATTGCATGCATTCACCTTACATGCATTTATTGCATCACTTTCATTCATCTCTTTGATTGAGCATCAGTACATCTGAAACTCCATCTTACTAAAGCCATCATAATTTCTTTAATTAAATTCTGTAATAGTTAATACATTTCGGCACCTCGACAAGATTACAACTGCATGTTTGTCAGTATTTCCACCTTACTTTCATTTTAAGATGACAAACACCTGGACATACTGGCCAAAGTGACCAGCACCTTTGGACTGGACAGCTCCCATAACGAAGCACTTAAGTTTTACTTTATAACAAGCGATCTACATGCTGGTTTGGGAAACAGACATTACTCTATCGTAAAATAACGAGCAATGTTAGTTAAGATGATTGTTAAAGCTTAAGTTGCAACGTTATCGTGAAACCCAGCCACTGTCCATAACAGCTGCCATAGATATACCTTCACTACACAGTAAAATGACAATGCATTCATCAAATTGCAGGCACGAATTAATAAAACGTGGTCACATATGAAGTCGTGGGAACGATTTCTTTATTATTTTTTACCCTCAAGTCATGTGCGGGGCTCCGTACAATACAGTGGCAGTTGACAGTGATTCATTCTGAATGCATACGACAGGTTTTGTTGAGAAATAACCCCTTATTAATCTTCATGAGCACTATGAAAGAAGCTCGTTCATGTGAAAAATTGCATTGTTTTGAGCCTATATCAAACCTCTCTGATATGTGTAGCATGAGAATCAGAAGAACGGTAAAACTGTAAGTGACCTAAGAGCTTTTATTCAAATCTGAATCAAGAGTGCTGCATAATATATCTTTATTTTCTTCCTTTCTCACTTATACCCTTACTCTCTTTTAATAGATTAATACAAATGGATGTAAAATATATATAAAAATGCAAAACTACTATGCTTGTTACATGACATCATTGCTTAAATATATATATATATATATATATATATATATATATATATATATATATATATATATATTGTCCATTTTAATTAGCCAGTCATCGATTGTTCCAGGTCTTGTGATTGGGCATTAATACTTGGCTATGTTCAGAATAGTATATTACCACTGTTAAAGGAATAATTCACCCAAAAATGAAAATGCTCTCACCATTTACTCACCCTCATGCCATCCCAGATGTATGTGACTTTCTTTTTTCAGCAGAACAGAAATGAAGATTTTTAGAAGAATATTTCAGCTCTGTAGGTCCATACAATACAAGTGAATGGGTGCCAAACTTTTGAAACTCCAAAAGCACACAAAGGCAGCATATCCATGTCTTCAGAAGCAATATGATAGGTGTGGGTGTTAAATAGATCAATATTTAAAGGAATAGTTCACCCAAAAATGAAAATTTGCTGACAGAAAAAGTTTCTTTCTTCATCAAAATAGAATTTAAGATTTTTAGGATTTCATTTCAGGCCTCCTCCTTTACACAATGCAAGTGAATGTACTCCATTTTTTGACGATCCAAAATGCATATTTAGGGTGCATCAAAATAATCCACACGACTCCAGTTGAATAATAAAGTTATTCTGAACCCAAACGATTGATTATTTTTAGAGACAAAACAATACTTATATACACACAGTAGTCCAGCAACCATGGATGGCATGTCCATGTTAGCAATTTCTCCAAAAATACCGAACCAAACCAATTGTACAAACAATGATAGTGAATAAGACATTTACTTATAGCACATGTAAAGCGCTTTTACCTTGGGCTGCATCTGAAAACGTAGGCAGCTGACTTGCTACCTAATCAGTTAATGGCTTAACTGACATCTGTTTTGATTGAATGGAACTCTTAAGGTAACTGGTCTCCAAATAGTTTGAAAAGCACCTTATTTTCATCGTACCTCCATATACAGCCTCCTGAGGCAGCATTTTCCTGGTTTCGGATGCAGCCTTGAAGTTGCACTCACGCACTCGTGCGGATCCAGCACAAGCCTCAATCTCCTGACAGTTTAAACGGCCTGGATCACCTGCTTGGATTGTTATGGAGTGACCGTCGTGATTTGTGAATGAGAGGAACTTTTGATCCTGAAGTTTTTGATTCTGGCTAATAGAATACGCACTTCAGAGGAAGATATTAAATAAGTGCTTGACGGGAAGAAAACACTGGATTTTCGTGAGGTTCGTGAATGACATCTGTTTAAACGAGATATCTGCATATTTGCAAACAGTATATAATACAAGTTTTATTGATATTTGCCTTTTATCATTAGACAAGACAGTTAAAATGTACAGGGAACTGTTGAGGAGAGACTGTTAGAATACGTGCTTCAGAGGAAGATTTATGAGTGTTCCACAGGATGCTGGATCTGCTGAAGTTGTGTGAGGTTGGTTTATTACATCTGTTTAAACGAGATATGCGCATATTTACAGAAGATATATGATATTAGTTTTATTGATATTTGCCTTTTTATCATTAGACAAGACAGTTAACAGTTACAGGGAACTGTTGAGGAGAGAGAGGGAGAATGAAATAATGTTAACAAATGTATGAGATAACAAAAAATAATAAGCGCAGATAAAAGAAATAATTAGCGCAAAAATAAATAAAAAGTGCAGATCAAAATAATAAGCACAGATCAAAAAATAACAAGCATGAATCAAAAATATATAAACACATTTAAAATATGCTTCAAAAATAACAACAGAAAAATTAAAGCAAAGTCATCAGAATTGTAAACAAAATCATGTTTTCCTTGGTGATATTAATGTTTCGTCTGCTCTCTGGCAATTTTGCTGATATTTTCATTTTTTTGTATGCTTACGCTGTATTTTTCTTTGTTTTTGTTTCTAAGTTTGTTTCTTGATTTTCTAAAACTTGTGAGTAGAGTTTCATGCAAATCAAGGGGCTTTTTGTGTCCCCATTGGTCCACTAGTTCTTGATCGACAGCTCCTCCTCTAGCCATTCATTTGAAGAGGGGAGGTGCGATGGCTGCTGCTAAATATTATATTATTTGTGGTTGATAGATATGCTACTTGTGTCTGTTTTGAGTATTTTCTGCCAGCTATAGGAAACAATGTGTTGTACGAGTAGGCAATTATCATAGTCCGTTAACACATGTATTGAGTCAGCTGAATTTAGTTAGTCTTTAGAGTCTTTAGTTTAGGCATTATTTAAGACTACCATGTTTGTAGCCTGCATATCTAAAAACAAAAAATAAGGCTGGGTTGGTGTGGATGTTTGATGCATGTTTTTCCTAGCTGTACCAATTTAGTCACGAGTTCAGAACCCAACTTTTGGGAAACGCAGCCCAGATCAGTTTGCTAGATACCTGTGAGGGAGAGAAGAGTCACTCAACTCTGAGAACATCTGTCCACGCATCAATTGTAGGATATAACTGCCCAATACTAAAAGAGCGCGATTCAGTCAGTCCACAGAGCCACGGCAAAAGAAATAATATTTGAATGTGAGATGTAGGATGACCAAACGTCCTCTTTTACACAGACATGTCCTCTTTTTCGGACCTGAAAAACCTGTCTGGCTGGGATTTCAAAACTGGCTGGAAATGTGTAGGATTTGTCTTTGTCTTCATATCGATGTGCTTTCTACAGTTAGGACTATTATATATTCTGTGTATTTCATACTGCGCATCAGTTTTCAAGTTTTTATGTGTCCTTTATATGGTTATTCTGGCAGTAGAATTCTCTCTCGCTCACTTACTCTTTGTGCGTGCTGTGTGAATTATTAAATAGAACACCTTCATTAGACTCACACTTACTATTTTTAACTGAAAATATTGACTGTATCGAGATAACATCAAATATAGCCTACTACGACACAAATAAAATATGATCTTCAGGGAAGTTCACCTGGGCACAGCAGGAAGACTAAAGTTTTGGTGGGTATTACACAAAATATAATTTTGTGCACTTAAAAGTGGTTACTTTTTCACAACAGACTGTTTTTTTTTTGTGTGTGTTTTTTTAATAACTTATAAAACATTAAGAAAAGTAATTAAATATATATTTAATATATATATATATATATATATATATATATATATATATATATATATATATATATATATTATACACTGTATATACTGTGTGTATATATATATATATATATATATATATATATATATATATATATATATATATATATATATAGGGCTGTCAATCGATTACAATTTGTAATCAGATTAATTACATGGTTAATTACATGGTATACCGATTAATCACAATTAATTGCATACATAAGTATTTGCTAAAAAAGTCCCTCATAACAATAATTCAATAAATAATGATTAATTATAAATAGTTATATTTGTATAATTATAAATAAAATATATACAGTATATATTCTAAAAATAAAAATACAGATAATTAAAATGCAATGTATTTTGGCACACAAGTAAAGCATTAAAAAAGACAATAAAAGTAGCAGCTTTAGAATGCAAAATAAAGTATTTATTTATTCCATATTATTGAACATAAGCCTATCATTGGCCTACAGTTCATAGCAATCCATTTTGCTATTGAATTTGTCAATCAGTCCGAGATTTATTATAAGGGCTTGACGCGTCAATGTACACCTGCGTCAGATGGACGCTTTTGGAGTGTCTCGGTTGCATCGCTTCATAAATGTACCGTTTTTAGGTCACTGTGTCAAGTTAAACAAAGCTTCAAACTTAGAAAAACATGTCTTGAGATCCCTGCGTTCAGATTTGCGCTCCAACAAGCTGTTTGAATGCAACAACTTGTACTCATCTTGTGTTGTCTGACTTTGGTACAGTAAGTGCGGTTTGTTCTCTGTCTGTATTAGCTGTGCGTTGCCTATACAGCGAGTTTTGCTTACTGCCCCTTTGCGAAAACAGGTGGTACCCCAAGCTTGAATTGCTCAGATATAAGGAATATTCCTTATTACGGTCCAGGACAAGGTTAATTGTGTACATTTACAAAACTTTAAATTTACAACACTTTAAATTGATATCCCTAATATATATATTTATATATATGGCCCTCAATGAAGAATACCACCTGACTAGTGGCTCCCAGGTAGTTTGAGACCCCTGCTCTAGAGACTGTTGTGTGTGAAAATCCCAGGAGATCAGCATTTACAGAAATACTCAGACCAACCTGTCTGGCACCAACAATCATGCCACAGTCCAAATCACCGAGATCACACGTTTTCTACATTCTGATGGTTGATGTGAACAATAACTGAAGCTCCTGACCCATATCTGCTTGATTTTAATGCATTGCACTGCTGCCACACAATTGGCTGATTAGATAATCATCTGGGCCTGAAGCTTTCCTAAACTTTTGTTTCCGAAAGACCCGTCACACATCCTCCTCACAGATCATAAGTGCAGACTGAGTAGCAGGAGGGGGAGGAGTGGGGTTCCAAGAGGTGATGGTGTGTGTGTGTGTGAAGTGAAGATCAGAGTGGGGGAGAGGTGTGAGACATGGCTTTTCAAACCTGCAGTAAAACACATTCGGTTCATCAGTCATTAGTTGATTTTCTACAGAGCGATGGGGAGGTGTCTGTATATACACACTGTTTCAAAAGTATAGCAACAAAGCTTGAACATCATTCCTTTTTACATGAGACTGGGGTGATAAAAATTGTTTACTAAACTTGTCTATGTAAAGTTAGAGTATTTAAACTTAGTTGTCTTCATAACGGAGCACCAGTAAACCCTTTGGGCTAAAATCCTTGTAACTTCCGCACAATGTAAAGATACTAAAAAGAGAGTTCACATGACTTTGAGTTATTGGTTTTCATCATTGCCTTCTGTTTTTGAACAAGTTGTCATGTTTTCCTGTCCATGATCAAACTTACAGAGAAGGTGCAAGGGACTGTTTGTGTCTATGCAAACAGCTGCTTCATTTTTGGAACGTGAGCAGCAGATCTGCGGCCAACAAACATGCTCCCTCCCATCTGGTTTTGGACTGTGGTACATTCTGATGAGAAATTAAAATCACAACTCAGAGTTTACACATATACCTTATATTTCATGACACTGCCTAAAGTTTTTTTAAACTGGAATAACGAAATGGCTAAAAAAATTACCCCTTTACCTTTAACAATAAACATATTGAGTGCTATAGTTGTTTTTAATGATGTGCGACCTGTAAATATCCGGTAACATCTAAAAAGAATGCCATTGTTTTGGGGTTTCATGACACTTTAAGGAATTTCTACAAAAACATGCTTTTACCTCAGAAATATAGTTGTATGAAGGCCCACACAGAAAATATTCCTGCATTAGTTTTGAACAAAGTACATTATCCACTGAATCCAGAATTGTTTATACTTTTGTAAATCATGAATTCTCCTCGTGCCTAGGCAACATCCAAACTAATAAGTTTTCATTTGAAAACACATTAATTTGCTATTATTATGGCTCTCATCCACACTAGAACAGTGTTTTCCTCTACCGAAAACAGTGTTTAAAAAAAGAAACGCTCTACATACAGTAACCTCATATGGAAAACAATTACTTTAAAACTGAATATAATGAACAAGTCACCCAATGTACCTGTTATTAAATTGCCCCCAAAAGCCATGTCTTTTTCATCCATTTTTATTTGAGTAAAAACACGTATTTAAGATATTTTAGAAAAATTATAACAATCACATATTGCATA